>NC_056742.1:78025641-78340641 GCF_019279795.1 Protopterus annectens
ATGTAATTGACTGTAGTACTTGGACTGTAATAATGGGACAGATGATTTTGAAAGCTTGATATGTGCAATCAAGACTTGCTATAACGATGTCCTGCTGAACAACTGCTATGGACATAGCATCTGGCCCTGTGGGCAGTGGGCCATACCTGTCAACTGTGCGGATCTGCACAGAATGACAAGATGTAAGCCATCATAGTGTTTGTTCCTCCAAACATGTATATTAGTCTGGCAAATAGCTGAAGGTGGAAGTAATGAAGTCATGATAGACACATGAGTGTCAGACCCCATAACCTTCAGAACAGTCATGCTAATGTGAAATGTATCATGCACAAACTTCATAGGTTTGTAATAGGCTTATCTATGATCTGTCCCTATATATCCCCCCTAATGTTAGGCTGTGTCCACATGTGATGCTCTGTTTTATAGCAAGGCAGAACAATGCAGCAGTAGAGGAAGGAGGTTCAGAGTGTGGACCTGATGTCTGAAAGCACTCTCTCTCTCTCTCTCTCTCTCTCTCTCTCTCTATATATATATATATATATATATATATATATACATGTATGTCTACATATATACAGACACAGATATATATATATATATATATATATATATATATATATATATATATATATATATATATATATATATATATATATATATATATACACATATATATATATATATATATATATATATATATATATATATATATATATATATAGGTTTACCGACATAATGTTGAATTTCATAATGTCTAATAGTCATTTGGTTGAAAAATAACATCTCAACCCAAAACATTGAATTATCAAAATGTCTACAATCATTTCATTGAAAAAGCAATGATATCAACCTACTATTTTACAGGGGGGCTATATATATATATATATATATATATATATATATATATATATATATATATATATATATATATATATATATATACATACATTTCCCCTACTGTTGAATGACTGTGTTGCATGATATGTTTGATAACACATCACACATATCTGCAGCTCAGATGGCTTACTGGTAAATTGATGTGGCTATGGTGTGCAGGGTCCTGGGTTACACACTTGCAAGGGCTGATAATGTACTTGCTGTCCAGAACAAGGGCTGTTGGATACAGAGTTATTAAGGCACCCATAAGCAGTTGTAAGTGGGTGCGAAATGGACAGTTATGTATGGAGTGACATTTGTATTGGGAACAGATTGCTCTTTTTGTGTTAAGGTGAGAATGGGATGTTAAGGAAGGATAGTAGGTATATATGGGGAGGTAGGTTGGTTCGGAAGGCAGACAAGACAGACCAGACAGCATACAGGGGCAGTATATCACACATGTGGTGGGTAAACATCTTGAACAGGGAGGGGTGTTTGGAAATTGGAAGCCCATGAGGCCCCAAATGGAAACAGTGGGACTGAGGTCCCCACTCAGTCACCATTGCACCTTCACTGCCCTGAAGGTGGCTGTGCTGGTGGCTGATCAGGAGGGGGAGGCTGACCCTCCACATGTGTCGTAAGGGCCTCAAGGTGGTGTAGCAGGTCCCACAATTCTCTGCAGAGCTCCCTTTGCACCAGACCCTGCTATTGTGTTGCAATTTTAGAACATATGTGGGTAGTAATAGTCAACACAATCCAGGATTAGTTATAACAGCATGCATACATATTCCCAGTAACCCAAAATACCAGATTTGGAACAGTTACATAGCAAACAGAACACATGCATATATGGAACCACTGTGGCCAATACAATGGCATGTAGATTACATTGTTAGCAACAGGCCACCAATGATAGTGTTTTAACATGGCACATGAATAGAAATACATTTCAATATTTGTTGCACAATTGGATATATGTCCCAACAGTAGGCTTGGTGTAAACATACCCATTGATGTGTGTGTTCAGATTATTTTTTGCAGATATGGTGGGGGGGTGTCAATTAACAACTATTATATCCTTGCAGTATGAGGTCCTCAGACCTTTTTTCCTGCTTATGTCTTCCAGGTACCATGCAAGAGAGGGTCTCCCTGCTTACACTACACAAGAGAATGACATACTTATCAACTACATCGTGCATCACCACAGAACCCTCTTTGGGCATATGGCCAGGAGAGGATTGCCCTGTGGAATGAACTCATCCACAGGGTAAACGATGTCGGCCTGCATAACCGCAGTTATGAGCAGGTGCGACATTGTTGCACTGACCTCATCCGCCACTCCCATCAGCATGCTGCTGCAGTTAGGTGGGACCAGCTAGCCACAACTGGGGGTCATGCCATCCAGCCCTCACTGACATACTGAAGATCTCCTCACCAGCCTTGGGGCACCTGCCCATCAGCCAAGTCAAGAACCTGAAGATAGCATTGTGGAAGTGGGTGCTACCCACACAGTGGATGAGGAGCATTCAGGTAAGGCCCCAGGGCACATTAGTAGACCACTGTTACTTATCCATCTTCATCTGTAAAATATCTTCATGCATATGTCAGATAACAGTCTGTTGCTGCAGTGTAGTAATGAATGCTATGTGCATACTCTGTAGTATTGTGGGTTTGTACTGCTGATGTACTGAAATGCTGCTCCCACCCTGTACCAATGCCACAGGTGTGGCTACTGACATCACATCTCTCACAAAACTATGTACGTCCCTCTGATATACCTCTGGGGCAGCAGCCTGTAGCTGATAAGTATGGAGGCATTTTATTCAGGTTTGCCAATACACCGGCCATGTTATGGCCATGGTATTTGCCATGCACACATTTAACACACCTACCCATAATGCATGCTGTACACGTTCACTTATTGTTGCTGTTAACTGCACTGCATCACAGTGGTCACCATGGTGGCATATCTGAAGGGTATGTAAGAGTCCTGCAGTATAACTAACAACCTGTCAGCGCAAGATGTGTGGACAGAGATGGACATAATGATGGGACAAATGGCCTACAGTAGGGACATGTCTGAAACATTACCCTTATACAGTGGCTACAACAGTCTATATACCACTATTACAATGGCAACTGTTACAGATCTGCACAAAGGCATATCACAATACCACATTCCACAACTTTTACAACCTGTAATGTGATCCTAACATGAGCAATGAATGTGTAATATGGAATCTTATGTTAGGACAACAAATGTGGGGAATACATAAAAATCCACAAGGACAAAACTCAAGCCAAACAAAACCACTTCCACAGCAGACAGAATCCAGTGCCAATTTATTTCTAAGCAAGTTTCCACGCAATGGTTAAGCACTTTCTTCCCAGAATCGGGACTTCTTCAGAACAATTTACAAACTAAAACACAGTCCTTATAAAAGATAACCCCACCCTTAACTCAGCAGTTGAATAATTACATCATTAATGCAATCTGTTAAAATTCAAGCCAATAGGCTTGTTAAAATCACATATCAAAAAGACAAATTGAATTACATTATCATAAGAAAATGTACATTTAAAAACAGCAAAAATAGCAGAAAAATATATGTATTTATAATTCAAAAGCACTATTTATACCCTACCAGCAACTCCTATCAACCTAAAATATGCTTAAATTTTAATAAACACAAAATGTTATTATTTTCATTAATACCAGGGGACTGGGTGGCATTTAGTCTTAGTTGCCACCTGAGTTTACATATATCCAAGTGCACATATAACACTCTCCCTTGGGCATCCTTAACTAACTGCTGAAGAACTAAAAATTTAAAATTATGTTGATCAAGCACTTGTAAGTGTCTGCTTAATGCATTGGTCATTTTACGATTCCTAATATCCAAAAGATGTTCCTTAACCCTGTCTTTCAATCACCTACAGGTCTTCCCCACATAAAATGCAGGGCACATTTGTCACTTAGGCAAATAAACCACATTTTTTGTTGTTGCAATTGTAATGCCCTGTTATATATATGTCATTACCATTCAACCTAAAACAATCTTTTGTTTCCAACAAGTTCCTACAACAGATGCCCATAACACATTTAAAATTCCCCCTAGTTCTATAACAAACCACCCAATCTTTATTTCCTTTGGATTCCAATATATTCTTAAACGACCTCTCTCTCCTATACACTACCACTGGGGCCAGTCCAACTTTTTTAATAATGTTGTGGTCATATGACAAAATCACCTAATTTCGCCTAATAATCTCCAGTACTGCATCACCATCAAGATTAAAAGTCATAAAGAAGCTAAGGGTTCTGCTAGGCTGATTGATTACATCAACCTGAGTGCCTTCAGTCCTCAATCCATTTTCTTCCAAACTTCTCAAAATGGGCTGAAATGTTCCATCAGCCCTTTTTCCCATTAATTCCTTAGCAATTTTACATACCATTTGCAGGGAATAACCCCTTTTCAAAAACATTTGAGTAATAAAATCCACCTCAGCCTTAAACTGAATGTATTCACTTACCATGCAGGGCAGCCCTCACTATCTGTCCCTTTACAATGGATTTCTTCTGGTGATAAGGGTGCCAACTCGCATAGTCCAAATATGAGTCAGAAAAGGTGGGCTTATGATAAATCTCAGAGGTTATTTTACCATTTAGTTCATCAACCCTTAGGCAAATGTCCAAATAAGTGATGCATTCCTTACTATGGGTATAGGTGAACTTTAAAAAGTCAACCATCCCATTAGTGTATTCCAGGAAATTGGTTAGGAATTCTAATGTTCCCCCACCATACAAGAAATACATCATCCAAAAATCGAGTATAACAAGAAATTACTCTTGAAGTCATATTCATGCTCCCAGTATGACATGACATAATTAGAAAAAAAAGGGGGCACAGGCCACCCCCATAGCCACTCCAGTGGCCTGCTTAAAATATTGTCCCTCCAAATACACATAGTTATTTTTTAAAACCAATTCCATGAGTACCAATAGTTTATTAATCTCATCCTGGTATACTTCTCTGTTTTCAATAGTTGGGCCTCCAACCAGTTAAGGCCTGTTTCATGAGGTATTACTGAAAATAAATTACAAACTAAGTATGTTTCACTACCCACTACTACAGTATTAATCTTCTCTAAGAAATGCCATGAGTCACTACATATATATTAGTAATAACCCCTTTCACAGTTGGAAATCCAAAAACTTGCTCAAAAAGCAGGTCTTTACCTGCTTGTCATCAACTATTGGTCTAAAGCTAGGATTGTTCAGGCCTTTATGTATTTTGGGGATGCTAAAAATGTTAGGGACCATGGGATAATCATTCCTAAGAAATCTATATTCGTCCTCATCCAGCTGCCTCTCAAGGACCATATCCTCCAATGTTAAATCAATGGTCCTGTTCATTATGTTTACCTCATTGAGATAAGTCTCTTTATATGTACCATCCATCATTAACATGTTCATAACATTGGAATAATCATTGGAATCCATGATTGCTAGTCCACTACCTTTGTCGGGCTTCATAACCCGAATATTTTTGTCTCTAACAATTTCCAAAAGTAAATCATGTTTATCCCTACTTAAATTATATTGAGGCTCCACTTTTTTCTGGCCTAAAGTCCTCCTAATCTCTGTTTCACACACTTTCCCAAAGACTCCAATATAATTGTTACTAGGGAGATTAAAAAGGCTAGGCTTTTTTTAATAACACCTGATCATATACAATTTCATTATTGAACCATACTTTGCAGTTAAGCTTCCGTACACGTAACTTTAACTCAATAAGTGTTTGTGCCAAATTTCCCCTTCTACTAGGGACAAAGGTTATTCCCTTAGATAAATAATTGGCTGGTTCCAATGTTAATGTCCTGCTAGAGTAATTATTTATCTTAAAATCCCCAGAACTGTTTTTAATAATTTCTGGTACAAGCATCTTTTCATTTATTAATGCCATTAAGATGTCTAAATCACTCTCCTCATTAATACTGGGTTCTAACAATCCTTCACATTGCAATTCATAATTAATTTCATTGCCAAAACTCACTCTAAACTCATTACTTTTAAGTAACTGTCTTTGCTCAGCACTGTTTGCTTCATTGTTCAATAGCACATCAGTGCATACAGTACTTACATCAAGCAGTTCATTTATTGCCATGTCCATTAGTTTTTCTGGTGAAAATTCCATGTTCTCTGGATTTTCAGCCTCGCCCCTTGTCTGCTCTAATCCTTCTGTCCGTCCCCCGAAAAATAAGGCTGTTGCTGTTCTCTATCTCTTATCCACTCCAAATGCCACAAATAGCCCCCATTTTGCCCTTGCTGCTCCATTTCCTGCTCATGAAAAGTGTTCGGGGATGATGTCACTTCCTCTTGGTTTCCTGTGGTCTGACTGGCCTTCCAACTGCCATTACCATGGTGACTAGATGAATACGGGTAGACCAGCCCTTTGTGGTATTCGTTGATATCTCTTTGGATTTTTTTACATTTCCTCAGAAAAATATCACTACAAAGGTTATCCACCTTACTGTATATGTTAACCAGGTTAGTCTGGAAATGGTCAAACAGCAAGTAATTTTTAATGAATCTTTCATTGTCCCCGAGGGTTTTAGATAAACCCTCCAAATTGCTGGTATTGTACTTTAACATGATTTTCATCAGTTCCATCCCTGACCGGTCAAAGAACTGGTGTAATTCTTGCAGCATGTCAGGATTATTTTCCACTTCATTGGGGTATCTCCAAATATGCAGCCCTCGTGGCATTTGCTGCAACTCCAAGTTCCTCTCCAAATATGAACTTTCAAGTTGCAATTTTTTGTAGCTAATTAAATCTCTTTCAAAATTAGCCAATCTATTGGCAAGAGTCAGGCATTTCTGCTGTCCAGTAGTCCCGGGAGACAAATTCTCCCGGAAATTAAAACCATTCAATATATATATATATATATATATATATATATATATATATATATATGTGTGTGTCTATATATATATATATATATATATATATATATATATATATATATATATGTATGTATGTGTGTGTGTGTGTGTGGTATATATATATATTTGTATATATATATATATATATATATATATTTGTATATATATATATATATATATATATATATTTATATATACACACATATATATATATGTATATATATATATATATATATATATATATATATATATATATATATGTGTGTGTGTGTGTGTGTGTGTGTGTGTGTGTGTGTGGAGCAGCATGCAACATCAGATAGAACAGGACCAAGAACTATGACATCTATAACAGTCTGTACACAGGCCAGGTAACATATTCAAAATACACACTCTGTCAACAGACCTCACTACTGTACACACTACAACAGAATGTCCCGGTTTTGTCCTCAAATATAAGGCCTACTATACATAACATGTCTAGCAGTCTGACATCTCACAGGATTATCAGGTATGATGTCAGTAAATAATGATGTACTGTACATCTGCACCTCTTACTGCATGACACATGGACAAAGGGTGACGGAGGCAGAAACACAGGGCCAGTATTGACATATTGCTGTGATAAACTGAGAAATTTCTTGGTGTAATATGGTTTGTTGTGACATATCACTTCTGAGGGATATGAAGTCAGTAACTCACATTGATGTCACCATGTACTTACTGACTGCAATCATCAGAGCATGCTACTGTATATCTAAAGATAGGAAATGTGTGAGTAACACAACACATTAAGACTCCAAACTCTGGACAGCCTGCAGATAGCCCTACAGGTGAAAGTTTCCTCAACTACATAACACTGTCATGCCATATTTAAATCATGTAGAACAGCCATTTCCACACAAACCCTGTTAAACAAACATTACTTCAAACGTAGAACAGCAATACTTACATTCTGTCCCCATGACTGGAACACCCTCCTCCTGTTTGTTAGCCTGTCTACACAGTGTATGTTGTAAGAGGTATTTCCAACTACCCTCTGTGATGCTGTTTGTCAAACACCCACATGAAGTCCTGCTCACAGTGAAGGAAAAGGGCCAACACCCACATGAAGTGCTTAGTTTTAGGAGTGTGTTTCCATGCAATTGGCTATAGGAATGATACCACAGCTGTTCCACATGCAGTTAGCAAGTGGGGGACTGCAATTCATGCACAGGTCATCAGCTGATCATGAGCATTCCTTACAAAACTCAAGCTGCTGCCTATGCAAAACATATATACTTTTTCACATCCACCAGAGAGGGAGAGAGAGAGAGAGAGAGAAAGAGAGACAGAGACAGAGACAAAGTAAGAAAGGAAGGGTGTAAGAAAGTAAGAGCCAAGCGTGTTTGTGTATGACCTGTGGGTGGAGAGTGGTATCTGGGTATTATAACAGTTGCCTATATTGTTTACTAATCCATACTGTCACATAGTAATTGCACATGGCTGTACATATTTATTGCTGAGGATTGTCTACAACAACCTCTACAGTGTTTGAAAACTGTTGGCATTGTAATGTGGACAATGGGACATATTGGTCCTCAATATAATGATGTAGCAAAACCCACATTGCAATGGATCCTGTCAGTACACAATCACCCCAACACCCACAGAGGATACTGATGGCACACACACTTACCCGTACTGAGTTTTAAACCCCTACCTGACTATGTATTGCTATTACAGTGTTACGCAGTTATTGCACGAGCCACAGAGCTTATATGTTGAAGAGCTGTCCAAAGGTATCTTTGAAGGTGAGTGACATCAGCAACAGTGATAAAGGAGGGATAAAGGAAGTGTAGTACATGTGAATGTCCACAAAAGCAGGTGTCAACGGAGACACACAGACATTATTACAGCTGCCAAAATCCGGATTAGAATCTGTACCTAACTAGTTTGCTACACTGCAGTACTACACAGTTATGACAAGTGCCACAGAGCTTATGTGGCTTATATATGGCCAAGGGGTTATTTCAAGGTGAATGACATCAGCAGGCATGCTAAAGTAGAGCAATGGGAGGTATAGTGATTGTGAATGGTCATTATTAATGATCATTAATCACACACACACACACACACACACACACACACACACACACACACACACACACACACACACACACACACACACACACACACACACACACACACACACACAGATTTGCCAGTACTGAGATGCATAGGTTCATTACTTCACGGGTGTGTAGTAGGTGAATGGGCCTGATGGCTGTACAAGGCTAGGCAAAGGGGATACTTTGGCATCAGGCCACATGACAATGGTCTCCAGTGTGGCTCAGGGATGTAGTCCCTGGAGTGGTCCCCACAGGTGGGTATTGTATTCATCATCCACTCATCTGGGTTACTATTGTGGGTGGCCAGTGATGTGCACTGCTTCCCATGTACGTGATCTATATTCCATAATATGGACAGTGTCTGGGTTGTGCTCATGTCCCACACTCATGTTCTTTGACGTGTGGAAGTGTACTTGAGGTTCCTGGGGCATGTTGTGTGTACAGATTATCTTCTGATGTAGCATTCCTGACTTCATTTGGGGACACCTCGTTATGGAACTGAGGTTGTGCTTGCACCTACATTGACAGCATGATACAGGTATTCAGTGGAGTTAGTGGCATCTGTCCATACAGGCCATGTGTATAAGACATGGTATTCCCTTTGTGGGTTACATTTGCAGACTCTACAGTTGTTGCAGGCATCCAGTGGGGAACATAGCAAAAGGACCACTGTAAGCATTTATTTGCTTACTGTAGGGATGGAACAGGGTACCATGTCCTTTTACTTGCTGGATAACACACAGTCAAGAAATGTTACACATCACAATACTTTCTGATGCCAGTGACACTGTTGGGGTCAACAGACATGTAGTCCATTGCATTCAAACTGTGGTTACTATCTGTGAGGCAATGTGCAGAGGACTACCGGTATAGTGGTTGTTGCCTAGCCAAGTGTGTTTGTGTATGAGTCATGGGTGGAGAGTGTTCTCTGAGTAATACAAGGGTTGCTTATATTGTTCACCGATCCATAATATCACATGTAGGGCTATGGATTGTCTACACCAGCGTCTCTGGTATTTGACATCTGTTGTCCTTGTAAGGTGGACATTATGACATATACTAGGTCTTCAATATGATAATTTAGCAAAATCCACCCCACGGTGTATCCTGTTATTACACAATCACAGCAACCTTCACACAGGATACTGATGACAGACACACATACCCACACACTTGCCAGTACTGAGATTCAAACCCCTACCTAGCTATGTATTGCTACTACAGTGTACCACATTTATTGCACGTGCCACAGAGCTTATAGGATGGAAGTTGCCCAAGGTACTTCTAAGGTGAGCAACATCACCAGCCCTTGTAAATACTGACATTGGGTGATGTAGTGGGTGGGAGATCCCAAAAATAACTTTACTTTAAACACACATTTATATTTGCCAGTTGTGAGGTTCATTCCTCTGTTTAACAATCTTTTTGGACCGTTATGTTACACATTTACCACATGCACCATTGACCTGACATGGTTTAGGGTTGGCAACAGGTACTTGTAAGGTGGATGATATCTGCAGGACTGCTAAAGTCAGGCTCTGAGATGCATACTGGCTGTACATGAGGCCAAAATCTTTGAGGTGCACACATACATATGTACATGCACAAACACTTGCCACAGATGAGATTCAAACAGACAATTATGTCTTTACTGCTATTACATTGTTCCGCATTTATGGCACACACCATGGAGCTTATAGGGCTGGCCTTTCTCCACAGGGGTATTTCATGGTGACTGATATCAGCAGGCTTGCTAAAGTAGGGCAATGGGAGGTGTAATGACTGTGAATGACCTCAAAATCATTATTTGCTACACACACACAGAGTTTCACAGCTGCCATGTCTGGGATTAAAACTCCAACCTAATGAGTGTGTTACACTACAGCATTACGCAGTTATCACACATGCCACAGAGCTTATAGCACTAACCCTTCTCCAAATAGGTATTTCAAGGTGACTGACATCAGCAGGCTTGCTAAAGTAGGACAATGGGATGTGTAATGATTGTGAATGGCCTCAAAATCATTAATCTCTACACCCACACACACATTTTCACAGTTTCCATGTCTGGGATTAGAACTCCTACCTAACTAGTATAATATACTATAGCATAACACAGTTATCACACACACCATGGAGCTTATAGGACTGGCTTTTATCCAAAGGGGTATTTCAAGGTGACTGACATCAGTATGAGTGCTAACATAAGCTATAGGAGGTGCAGTGTGTGTGAATGGGCCATAAACCATTCCTCTGGAAACACACACACAACACTCAGTCACACACAACTTTACATTTGACAGGACTGGGTATACAAATGCTAGATGAATACTGATTTGTACTATCATGTTACACAGTTATCACAAGCACCACAGACAGTATAGGGCTGAGGGCTGCCAAAAGCAAATGTCTACTGTGACTGATATCGACACATCATGTGATATTGGCCAATTGGATGTGTGGTAGGTGGGACAGGCAATCTCTTTGTCACTGTCTGTCTCTCTCTTCCCCACATCTTTGTGTGTGTATGTTTCACCTATTATAGTGTTTTGGCCATGGATATATGTGAGTATTCCTATCCAATGTGTGTGCAAAGCATGAATGGTGTGCAATGTGGTGTGTGTGCAGAGACATCTGCGACTGACAGATATGTATAGTTCACTGTTGTTGTCAGACATGGGCTTCATTTCTCTAAGTGTAGGAGCATGTCCAGTATGACCTTCTGTATTGAGTTTGTGAATCCATTCCAGGTAGGTTGTACTCTATTGCAGGATTTTGTGTTCTACACCTACAGCTAGCAACCTATTTCTGCAGGATATCTGTAGATAGATTGACAATATGGAGTCACAATGGGTGAAATATAGTGGGATACTGTAACTATTGTGTCTGTGCTGCTTGTCTTACATGGTTGGTGTTAGCCAAGCTATTCAGGCATGTACTGTTTTACAGTGTGATGTATTATATTATCAACTAATGACAGATATACTTATTTGCTCACAGTTATTTCCTGGGAAATACAAGATGAATGAAGCTGTGTCCAGTATTGTGGTCTGCAGCCTACATATTCTTGAACACTTATGCCATTCTGGAGAGTAACTGCATGGGTACAAGGTGCTGGAGCATTTACACAGATCCTTCAGCAAGGAGCTGTAGGGGTCTAGGACTATTCACTGAAAGCACATTTCACTGAAAGTCAAATGACTGCTCACAAATCACTGAAAGCACAATTCACTGAAAACACAATTCACTGAAACACATTTCACTGAACGTTATATATGGACTTTTCCCCACTGTAGTGCAACCCTGGAGATAGAATATATAGTAAGGGGGGTATACACATAGTCTGGATATATATTAAGTTTAGAAAAGAGTAATTTATTGAAATTACAAGTATCCATGTGTATAGTTCAAAATATTTAAAATAGGTGGGTGCCCCCCACTCCCCCTTACTATATATTCTAACTCCAGGGTCGCACTACAGTGGGGAAAAGGCCATATATAAGTTTCAGTGAAATGTGTTTCAGTGAATTGTGTTTTCAGTGAATTGAGCTTTCAGTGAATTGTGCACAGTCAAATGTGTTTCAGTGAAATGTGCTTTCAGTGAATAGTCCTAGACCCAGCTGCAGACACTTGCTGATGGATCTGTGTAAATGTTCCAGCACCATGGTACTGTGGTGGCTGAGGATCCCCTGCTTGTACATCTATCAACATAACAGAATGGCCATATCCTGCTGTAGCCATACCTGTCAGCTGTACAGATTCTCCCAGGTTACTCAGAGGCAAGGCTCATATATCTGGTCAGTTCCCCTTCACATTGTGGTTTACGAGCAGGTTTGTAGCTACCCATTACTGAGTTTGCAGGCAGGGGTAGTATGGGCACACATACATTCCATGGCGTCCATGCTTCTACACCTCCCACTCTGTTATTCTATCCTCTTCCTAACATTATGCGGGTGATATCTGTGAAGTATCCCTATAGTTATCCCTTCATCCTAGCGTTATTTAGGGGTTGGTCCACAGTTCTTGCAGTAGGACATGCTGGGCCTGCTACTGGGATTTGTTGACATGGCCTTGCATTTGTGTTCTGTGGACTGTGTTATGTTGTTAGGTGGAACCCCATAAGATAACATACATTAGCAGTACGAGTGAGACGCAGGCCTTTGACAGAGGACTGTAGGGCATTTGGTAGTTATGCAGACCATCTGTAGCAGGCCAGTGCATTCTGTCACTCCTACAGTCCCAGGATGCGAACCATTGGATTCCCCTGGAGTGACAGGGTAAGTGTGTGATGTGTTAATGGCAATAGTTCCTGTCCATATTAAACCATTGGTCTGGATGCTGGCAGGGTGCTGCTTACAGCTAGGGACACACCTGCATGGAACACCTCTTCAGCATGCTGCATTCTGTGGGTACTCCCGTACAGAAATGGGGGTCATACTGCACTCATTCCCAACAGCAGGGATATGACCTGTGATAAACCTGTGGATGATGGTGGGGTGAGCTGAGTACATGTGTGATATGGAAGCTTCTTGCAGCTGACTCACAGATATACCTGGGACATTACCCTTATGCTGCCTTGTGCAAGGGGCATAGGCAGTCTCTCATTGCTTCATAACTGTGCCTTTTGTGGTCTGCCAGTGATTGGCCAGACTACATCAGTGCTCCATACTACACAGACAACTAATGTCCTGCTAACCTGTATGTACAATTCCAAAGGTGTGTGCAGTTGACAGTTACATTTTATGTACTCTGTTCAGGGTACTTCCACCTGTGTACTGTATGTATGTTTGGGCCCACATTCATAGCATGCCCATCTTTCAGATGGTGACAGATATTGACATCTTGAAAGAACACGTAATCCAGCACCATAAAGGATGTCCTATTGTTTTCAAGGAACCAATACGTTGAGTAATCAGACGAAAGTTTATTACACAAAAACAAGGTTCAAATCCATGAAATCACACACTGCCCATTAAGCGCTTTCATCTCCTACCACGGGAGACTTCATCAGAATAACGTTTTATCTCATAGAAGGTCTTAAATAGATTCCCTATTTTGAATCAACGAATAAAAACTTTGCATCAATTACCCTAAACTTTTAAAGTCACAGGAAAATGAGTTAGTTAATATGGAAAATTACATCATTAGAGTTTTTATAACATATAGGGTTGCATATATACACAAGCATAAGTATACCTGGTCTCTTTGAAGAGAGGAGAGAGAAAAAATAGGCATTTGTATTTTTTACAAAATGAAAAAATAGGCACTTGCACTTTACAAAAATAAAGAATGTGGTATGTTTTATGTAATTTTTATTCATTTTTAATTATTTATATTTTGATAAGAATAACACAATATTAGTACCCTTTATGGGGGGTCTAAGATATATATATATATATATATATATATATATATATATATATATATATATATATATATATATATATAGATATATATATGTAACACCTTATGGTGGTAATGATTTATAGAATTTATACAACTGTCTTTTTCCTGTGACTTTAAAAGTTTAGGGTAATTGATGCAAAGTTTTTATTCGTTGATTCAAAATAGGGAATCTATTTAAGACCTTCTATGAGATAAAACATTATTCTGATGAAGTCTCCCGTGGTAGGAGATGAAAGCGCTTAATGGGCAGTGTGTGATTTCATGGATTTGAACCTTGTTTTTGTGTAATAAACTTTCGTCTGATTACTCAACGTATTGGTTCCTTGAAAACAATAGGACATCCTTTATGGTGCTGGATTACGTGTTCTTTCAAGTTTTCTTGTTTTGTGCTGTTTGGTTACAAGTTGGTGTACAGTGATCCGGATACGAGGAGTCCTTTCAACAATACGGAATATGGACAGCAGTGCGATGTTGAATGAGCTTTTGAGGGTTATTGAGGCTCATTCGCAAAAAGATATTTCACCGGCAGGCACCGGTAATAGCATACCATGTGCGCAGAGCAGTCCTATGGACCCCAGGAGCGGACGTAATGCAGGGGAGCCGAGCAACAATTTTTCGAGAGCTGAAAGAAGGGCTGGTAGAGAGAACGGAAAAACAGGAGTGGATGGAGCTAGAAACAACGGAGATTTGGGTACTATGAACGAACGGTTCACGGAAACTTACAAGGACATAGAATTCGGAACTTGGTTAAACAAATCTTTTCATACCGATGTGGGTGATGTGAGAAGAGACGTGAATCCTAGTAAAGGAAGAACAAGTATTTATACTTACAAGGACAAATGTACTGTTTTTAAAAAGCTGTTAACTAGATACAAATCATTATCGGTGGAAAACTGGTATTTTGAAAAGTGCATAAAAGAAGGAATAGTGCCAAAGGGATTGAGATTGAGTAAATTCCCTAACAACATCAATGGAGACCAGGTATTTTTTAAAGAGATATGTGACATATTAAATAATTGTGGTTTGTTAGTTTTAAAAGCTATGATAAAACATAATGCAGAAGTAATGATTCAAACTAAAGTGGAAATAGACCAAATGTATAATGACATTAGTAGTGATTTGTTATTTACAGTGAATGAAAATAAAAATGTTTACTATAGAGTACTGCATGATACTGATATGTTGGTTAATTCCAACATAAACAGGAAACTTAAGAAATTGGATAGAGACTTAAAAGAATATGACACGGGTGTAGCATATGCCCAGGGTGAAAAAGTGAGCTTTTAAACCTTTTAACATACAGCATTTTCCACAGAGGCATGTGGCAAATAACGCAACATATCATCAGCAGCAACACCCTAGGGCTAAGACAGGGCAACCCCAATACAGGGAGTCATATAGGGAGAGATATAATAGTAACTATAATAGCAATTATAACAGTAACAATAATTACTATAGAAGGGATATACCAAATAGGGAGTATCATGAGGAAGAATATGATGAAGCATTTCCTGTCTTAGTACCAAACGATGGTAGGGAAGGGGTCAGTGGGCAAGGGGGACTGGAAGAGGTTAGGAGATCAGAAAGACTAAAAAATAAAAATAAAAATCAACAGACATCCTACGCACGGACAACTAGAGGTGACCAGTTTAATATGGATAGAGATATAGATGGGCAGGATTTTCACTAGATGCGGACTATGACACGGTGCAAACAGAGAATAGGGACATACAAGATAAGCGTGTTGTAAATACCTACAATAATTTTCATATATTTAATTATACGGACATTGTTGTTGATGGAGGTTATTTTGATTTATTTGTTAAAGGATTTTCTTTTGTTCCAACCAGGAAACCCAGAATGGAGGAGTTAACACTTGATATAAAAATGTTTACACGGAAATTGAATTTTGGACATATGCATAATAATGAGAATAGGGTGGATAATAATTATAATAACAATACTAGAAGTTTGTTTGTGAGACATAGTATTTTTAATCCACCTTTGCACTATGAGATATTAAATTTTGAACGTTGCGTAATCAACAAGATTAGGAATGAGTACAAAAATATTAAAGAGATTAATAATTTAGCAGATAAAGAAGAAAAAATATTATTGGAGCTAAGTAGCAATAAGAGACTAAGGGTAATGAAACCAGACAAGGGAGGGGGAGTAGTTTTAATGGACACTTGGGAATATATAAGGAAGATGAAGGAGATTTTGGACAAAGATGATAATTATACTTTAATTACTAAAAATGAGATTAATATATTCTACAGGAAAATAGACCTGATTTTGGAAGATAATATATTATCTGGAGCCATTGATCTAACATTATATAAATATTTAAAAGTACCAAGACCAGTTATCCCATGCATTTTTGGGATTCCCAAGGTACATAAATCGGTGGCTGACCCTCCCTTGAGACCCATAGTAGCTTCACATGGCTCCAAAACGCAGCCGATGGCAATATATGTTGATACTATGATTAAGAAAATTTATAGTAGATGGGAACACATCCTAAAGGATTCCTGGGACTTTTTAAAGAAAATAGGGGAAAGTGAGTATAGTGACAATATGTTATTCATTACAGTGGACGTTAAGGAGCTTTTCACTGTAATACCACAAAATATAGGTTTGGAGTGGTTTGAAAAGATTTTAGTTGAAATGGATTGGTTGACACAAGCGGAGTTTAGAAATGTACTGGAAAACATGGAATTAGTTTTAAAATATAATTTTATTTACTTTGAAGGTGACTATTATCATCAAAAGGAAGGGGTAGCAATGGGGTCTGCCTAGCTAGCTACAATGTTATAATGCTATACTGGGAAAGGGAATTTATATTTAACTCCGAGTTCAATAATTGTATAGTGAAATATTTTCGATTTTTAGATGATATATTTATTTTGTGGAATGGTACAAGTGGAGATATAGAAAAATTTATTCAATATATTAATAATACTACAAAGTTTTTAAAATTTACCCATTCTATAGAAACTGAAGTGGTGAATTTTTTAGATGTGAAGCTTTCAAAGGATAGGAACAATAAAATATACAGATCTACTATATACAGGAAGGAGAACTTCTCGAATACCTATTTGCATTATGATAGTGACCATTCATACCAATTAAAGAGAAATATAATCAAGGGGCAAATGATTAGAATGGCACGTATGATTTCAGATAATAATGAATTTTTGAAAGAAATTGAACATGTAGGAGGTTTGTTTGAGGAGAGGGGATATCTGAAGGACTTAATAGCATCAGTAAAGGAATATGTGGTAATGGGTAGGGGGACTAGGTACATGCCGCTCCTAACACCGGGAATGGTTAGAGAAGGAGAGCTAACAGAAAATGAAAAGGAACTAAGACATAATGATGATCAACAGGTTATCAGTGGAAGAGAAGTAGTAGGGAACAAAAATGAGGGGGGCATGAGTGAGATAGAGGCTACACCATACCTTACGATGATGCATTTTTATGGGACTAAAAGGTTGAGAAAAAGTATACATGAGGTGTGGGACATGTTTAGAGACATAGCGTCCAAAACAGAAGTATTTAAGAAAGACTTAAGATTTAGCTTTAGGAGGAATCCCAATATAAAAAATATAATGGAAAAGAAGAAAGACCAAATTGATGGAACTAAAAAGAAACATGGAACTTATAAATGTGGGAGATGTGGTCAATGTCCTTACATCTTAGAGAGTAAAGAAGTGAAACTACCAAGTATAAAATTAACTATTTCTACCAAAAGGTATAGTAGTTGCTACACCAAAGGTTTGGTGTATTTGGTGAAATGTAAAGCCTGTAATAGTTACTATGTGGGGAAGACGGAAAGATGTCTCAAAAATAGAATATACGAACATGTCAGAGATATTAATAGACGTAACGAAAATAATGCACTGTATAGACATGCACTCAATTGTCCCAATGCTGATTTTAGATTTTGGGTGCTGGAAGTGGTGGAATATCCAGAGAGAGATGGAGATTGGGAGACCAAAATAGAATATAGGGAAATGATATGGCAAATGAGGTTAGATTCAAGTTGTGGCAAAGGTCTTAACAATCATATATCAATCATCCCAGCACTCAAGATTTTAGCAATGGACCCAAAAATAAACAAATAAACAAAAATAAACAAGGATAAGAAGGGGTATGTACAATAATTAAATTAAATATTTTTTAAATTTCAGTATATATATTTATTCACCATTATTTATGCACTTTATTTACTGGATGGGTATGTTTTTGGCAGGTTTATATAGGTTTTTGATACTTTTTAGATGTTTTTTGATATTTTAGACATTCCTAGATACCTTCATAATTTTGGATATAGCCACTTTAATAGATTGTTGGCAGACATTTTAAGGCTCCTTTTTGACCAATTAGGGAGGCATACATGTATATATTTATACATAAGTTAACAAAGTATGTATTTATTATTTTTTTATGTATTGTATAAATATTTTATATAATTGTACATTTAGGTAATTT
Source organism: Protopterus annectens (assembly GCF_019279795.1). Taxonomy (NCBI): domain Eukaryota; kingdom Metazoa; phylum Chordata; order Ceratodontiformes; family Protopteridae; genus Protopterus; species Protopterus annectens. Next base: position 78,044,473 of record NC_056742.1, read on the forward strand.
TTAAAATATATAGTTGTATTTTTTAGAATGAATAATTCAATGAATTTTATATGAAGAATTTTATATGAAGTATTTGTTTACATATTGTCAAAGTATGAAATGTAATGCACAAATATAACACTACAATAATGTAACAGTATATTAATATATTGGTACATGGGTCATTACAACTTGTAATGAGTTAGTTAATATGGAAAATTACATCATTAAAGTTTTTATAACATATAGGGTTGCATATATACACAAGCATAAGTATACCTGGTCTCTTTGAAGAGAGGTGAGAGAAAAAATAGGCATTTGTATTTTTTACAAAATGAAAAAATAGGCACTTGCACTTTACAAAAAGAAAGAATGTGGTATGTTTTATGTAATTTTTATTCATTTTTAATTATTTATATTTTGATAAGAATAACATAATATTAGTACCCTTTATGGGGGGTCTAAGATATATATATATATATATATATATATATATATATATGTAACACCTTATGGTGGTAATGATTTATAGAATTTATACAACTGTCTTTTTCCTGTGACTTTAAAAGTTTAGGGTAATTGATGCAAAGTTTTTATTCGTTGATTCAAAATAGGGAATCTATTTAAGACCTTCTATGAGATAAAACGTTATTCTGATGAAGTCTCCCGTGGTAGGAGATGAAAGCGCTTAATGGGCAGTGTGTGATTTCATGGATTTGAACCTTGTTTTTGTGTAATAAACTTTCATCTGATTACTCAACGTATTGGTTCCTTGAAAACAATAGGACATCCTTTATGGTGCTGGATTACGTGTTCTTTCAAGTTTTCTTGTTTTGTGCTGTTTGGTTACAAGATATTGACATCTGAACAATGAGTATGGAAGACTGCTGAATTGGGTCTTGTTGGGATGCATTGTGGTTGGCACTGCAGTTGTCAGAACATGGCCCTGTCATTGACAGTACTGGCCATAGGCCACCAGGGCACAATCCTCCATGCCTACATGCTGACCACTTCCACACAATATACAACACACAACAACCTAACACACAGAGCCCTGCATAATGTACACATGCAACAATCTATCCTGTAAATTGGGCCAGCTCAGGTAATCTGTGCTCCATTGTTATTGACCCCACTTGTACATGTTACTGCATTTCTACATAGGATTGTGGGGGGGCACACCTGATGACGATAAACATTTTCTATAACTGTACTGGTATTTCAGGTACTCTGTTGGCTTCCATTTCATTTTGTATTCTGAGCTATCATGCAGACTAGAGGCATATCAGTAGAGTACAGATCTTAGGTTTTATTGACCTACATTTCAGTTTCAGACATATTACCCTGCAGAACTAACATACAACTGCTTGACCTGTTGGAGTCTGTCTGTGTAGGTCTGGAGGGGGGCTATTCTCTATTGCCATTAATTGGAGGCCTTAGCACAGTTTTTCTTTATGGTCATCTACACCTGTCCTGCTGGCTGAGGCTATTGTTGGGTATGTGCACCTGACTGACATGCATGTGTGTGTCCTATGGACACACAATTGGGCCACCACATGTACTGCAGTGGGATTTGTCACCTTGTCTAGTACTGCTACTTTGTTGACAGCAGTATTTGTTATGAATTTCATGCTGCCCATATAGGTGTCCACTATCTGCTTCCATCCCATTCAGCATCCCGATTCCCTTGCATGCTCACATCCATACCATAGCTACAACTAGCAGAACATACTACTCCATTCAGCAATTGATAGGAAGAGTGACTTACCTTGTGGCTGTGCCAGCATTGAGGATGGGCCTGGAGGGCTGACTATGTCCGATGCACATAATATACTCCCTATACATGGTAAAGCACAGGTAGTGTCATGTTTGGCATCCCTTTTACTGTATGTGTGAGTCAGAGAGAGGTGTCATTCCCTGGGTTCCTACCATGTCAGTGTATGTGCTATGCGTTGCCTCTTTGCCAAAGCCTGGGCATAATGGGCACTCCTCCTTCTGCCTACATGGGCAGGCTCAGGTTGTTCCTCCTCCGAGTCATTCTGTGCCTGTGCTGGCCTTGGCAATGGTGGGGGGCTGTGTGGCCCTGCCCCGTGCTGTTCCTGCTGCAGCTGTTTCCTCAGGATCATATTGTGTAGCATAGCACATACAATGAAAATTTGTGTACTTGTAGCTGGAGAGTACTGCAAGTCTCCACCGGATATGTTCGGGCACCAGAACCTTGACTTGAGCATCCCAAACACATGATTTATTATGATTTTGGTTTGTGTTTGTGTGCCTCATTATGGAGTTCTTATTTGGGCATGTGTGCATTTCTGATGGGTGTCATCAGCCACGGCTCCAGTGCGTAACTAGCATCCTCAACTAGGTGGCCATATGTGATGTCCCCACTGACAAATCTCTGGTACAGCTGTGTCATATGCTAGATGTGGGAGTTCATAGGTTCATAGGTTTATACTAGGCTATCTGCCCTAAGGCATTTATAAGCCTAGCCCAAATTTTTGTGGCTTACGCCACCCCTTATATGAAAAAATACTGTGCCCATTAGTTTGTTGTGCCTCTGTCCAGCAGTGACAAAGAGATGATTCCCGGGGTAAACCTACGATCTCCCATCCACAGGTCTAGATTTCTCTTGAACAGAGTCAGCGAGGTGCTCTGCCTCACATGGACCGGGATTTTATTCCACAGCATAGGGAGTCTCTGAGTGATAAATCTATCCCTCCAGCACGTCCTATTTATATCCGTGCTAAGGTTTAAGTCGCTTGCTCTAGTGGTTTTGGTGGATTTGGATTTTTTGAGGTGGAGCATGTCCATTAATTCTGGGTTGGACATGGCCTTGTATGTCAGGCACATGTCACCTCTGAGCAGACGGTATGCAACTGAATAGAGCTGGAGTTTCTTCAATCTGGCAGCATATGACAGATTTTGTAGTCCCTTTATCCTTTTGGTGAGGAACTTTTGGGGTCTCTCCAATTGCTGCAGATGTCGGGTGAGATACATCCCGAATGGGGCATTGTACTCGATCATTGGTCTGATAAGTGAAGAGTACAGGGGAACAATGACCTCACTAGATCTGGATGTGAATCCCTTCATGATCAGGTGGGCAATGTAGAAGGTCTTTCTAACCACTTTAGCAATGTGAGTGTCAAAAGAAAGGCCACTGTCAACCTGGGTTGTGATAGCTTCCAGGGCTGTCAGCACAGATATTCATGATAATGCCCTGGGCATCACACACAATCTGGCAGTTGATAGAGGGGAAGCCCTTGTGGTTTATGTAGACCCTACCCCGCTTGCCGGGTGGTGCTTTGATGCATATGTGAATGCAGTCTATAGCACTCACTACCTCAGTGTATTCTGCTATTTGGTGGAAGAGAGGCATATTGCTGGACACACCTCACGGGTGTTGAGGAAATATATGTGCGTACTGGCATGTGCTGACATGGCATACAGGAAATGGTGGAGTACTGTGGATGCTGATGCCTGTGAGATCCCCATGATATCCCCAGTTGGCCTTTGGAAGGTACCCCTGGCTGGTATTTTTAAGCCTGCACATACTTTGGTATCCACTGGGATGGGTTCCCCTCTGTTGGTTCGGCGTGTGAGGCATGGCCGGCACAGCTCAACAATTTGCCGTAGGATGTCCCTGTCCACCTTATAGTGCTCCACTATCTCCAGCTTATGTATCCCCTGGTAGGTTACCCTGGGTCTGTACACTCTTCTCCTTCTCTTCACTGTGGGTTGGTCATCAGCATTATCATCCTCACCACCCTCAGCCTCTTCCACATATTGATGTATGAGAGCGACAGCAGCCCCTATCATTTTATTAGTTTTGTCAGGTAAAATTTCCCTGTCTGTGTACACCGGTGGTGTAGAGTTTGTGGGAAAAACCAGAGTGAAAGGTGTTTGCATAGTTTATAGTAGTGTGCTATGCTGGGCTGGGCTGCTGCCTGTGTAATTGGCTGATTCTGATATATTTCACCTGGCAGCTATGCTATTGTCTTCCTTCTGCTGTTTTACCTTCCCATTGCTTTCCCGTTTAAGCCCCGAGGTGCGCCGTATGTACCCAGTGCTTAGATGTGAACAGAGCTACTATTTCCTGTTTTTTTTTTCTTGTATAAAACCCAGTGCACAGCATGCACACCCATTTAGGCAATGTAAACCCTGCTAGGGAGCCTCAGACACACACCCCTTCCTTAGCTGTGTTTAGCTAAGGGAAAACATGGGCCACAGAGCTCCAATAAGCTTACAGTATGCATGACACTCCCCCTTATGAGGTCATCTACCTCTTATGCTTATACCATGGTGTTGCTGTAACTACACGGTTGGGTGCAAGCTAACACTGAGGGGAAATCTGTGATTCAGTATCATTCCCCTCATTTGCATAAAACTGGCTGCTAATGCATGGTTACAAGACTGACTCTCAGCCTTCCCCCTAAGTAACCACTATTCCATGGTGTTGTTGTCTTATGCATGCCACTGACGATTATGGCAGAATGTCCTTCTATGTGGCACACCTCATCATAAAAGGGTTCTCATCCAGGAAAAAATAGGTCATTGTTCCCCTCTACTCATCACTCATTAGACCCATTATAGAGTACAACACCCCTTTTGGAATGTACCTCACAAGACATCTGCAACAGCTGGAAAGGCCACAGAAGTACCTCACAAAGAGGATTACTGGCCTCAAACAAATGCCCTACACTGACCGCCTCAAAAAACTCCAACTTTACTCCGTAGCATATCGCCTACTCCTAGGTGATCTCTGCCTAACATATAAAGCTATGTCAAACCCAGAGCTGTTGGACATGCTACACCTAAAGAAATCCCAATCCCTCTGAGCTACATGTTCTAGGGACCTAAACCTTGTCAACACAATAAACAGGACACGTTGGAGGGATAGATTCCTGTCCCAGAGACTTCCTATACTCTGGAACAAACTATCCATCTATGTCAAAGTTCTTCATTAGCACTCTTCAAGAAAAATCTTGATGAGTGGATGGGAAATAGGAAATACACCCTGGGGATCACTTCTGTGTCTCTGCTGGACAGTAGCACAGGAAAATAACTTTCTTGGGTAGCGTAAGCTATGGAACCTTGCTGGCTAGGCTTATGTAGGCCCTTGGGCTGATAGCCTAGTACCTACCTATGAACCTATAATGCTGATTTTATTTTAAAAGCTTATTTCCAACTTTTTTTCTTATTTTTGGGCCAATCCCATTTGTGCATCACTGCCCTACGCTTAAACGGCTGAAATTGGCCAAAAAAAAATTAAAGTTTTTTTTTTTTTAATTATGCAACTATTTATCATGCCATTGTCCATATATCTGGCCATTAGTATGCCTACTACATTGAATACATGCTTTCTTTGGAGCTGTCATGCTGCCGTTTTGTAATTTGCAGAAATGTATTCAGTTGGTAGCCGAATACATTTCTGCAGGTTACACTATTCCTGCACAGACACCTACCTGCTTCCTGCATCACTAATTCACCTCATTTGCATGGTTTTCACCTGCAAATAGGGTAATTAACATACAGGAGCTGTGTCCATGCAGGAATAGTGTAGGAGCACTCGTGCATGTCCCAGGAGCTCATTCCTGGATCGCTCGTCAGCCATTTTGGGTGCAGCAGCTCTTGTATTATTCCTGCACACCATGCAGAACTTGGTGAATCCTGGGGATAGTATTCGCACAGCTAATGTATCAATATATGGTACTCCTCCTCTCAAGTTCTATGTAAGAACGTAAATGTTTTTGTCTCAAGGGGGTTTGTCACAATTTAACACTTTATACTGTACTTATTAAAACATACTTCTTTTAATTAAAAGCAGTTTATATCCTATATTCAAGAAAAAAAGCATGTATTATTTAATAAGTTTCTACCTCAGGATGACAGAGATTTCAGGTCTCTATGTGTCATTTGTTTGCATAGTTTGCTGATAATATTATTCTCAGACCAACCTTGTCCTTACAGCATTAGCAGTATGTTATAGTACATTTGCAAATATATACAAGTTTGTTATTCTTTTAGTGCACATTCCTAGTAATGCTTTAACAGAATTTAGCGAATAACAAATAATTGAACTTACAGACAAGATAGTATATAATTGCAATAGAGAAGAGATGTTTAGTGGTACTTAATATCTCAGAATATTAATTATAAAAAATAGCTGTCAAAGATTTTAACATAAAAACAAGAGATAAACCATTTTCAGTACATGACCAATGCTTGTTTACAGTTATTACAAAATTTTCCTTTGCTCATTAATGTATTAAATGCGCTTTTTCCACATCTAGCTATATAACCATGTATATTAAAAATAAAACATACCTATTGCTCAGTTGACTTAGCTGCACTTCATAACAAAATATGTGAAGATAACTACATATATGAGCGAATATTGCTTGTTATATGATAGTTAGGTGTTTGCCATGGTAACTCATGCTTTAGCTGTTTAACAAAGTCCAGTAGTCTTCATATTTTATCATCACCACTGTGCTTCTCCATTTTTTTTTTTGCACAGAGGTTCATCAGGATGCAATGAAGGTTCAAAGGTCGTCTCGCTTGCTTATTCAAGCTGTTATGCTTTTGGGTTAACTGCTATGTACAGGGAAACTGCTCTACGCTCGAGATATTATTCTGGTGAAGCTTTTGAGAGTTCTGGCGGCAATGTAGATCTTGAGACTGGTGAGTTTGATACTACTTATGATTAACTTTACCTACTAGCTTTCATATGATGTGGAAAACAGAAAAACAGAAAAAACAACCAGATTAGTAATTGTTTCAAGTGAACCTCTCTCATTTAGGAAATGAGAAGCATACATACTCTTTCTCAAGAAACCTCTCCCTTCCAGTCATGCAGCACAAGTTTTTAACTCAACCTCAGACCTCACTGTTTACCAGCAAGCATCTCTCAATTATATTCCTCACTTTAAACAAAAGCTTTCTGTTAGCAAACATGACATCCCTCCCCCAGCACACAGTATTCACACAGCTAATATATCAATTTACTCTCCTCCTCCTCCACTCAAGTTCTATATAAGAACATAAAGGTTATTGTCTCAAAGGGATTAGTCACAGGTGAGCTCTTTATACTCTGCTTATTAAAATGTTCTTCTAATTAGAAACAGCTTATAGCTTACATTCAAGACTTCAGCCTCTCCCATGTTGAATTGACATTACATCATTTCTACAGCCTAAACAATAAATCCGCTGTATAGTATGCACTAATGCACTTATATATACTTGTATTACTTTATTATTTGATATAGAGAGAGAAATGTAAAAAAAAAGGGTATATGCATTTATATAGATATAATGTGAAAATTTTGCCTTAAGGTTTGTTTGTTTGTTTATTTCTTGAGGTTTATTGAGATTATGACCATTGAGAAATACTAAGTGTGGATATTATCTTGTTTATTTTCCTTTAAACTTTTTGTTGGTTTTGTCACTTGTAGATACTTTAACATTAGTAGCTTGTTTTTTTAAACTTGGTAAAGAAAGATCCATTTCTCCCACTTTGTCTAGTAAGTTACTTTTCTTCACAAAATATGTTGCTTCTTCAAGGCTGTTGAAAGTTTTCTGTCCATCCGAAAGAGTAATCTTGATTCTGGCTGGAAAAAGAATCTGAGCTTTTATATCTTATTTTTTAAGGTTTTTGATAAGAGGAATACATGTTTTTCTTTTTATTATAGTTTTAGACGTGTAGTTATTATCAGATCTTATGTTTCTTCCATTGACTTGAATTGGATTTCCTGACCAACCAGATCTCAGTACTAAGTCTTTATCCTGTGTTGACAAGAATTTTACAATAATAGATCTCACTGAAGATGAGTATTTTTGAAAAAGATGGATTTGATAGTGACCTGTGAGCCCTCTCAATCCCAAATGATAAAGATTCAAGAAGGTTTAGTATCTTGGGTAACCATTAATTTAAAAGAGAATCATATTATTTCCTTCCATCTTTTCTGGGACTTAGTAAATTCTGATATTGTTTCTTCTTGATCTTGATTCTAGCTCCTCCATTTTTTCTAATAATAGGTTGTTTTGCTTTAGTATGAAATTTATTTGGTTGTCATTTTCCATTTGTCTTCCATCGATTTCATTTACAGATTCTTCTATAGCTGATATTTGATCAGAATGTTTTGTGATTATTTATTTCAGGTCTTCAATTTGTTTCTTACTTTCTTTTTTCATGTTTTCCATAATTTTTTCCAAATTGTCCATTTGTATTGAAAGGTCTTGTATACTGGTAATTATAGTTTGAAGTTCCTGTTTCAAGGAGCTGTTCTGAACGGAGGATTTTGAAGGACTCATGGCTGTAGCAATCTGTATTCAGTTGCAGAACAGGAAGTTTAGGCATAAATATCATTAGAAGTCTGAGTTTTCTTCTGGGTAAATAGTTCACAATATTAGGAGGAATAACTGTGAGAAGAAAGCTTCACAGATTTTCCAGTAAATTTAAGAAAATCCTCTCAGAAACAAACTTCACAGGCAGAATATCAAGAAAGTGCTGCTATCACTTTGACATCTTGGCCATGCCCCTCTCATTAGATTTTTTTTTAATTCTCATTAGATTTTTGATGTCATAGTTTGTCAGGTCAGTTATAATATGTTCCTTGACTTTGTAGCTAAGACTCATCAGACTAATGGGCCTATAATTTCTGGGATCTCTGATTGGGTTACCCTTATGAAATGGCATCACCACTGCTGTGTACTAACCACAGGGGCAAACCCTGTAGCTAAACATAAGTTAAACAATTTCAACAGCAGCTCTACTGGGGCATATTTGATAGTATTTATTAAACAGCCAGGTATGTTTTCGGGTCCCATGGAAGAAATAGTTTTGCTCTTGGAAAGCACCTTTGGTATATGTTCTTTACTGATGATGGGGATTAGAATGTTTCAAGGATGTATGGATTTTGGATGGCAGCTTTTGGGTAAAATTCATACTGAATTTATTTTACAATATCCTGGCAATATTTACAGAGTCTGAATATGTGTTGCTGTTTTGAATAAGTTTGAAGCAATATTGGGTGCTATTTCTTAATTTCCTAATTTAGCTAGAGAAAGATTAGTAATTATACTTTGTTTCAGATGCTAACCTAAGATCATGGACTGCTTTTGTGGACAGATTCATATTTTTAAATTTTTTTTTAGTAATATTACCTATATTGTTTTTGATATAAGAATTTGTTGATATCCATTGTAAAGTTTATTTATGCTAGAAAACCAGCAGGTTGGTTTGGTTTTGAATTCACCATTATAGTTAGATCTGGTTCAGACTGTCAGTTCAATAAATTTATCTAAGTGGACATAGAACTCCTTTGTGGTGACTTTCTGTGGCATCATTTAGGCTGATACTGCTATACATGAATTGGGAAGCTACATCACAGAATTTGTTGAAGTTAATACTTTTGAGATCGTTAGTGGATGAAGAAGTTGTATTTGAAAGGACCAGATCAAAGATATTATACCCTCTAGTTGGTTTGTTAGTCTATTTTTTGTTTATCTAATCTAGGAACTTTTTGACATAGCTTACACTGTAAGTATAGGTGCTATAGTTTACTGAAGAGTAGTTAAGGTCTCCCAAAGTAATGGAGTTCTTTTTTAGAGAAGAGTTTGACTACATTCAATAACTTACATTGTTATCAGGAGACATAGAGCATGTCCTATAACAGATTACAAGCTGATGCTTGGTCCTGTTTATTGTGATGTGGAGTTCAATGATTTCTGTTTGCGGATCTCAGGGAATTGGGGAGTGATATGGTCCTTAGAAAATAAGGAGACCCCACCACAGTTGTCATTGGACCTGAATACATGGTAGGCACAAATTCAAGATTTGGAGGGAGTGCTTTCCATGCATTTAAACCACATTTCAGTAATTACACAAATCTGGATGTGTTCCAAATGCTGAAGAGACTCAAGGTTGGGCAATTTGATATTTATACTTCTGGCATTGATCCAGTTTTAAATCTGATATGTTAGTTGCATTGAAGTGTCCATTAGTTGGACTCTTCTTAAAAAGTCATTATGGGGCAGCAAAGTCTTTAGCTAGTATGCAAAAGCCTTGGAATGAGAGGTGCAGGACATCCTTTGCAAATCAGGAAGGACTATCAAGCATGTTGTCCTGTGCTGACTCATCCTGGATCCCCATGGAAAGAAACCAACTGCTTACTAAATCATTGAAACCAACTATCATTTCTTTGTACTGCAGCATCATTCTTGGAGAAGGAAAAATTCTACTCAGGACCAGTGTCTTGCCTGCATTTGTAACATGCATGGAGGGTTCTGACATGTCTCTGTGCATGTCCTACAGGGTTTTGCATCCCAAGTCATACAATGTAGCATGGAGCACCACCATGTTGGAGTCATACCTGTTAGGTGAAAGGGTCTTAGGGTCTTTGAGACACCAGAGATCTTGGCACCTAAAAGACAACTCATCATCCTCTCTTTGTCCAGCTTGTCCATACAATTGCTGATCATTAAAATGCTTTTTTGTAGAGTGGTTTGGTGTAGAGGATTTGATATGATTTGACTCCCATGGACTTTTTGTTGAATGAGTGTCCAAGGGTGATGTGTCATCAAATAAGTGCAGAGAACTAGTCTTCTTGGCTCCAGGAGGCTTTGGCATTTTTTTATGCATAAGGCATCTTAGTGTGGCTTGGTGCTACATGAGTTGAAATGTGTGTTGCTCATAGTCATTGTTTTCCTGTGAAAGAAGGGCCTCCATATGTGTTATGTATTTACATCTCTCACAGACAGATTTATTAGTGTTGTAAGAGATCATTATCAGTGAACATGAGGTAGTTGCTACACCTGCTGAGGACAAGTGCTATAAAACTTGTAATAGAGGGAAAGCAAGCTGAACGACCTTCCATTTTAGTTTAGAGATACTGGAAACAATTTTATTAGAATTCCACATAATAACTATATGAATTTAATGAGACAGTTATCTGGTCTGTGGTATATTTGAAGGAATATAGCAATGTGTCTTTTCTTATGGAGGAACTACAACAATGTGGATTTTCTTATGGCTGTATACACTGCCTGTTACTGCCCTAAATTTTCTTATGGAGGTATATACCCATCACCATCTCTGTCTCCATGCTCATCTCCAGGCTGGAAATTCTCCAGTGTCCTCAGACCCTTCCCTAATCTTCTCAAATACTTCCACCTCCTTGTCCAAGAGACCACCCCTGAATACACACACTTTTACAACCTCTCTGACATTTATTCAGCTTACTTCATGCCTTGAATGTTGTCTCCAATTCTCTCTGTTTCTGTTACTATGGCCTAATATATTTGCTATTTAAGTCAACAAATTAAATCTCCTTTCAGTTTCCTTCACCTTACCCACCTCAAACATGTTCGACAATCTCCCTCACCTTATTTTCTCTATGAAACTTCTATAACCTTTTCACTAACTCTCATGCTCAGTACTCAAAAATATATAGTCTCTCTTACTAACAAATACTATCATCCATCAATCAGTATCTCATCTTAATATAAATATCCTAGCTGCTTGAATAAAATTTGTTACACTTTACTTTCCAAATCAAATGTAGTATATACACTTGTCCTTTATCCGTCTATATGCAACCCATTCTATCAACCCTGTATTTTATTACAACTCATGAATGTAAATATTGTTTACTCTATATAACTGTGATGAAAACAAATCTGTTCATAAAACCAAAACTATTAATTATACATTTATGTAATGGAGCTTTTCTCCCCTGAGCCTTGTCTGAAAATGGGTTATACCCCATTGGACTTTCCTAGTCAACAAAGACAATCACTCAGTAAATAAATACATAAATACTGCCCAACACAGAGTACAGCTAAATGGAGTAATTTTAGAGTTAACTAGGCAGCTGTGAGTAAAGGGTAATGTAGTGCAATCACAGGTTAGTAATTTTGTCTGTGATCAACACAAATCACCTATGAGCTGCTTAGAACAATGTAGAGTAGCTAAGGGATGCTTAGAGGCTGTTAGAAAACATGTTAGTGAATGTGAGCAATTCAGCAATAAAAACAATAAAATGAAGTAAAAGCAAATAAATAAATGTAGTCATTTCTCCAGAACCAGTAACATAAATGAATAAATAAATAAAATCCCTTGGTGACGATGGATTCTGCTGTGAAGTGCAGACGTCAAATCATTTTTTTCACATCACAAATCTGTTGCTTCTCACTCAGAGACTAGCAACTCTTTTAAAAGTCACCTTTTCAGTCATTAATCTTCATTCAGGCCATGAACCTTTGGCCTTCTCCACAGAAGCACAGCTAGGGCGAGGTATAGGGGACAACTGCCATGGACCAAAGTTATTAAGGGGGGGCACTGTCAGCTGTGAATGCTGATATTGTATTTGTTGTTAGCTTTGAAGTGCTTTAGCACCTGTGCCTGGTATTTAACTGTAGATGTAGAAAGCTGCTTGTTATATTTATAGCATGTGGTTTGCTATGGTTAGCAAAGAAGAGGTTTTTTTTTTTTTGGATCATCAACTTTGAGTTGATATGGAGGCACCAGATTGGGGAACTGCACAAAGCACAAGAAAAGATAGCTACAATTCTTCCTTTTCACTCTTACTGGCACAAATCACTCCTAACACTCTTCTCTACCCACTCCACCCTGCCTGCACTATCTTCTTCACCTCTCTTCTACACTCACCATTACTCTGAACTGTTGATCACAAGTATTTAAACTCATCCGCCTTCACCATCTCTACTCCCTGCATCCTCACTATTCCTCTGTCCTCCCTCTCATTCACACATACATTCTGTCTTAGTCCTGCTGACCTTCATTCTTCTCCTCTCTAGAGCATATCTCCACCTCTCCAGGTGCCAGTAAGAGTGAAAGTGAAGGTCTACAAGATGGTAGTGAGACCAGCTATGTTATATGGGTTGGAAATGGTGGCACTGATGAAAAGATTGTCTGAGTTGGAGGTGGCAGAGTGCACCCAAAGTGCATTGGGTGTGACGAGGATGGACAGGATTAGAAATGAGTATACTAAAGGGTCAGCTCAAGTTGAACAGTTTGGAGACAAAGCCAGAGAGGCAAGATTGCATTGGTTTGGACATGTGCTGAGGAGGGTTGCTGGGTATATTGGGAGAAGGATGCTAAGGACAGAGATGCCAGGTAAGAGGAAAAGAGGAAGTCCTAAGATAAGATTTATGGATGTGGTGAGAGAGGACATGCTGGTGGTTGGTGTGACAGAGCAAGATGCAGAGGACAGGAGGAAATAGAAATAGATGAGTGAGTAGCTTGAGAGCTGTGCATAACATTTGCAGACAGCAGTCTTCATATGAATGAAATGTATTTATAAAATGTGATTGTATCCTAGAAAACTGAGGGATGGTGAAATTTTTTGTAATAATGTGTGACTGTTCATTGGTTGCTTTATGTTACTTCTGCTACAATGCTTTTGCATTACTAACTTGTCAAGTATACTTGTTTAGTGTATTCCTTATTTATTGTATCTAATACCCTGTACTTGTATTTTGCTTGGCCAAGTCACACTCCACCAAGGTATGATCCCATAAAAACAAACTGACAAACAGTGTATTTCCAGAAAGATGGATCTTAAACATCCACCTAAATGTTGCTAGCAACATTAACAGTCTAATTAGTTATCCACCCAGATAAAGCAACAACAGTGTGATACTAACAATCATACATGGAGTCTTCAGTTACATCTCTAACTACATATAACAATATTTTTACACCTGCACTGTCTTAAGCATTATACAGAATTTCTTATATGAAAGCCTAGGTATATTCTCACACATGCAACCAGCTATAATGACCAGATAAGTAACAGTTATCAATAAGCTCTGTCAGTAAATAGGAACAGCTCTTTCAACATCATGCCAAGCTGCTGACTGGGCTGTAAGGAAGGGACATGGCTGATAGTGACTGTATAGTATTCATTGTGTTTCAGCGGAGTGCTAGTTACCAAAGTTAAAGGACTGCTGTGCTGCTACCTTCTGCATTGGTTTACATATCACATTAGATACATATCACATTAGATGATGCACAGAAGATTCACTGAATATTTCGTGCAGAAGTGCAGTTCAGCAAACTATGTACAACTTTAAGGAGTGCTACTGTTTGCCATCTGCTCTTTTTTAAGCTACTAAAATGTTTAGTGATAAAATTGCTTTCATATGTAGTTGACATCTCAGTATATCAGAGCTTGCTTGGCCATAGGTGCTGTAGTCTTAGGTGTGATTGTATGACTTTCAGATGAAGCAAAAGGTGAGTTTCTTGTTTTTTACCCCCCCCCCCTTTTCACTGAGCTACTATAACCGCAGGAGTATTATATAGAAAGACCATGGGTGTGGAGGCAGAGACTTCAGGGTGGTTGGTGCAAGAGGTGCAACTCTCCTAAAAACCATCGAATTGTGTTTTGCACTGTTATAGTTTGCTGATCAGATGATTATGCTTAATTTAAATGTTTCATTTATGATGTCATGCCTCTTGACTAGGTGAGATGGGTTGTTTCATTACAGACCTACGAGTTTATTTAAACTGCATTTTTTTAATTAAATTCTGAGTTCAGACTGAAAAAAACAACCATAGTCTTAAGTGAGTTGACCACAACATAAGCATAAAAAACAGAACTTAATGCCATTAGTTACCTAGCCCTTTAGTAGAGTCATTGGGTTAAAAAGAAAACTGCCATATAAAAACAATTGAATTTCCATTTCATAAAAAATAATGATTATATATTTTCCTTAACTAATCTTCTGGCATACCTTTACTTATTCTGATTTATTTCCAGTAAGTGTCAGACCACAAGACTTTCAACTAATATTAAGTATTTTCTTCTCTTCTACATGAACATTGGCTCCAAAGGATCATTCATGGAATGCTTTTATTTTTGAGGTAAGCCATGAATTCTGCCTTTAATGTTTTCAAGTGACAAGCATATGTGCACACACATGTTCACACACACACACACACACACACACACACACACACACACACACACACACACACACACACACACACACACAAGCATATGTACGTAATCTGAGTTACATATTGAGATTTTTTTCTTATGTTGCCATTTTTAAGTGCCTCTTTTGTGTTCCCTGTAACTCAGCAAGTTACATCTGGACAAGATTACAACAAAACTATCCAATCATAACGTGGTTTGGGTAAAAAAAATAAATAAATAAAAGATAAAAAAACAAAATTTTTTTGTAGTGGATGACAAATCCCCTTTGCATCTCCTATGATATGTGTGTGTGTGTGAGTGTGTGTGTGCGTGTGTGCGTGTGTGTGCGTGTGTGTGTGTGTGTGTGTGTGTGTGTGTGTGTGTGTGTGTGTGTGTGTGTGTGTGTGTATAGGGGGGTGTTTTCCACACCCCCAACTCCACAATTGCACAAACATGAAGAACAGAGAAATGTCTCAAAAGAAAGGAATCATTGTCAATGCACTCTTAGAAAGCACACTAGCAATGATTTCCAGTGGAAAACAATGATCTGGAAATGTTAGACTTGACCGATTGGCACCTTGCACATTTTAAGCCTGACAAGGTGTATGAAAGCCATTGCCTTTAGCCAATGGCAAAGAGATGACCTTTCTATGCAGCACTAGGTATTAAGGCACTATATGTTGTTGGCATCAATAATTCAACTCTTGGAGAATGACTGCTGTTAATCTGTATGTTGAAATAACATTAAAACCTGTGCTGGTCCAATAAATTGTATCAGTTAAGTGTTCCATCCTATCCTATGACGTCATTCTGCAGTGTGATAAATGACATAATTAAGATGACAGTACAAACACAGCTGACAGAAACAGAAGTAATCCTGCATATGTATAAGCTTGGATTGTGAACACTTTCCAGTTGAATACCACTATCCAGCTCTCATTTACAGTTTCATTAGTTAAGAACTGTTAAGTGTGGAGAAAATAGAAATTATTATATTTATAATGCATCTTTATTTCACACCTGACAAAATATTCCCAGCAGGCAATGTTTTGAAATAAAATACTTATTCTGGTTGAAATTTTTATCTGTTTCATTGTATAAAATCTACTAAAAATGAACTGTTGTAGCAAATACTATATCTAATACCTTCAGAATTCACAGATGCAAATTTGATTGTGTGGGTTAAAGCAAAAATGAAGCAGTTTGCATTAAAGTTAGATGTAACATTATTAGACATTCTGAAACTCCATCAAGTTTATAACAACAATGAAAGTATTATTAACAGATGACCTTTTTCTTTTGTAACAAAAGATTCAAAAGTGGATCTTAAATGCAGGATTTTAGCTACAGATTAGATGCAGTTCCATTTGCATTAATTGTAACATGAGTCAGACATCACTCTTTCATGTATTTGCTTTAACTGAGGAAAGGACTAATGAAAAATAATCTGGGGCATTACAAAGGCTTCGACTATTTGTGTGGTTCATGTAGCAGACCAAAATTTAATTAAAACAATAATACAGAATGCATTGTTGAGATGTGACACTGCACAGCTCATGATGCGTTACTCATTGTACCCAGCAAACCTGCCATGGAATAAAATAATTAAGCAAATGATGCTTACATAATTAAGCAAAGTACTTAAGCAGCTCATCTGCATGCTGATAGAGGTGCTTCATGGGATATATGGGATACCAGCTACTCATGCATACCCCAGGCATATGATCTGCACTGAAAGGCCAGGGAGCGAGTATGGTAGCTGTAAAGTATGTGAGTGAGTACCGAGACCTACCTATCCTGTCTAATGTAAACAGATCTACCCAACTGAATTGTGACAAGTCAGCAGATATGGTTGTACACCACGTATTAATGGCCTAGTCTTATCACATGCACAGCACCATAGGATGGTTTTATGAATCACTCCGGTACTGTTTTACACTATGCATATGGCATATTTGCATACACACCTACACTAGATAGTCCTGGAGTGGAAGAAGCAATTACCAGCTATATTCTGGGTTGAAATGGGCAGATTAATTCATTTCATGAATCATGATCACCCATCTTTATATTATCACGGGCACACAGCCTGGTGTGGAAAAGGTTGGTACTGGCTAAATGCGGGTTGAAATGGCCAGATTCATGCATTTCATGAATTATGATCATTAAGCCAGGCACACAGCCTGTTATGCCAAAAATAAGCTATTTGTGACTACAGTCCTATAATTTCAAATAGATAACATATGACTCTGTTTCCTCTATTCATTAGATAACCAAAGGTAGTCTTGTTAGCAGTGTTTATAATTTATCTTACATTGGTAACTTAATTTTTTAGTTCATATATTTTAATTACAAACATGGATATGAATAAGAAATTGGTGAGCTTTTTTTATTTTCATTTGGAATTTGGCACATTAAAAATGACAATGTTTTAGTTGTCCACACACATATGTACTTTGACTTTATCATTAGTAAGACCACAATGATACTAGCCACTGGTCTGTACCTTATCTCTTGTAAAAAGCAACAGAAATCTACGAACTAAATTCCCAAAAGTGGCTGAACACAGATTCCCCGGACTCGAGCTGTGAAGATAACCAGCGACCAAGTTCTTCCTTTACAGGTTTATTGTAAAACCAACAGACAGAATACAGAGCTAAATGCAATGGTTAAGCGCTTTCATCTGGAGTAACCAGATTTCTTCAGAACCATTTGCGTCCACATACCATTTCCTTTTATATCAATTTTGGTGCGAAAAAATTTTCTCTACTTAAAATGATGTTTAAAAATCTATATATAATATATAATAAAATTATTAATTTTTACATATAAACAACTGTAATTAATTATAGTATAAAAAATCAACATTAATTTAGTAATTATTATATATTATATATAGATTTTAAACATCATTTTAAAGAAATGCGCCACCCCAATGATATAAAATAAATGAATTCTGAACTTACCAGTTGTGTGATGGCAGAGGTGGATTCTCTTGGGACTCCATTGAGTCGTGAAGAATACTGTTCGCTCCGGTCTGAAGTGACGTCGTTTCAAGGCAACATAAACAGATTACTTGAACTTGTTCAGAAGTTAACTGAAACTGTAACGGCAGGCGGGGAATCCGCAAAACAAACATTTAAAACTAACACAGAGACATCGCATGTGGAAGCGGTACTAGTTGAAGTCAATAGTGATGGAAGTGAAATCCCTAACGGACAGTGTGAAGGGATAACAACTAACAATCAACACAATTTGGATATTAGGGATGACAATGCAAACATGTCAGTGGAAGCAGATTTTACATTTGACTTTAGCTTATTTCACACTAATAGTGAGAATATAAGAATGGGGGCATGTCCGAAACATCAGCGTGAACCATTACGGACCTATTCAGCGATCGCTAGCAAAACAAATGCTAAAAACAAAGGTACTGTAAATATTGAGCAAATATCTAGTCCTAAATTGATGTATACCCAAAAAAGGGACTGTCGTGAACATGTTACAAATGTAACTAATGTATTGAATGATTTTCTAGCCGAAGAGTATGATTTTGTGGGGAAAACTATAAGTGAATATAAGCAAAAACACTATGTGAATGAACAAAATGTAATAAATGATGATGTAAAGGCTAGAATTTATTCACTGGGGAAAAAATTGATACAACTGAGGAGTGTGAGAATTGATAATGCATACCTTGAAAAATGTTTATTGCTACAAGTTGTACCTAAAGGATTGAGATTCTTTAAATTACCATTGGGTATAAAATATACTTCTAAAATAGAGCAAATGTTTAACAAGATGTTTGATGAGTTTGGTTACACCTATATGAAGGCACTTATTAAATGCAATGAGGAAAAAATTAATGTTTTACTACAGGAGGTAGAAGTATTAAATGAATCCATTATACAAGATGTGAATTTTGTAGAGTGGTATGATTTGTATTCTAAACAATTTAATAATGCAAAAAGTAAGGTGTACAATGTATACAACAGAAAAATTAATAAAATTGAACGTGACCTAGACATGTACAGGATAGGAAGAGCATATATTTGGCCCCAATATGAACATGATGGGGAGGGAGAATTTGAACCAGTTCACACTAAATGAAGAAGAAGGAAGTATAGGATGAATGAAGACGAAAATTTTCAAGGGGGGTGATACTATCCGGCACCCAAGAGATGGCAAAGGAGATATTAACAAGAAATAACGCCAGACCAACTGAGGTTTTATTTAGTGGAAATTGCTCCACATATACATCTATTTCTCCCCTTAAACAAACTATGGACAATATTAATCATAGTGAGAAGGAAAAAGTAAATGGTTCCTTTATATCTAAGTCTGTGGAGAGAATGGAGAGGTATCCCAGTATACATAGTTTTGAGGGGTTTAAAGTATACAACTATACAGAAGTTCATGTTACGGATGAATTTATAACATTGTTTAGTAAGGGAATGAAATTCATTCCTACTGTACATTTTGACATTTTTGATACAATTAAGGAAGTTAAACTTTTTTGTAGAAGATTAAATTTAGCTATACAGTTCAATGATGACTTAAAAAAGGGAAATGTCAACATTAATAGCAAGAAATTAGTTAAGAAAAGCACATATATCCCTGTTATGAATACACAAATTGCTTTGTATGAGAAAATGGTATGCAAGGATTTATATACTTTGTATAGAGATATAAAAACAAACAGAGTCGATACATCTGCTACTATTGATAATTTAAATAAGGAAGAAAGAAAATGTTTGGAAAAGCTTATAATGAATGACGAGATCAGAATAATGAAGCCCGATAAGGGTGGAGGTATCGTGATTTTCGACAGTCAATTATATCAAAACGAAATACATAAAATCTTATATGAATCAGGTAACTATGAACAGGTATCCCAGAATCAAATCAATATAGGACATAGAAGGATTGACCTAGTAGTTGAGGAATATTTACTAGATAATAGAATAACTAGTGAACTATATGAGTATTTAAGAAACAAATTTCCTATATTGTCCCACATTATAGGGATACCAAAGATACACAAAAATTTGGAACATCCGCCTTTTAGACCTATAATATCAGGTTCAAAATCGAAATCGTTTAAGTTAGGGGTTGTAATTGATCATTGGATGAAACAAATTTACACAAAAGTGGATCACATAGTGAAAGATTCATGGGATTTTTTGAGTAAATTAACCATGGAAGTTTGGGAAGAAAATTTAGTCTTCCTTACAGTGGATGTACAAGACTTGTTTTCCAGTATACCTGCGACTACGGGACTGGAATATTTTTACAATAGTATGATTAAATATTCAGATTGTAGCTGGGATAAAATAAATTTAATTATGGACATGATGGGGCTTGTTCTCGATCACAATTATATTTACCACTCAGGTGAATACTTTAGACAAATACGTGGAGTTGCTATGGGGGCCTCTTGTGCCCCCATTTTTGCAAATATGGTTATGCTCGAGTGGGAGAACAAGTACATATTTCCCAGTGAATATTACCAATACATAGGATTGTATACAAGGTTCCTGGATGATATGTTTATTATATGGAAAGGTCCAGCTGATAAGATACCAGTCTTTATTGAATATCTCAATAAAACTACAGAATTTTTGAAATTTACTCATCAATATGACAAGGAAGGAATAGCATATCTGGATACGTGGATAAGTAATACAGGAAAGGGGTTTGCATCAAAGATTTACAGAAAACCAACGTTTTCAAATGACTACATACATTTTAGTAGTTGTCATCCAGCACACATCTTTCGTAATGTGGTAAAGGGCCAAAGCATACGTGTAGCCAGAATGTCATCCTCTAGAGAGGTTATGACAAGTGAATTGGATGTAGTATTCAAATTATTTTATGATAGAGGATACCCCAAAACTATGTTAGAAAATATTATATCATATGTCAAGACAGAATGGGGACATAAATATGAACCCTTGTTAGGGAAAGGAAGTACGATAAGTACTAATATTAATACAGACCGTGACAACAGAGTATGTATTATAAGGTTCAACCCCTATACTAATATAGTGATAGAAATACTGAAAAAACATTGGGAATTGATATCGACTTCAGTATCTATTGGTCATATAATAGGAACTAAACCATTAACTGTATTCAAAACAGGAAATAATTTGAAAAGGATGATTGAACATGGAAAAAAGGGTCAGAACGGCATAAGCAAAAAGGGTACAACGTATTGTGGTGCTTGTAGTCAATGTAAAAATATTAATACCAATGTAAGGATTAGGTTAAAGAATATTACTAGATCCATAGTATTCCCTAAAAAAGGAAATTGCAATACCCAGCGTATTGTTTATATAGCTACTTGTGTCAAGTGCTCTGCGTATTATATAGGTAAGACCGAGAGGAAATTTAAGACGCGTATATATGAGCACCTGTATAGAATTAAGAAAGGAGATTCTAAGAATGCATTGAGTAGGCATATAATAGACAAAGGTAACGATCACACCTTTAAATTTGCTACCATTGACCAAGTTGAAGTGAGTGATCGGGGTGGCAATTGGAAAACATTTTTGGCCTGGATGGAGAGTAAGTGGCAAATATGTTTAGATGCCACTTCTCCACCAGGGATTAATGATCACATTAGTTTAAAGCCTTTCTTAGTCATAGAATAGAAACAACCCCTTTTTTCTATTATTTCCTATCATATTCCTATGATTTTGAATAAGTTATAGGGATTGGGCAATAGAAGCACAACTATGTAGTATGTAGCATTTATATTTATATTTTTAAATAGACAGGGTTATGGAATAGGAGAACTATGTACAAGAATTTTCTTAAGCCTTTAGTAATAGTAATGTATATTAGTAGAACAGTATTGAAGTTTTTTTTTTTTTTTTTATGTTACATAGTATGTATGATTCTTATTAAATTAATGTTGATTTTTTATACTATAATTAATTACAGTTGTTTATATGTAAAAATTAATAATTTTATTATATATTATATATAGATTTTTAAACATCATTTTAAGTAGAGAAAATTTTTTGGCGCCAAAATTGACATAAAAGGAAATGGTATGTGGAGGCAAATGGTTCTGAAGAAATCTGGTTACTCCAGATGAAAGCGCTTAACCATTGCATTTAGCTCTGTATTCTGTCTGTTGGCGTGTTTTTACAATAAACCTGTGTGAAAAAGGAAGAACTTGGTCTTCGCTTGGTTATCTTCACAGCTCGAGTCCGGGGAATCTGTGTTCAGCCACTTTTGGGAATTTATCTCTTGTAAAGCAGTTGGTTTGTGTTGTCTTAATGGTGAAAAAGTAGACTTATATCCAAGATATCTTTAGTTGTTTTTCAATACAGTTATGTTGGCATTGTTCTGATAACAGTAAATGGGGAGAGCAGTATATCCATATGGATAGCTAATCAGCTTGGATTTAGAAAACATCTGACTTAATGTCATTTTTTAATCCAGATCAGATGATATGTGCCTTCAGTATTGATCTCAGGTGATATTTACCTTCAGTATTGATCTTTTATCTCCTCCCCTATCATTGCCTTAATTGCACACCCAGCAGTATATTATGTCATCATGGAGACCTATGATATGGGAACTTACCCATTGAAATTTATTACTTTGTCATTACAGCCCTGAGGATGCAAACAAAACCCTTGTTTTGGTATGAAGTTGCCCAGCTACTTGTTTTTATCATTCAGTAGTGCCTTGAAACTATTACATATAAAACAACATTGCTTCTTATTAACATACTACAGTAAGTCTAGATGGGCATAACTGCTAGATAGCATTTAAGGCAGTACAGTGATCAGCCAGATGACTTGAGCTTTGTATTGGCTCACTTGCTCCACAACAAACAAATCACTTGTTCTATAACCCTGCTTGACTCAATACTAGATTACTTGACTGCTTGACTCACTGTGGGTGACTCTCCCCACCCAAAAAACACAACAACAATCTTACTTCTTGATAAACAAGATGGGGTTATAAGCACACCTATATGGCTTTGCATTTAGACATTTTTTAGAGCTTTTGTAGGAAACATCAGTAGTGACAGATATACACTAATTTTCAACAGAATTTAAGTGATTTCTGCTACAGAAATAGAACAGAGTATTTATTCAGCTTCTCACAGTGAATCATGTAGAGTTTGTTGTGGAACAATCAAGACATAATCAGATGTGATGAAGTGGGGTGCATTTAAATGTGAGAGTAATCAGCATCACCTACTTTATTAACCCAGCATATATAAACATCTTGGAAAAAAACAGAGTTATGCAAATGCTGGTCATCCTTGACAAGTCAAGGAGGGACTGGTGTACAAACCATAGTTAAGAATAACTCTGGTATGACTCTGGAATGAATGTCTTGATGGAGAAGCTTCTGCTGCTGTTAAAATACCAGTAGCACTATTAAAAACAACAACAAAGGGCAGCCAAAGAAAGTCACACCAATGAATATTATTTGAGCGCTTTCATTCCTTTAATTAAATATGAAACTTCTTCAGAAAACAATGAATTTAAAATGAATAAAGTTTTAAAAGAGCCTCCATAAATCATTATCATCATCATCAGCCCCCCCTTTTCCCATTTTTTGCTACATGGGTCGGGGTATCATGTTAACTGTTGCCAACTATCACGATTCAGTGCCACACTCCTGCCTTCTTCAGCACTCATGCCTGACAGTCACAGATCTTCTTTCACACAATCCATCCACCTCTTTGCTGGACATCCTCATTTCCTCTTACGTTCTTCCTGTCTGTCCCAAATCTTCCTCACCAGATTGGAGTCTGCTTTTCTACACATGTGCCCAAACCACTGTAATCTGTTTTCTTTGATCTTTCCTGAAATTGGAGCTACTTTGGCTTCTGCTGTTATGTCCGCATTTCCTTGTCTGTCCCACAGTGTGCATCCTACCACCTTTCTCAGTCACTTCATTTCTATCACCTCTAGCTTCTTCAACTGTTCTGCCTTTACTGCCCAGGTTTCTGTACTATACAGTAGTACTGCTCACACTACTGTCTTGTACACCTTACTTTTCAGCTTCTTTGGCATTCTTCTGTCATAGACTACACCTGATACTCTATGCAAGTTGGCTGCAGTCCCTCTGATTCTAGCTTTGACCTCTTCATTCAGACTACCCTTCTCCTCAACCACCCCTCCCAGATACTTGAAGTTGTTTACTTGTTCCGCTGTCTTCCATTCTATCTCTTTTCTCAGCTTCTTCTGATTTCCCCAGTGAGCTGCCATTACCATAATCTTATCTGTGCTTAGTTTCATCCCATGTGCCTTCAGATTTGCATTCCATTCTCCTATCCTTTGGTGAAGTTCTAGTTCAGTCTGCCTGTACTGCTACATCATCTGCATACAGCAACTTTGTTGATCTGTCCCCTCCCACCTGTTGGTTAATGTAGTCTATCACCAATATGAATAGCAGTGGGCTCAGAGCTGAGCCCTGGTGTACACCCAGTCCCACTGGCAACCCCTCTGTGAGGCCGAACACTGTTCGTACTTGAGTCATTGGGTCCTTGTACATAGTCAGCACTATTTCTACCAATGTTTCTGGGACTTCAAACCACCACAGTACTGCCCAGATCAGCTTTCTTGGGACCTTGTCATAGGCTTTCTCCAAGTCTAGGAATGCCCAGTTGGACTCACTCCTCATCTCTAGCTTCTTCTCAAGTATCTGTCTCAGTGCAAACATTGGGCCAGTTGTGCTGCATCCTGATCTGAATCTGAACTGTTCATCTCCCATCTTACATTCTACTACTCTTCACAGTCCATTTATTAATCACCCTCCCCAGAATTTTCATGCAATGTGGTAGGAGTTCTATGCCTCTGTACTGCCCACAGTTGTGCATGCCCCCTTTGTTCTTGTACACTGGCACAAGTATGCTTATTCTCCAGTAAGCTGGGATACACCTTTCTCTCCACACTGCTATTAGTACCCTTAGGAGCCATTTCTCCACTATCTCACCCAGCATCTTTATCATATGTGCTGTGACCTCATCTGAGCCTGCTGCTTTCCCTGACTTCATCTTCCTTAGTGCTGTTCTTACTTCTTCTAGGGTGGGCTCCTTGTCTTCTCTCATCGTAGGCTGTTTCTGGATCAGTACAGCTTCTGTGGGGTTTCTTCATTCAGAAGCTGCTGGAAATACTCCTTCCATCTGCCTTTGATGTCCTGTGGACTGGTGAGCAGGTTGTTGCTGGCATCCCTTAAGAAGGGTGTCTGACTATCTCCTTTATCTTTCTGTCTTTGCCTTGCAACCTGACATAGTTTATTTGTGCCCCATCCTGAGTCACTTTCCAGAAGATGGTAGAGTGCCTCTGATGCCCTATTCTTTGCTATTGCAATTTCTTTCTTAGCTTCTTTGTTAGCCAACCAGTAATCCTTCCTAGCCTGGTCAGTCTTTTCTATCTCCCACTTCTTCCTGCACTCCTTCTTTCTTTTGATGACTTCCTGGACTTCTGCATTCCACCACCAGCTTTCCTTATGTACCTTATTTCCATACCTGGCTCGGCCACATATCTTTTCTGTAGTCCTAACACATGCTGTTTTAGGCGCTGCCACTCCTCTTCAACTCCACCTATTTCCTCCTTTTCTTGGGGTGATAGAGCACTGAGTAATTCCTTGAACTGCTGTAATTTCTCTCCAGTCAACTTCTAGGTCTTCAGCCTGGTCTCTGTTGACCTTAGGCCCTTCTCTGGCCACTGCTTGCAGCTGATTGTGGCAACTAGTGGTTTATGCGGTGGGCCAACTGTTTCACTGGGGATGACTTTGCAATCATGGATTCTACCCCAGTGCGTTTTTGCTTATTAGGAGGAAGTCTACCTGAGTTGCATGTTCGCTACTCTTGTATGTGATCTTATGACTGTTTCTCTTTCTGAACCATGTGTTGGCTACTATCAAGCCATTTGCCAGACAGCAGTCTAGAATGGCTTCTCCTTCTTTATTCCTGTTGCCCCACCCATGAGGACCAAGGCAGTCCTCATGTACATTCAAGCCACCCATTATCAACACCAATTCATGTTGTCCTGCTTTATCTAGTAGGTCCTGCAACTGCTGTCAGAATGAACTCTTTTTCTCACTATCACAACCCTGCTGAGGGGCATAGGCTGAGATTATGAATACTGCCCTATCATTACACTGGAGTCTGATTGCCAAGTGTCTGTCATTAATTCTGATGATATCCCTCACTGCCTTCTGAAGCCTCTTTCTCACCACAATTCCTACACCATTTCTAGCCTGTCCTCCACCTGGGTAGTAGAGTCTGGATCCCAAGCCAAGTGCCTTTGCTGCAGTGCCCTTACATTTCATCTTTTGGATACACAGGATGTCCAGCCTCATTCGTATCATCCACTTCGAAGCTGTGTCCTGTCATTGAACCTACATTAAGCATAGCTCAGTTCATGTTTGGCAGGTTGGTTGGTTTTATGTCCAGCTTTTGTGCAACAGAGCTATCCCAGGTAACCCAGGCTGGGCAACTAAACACCAGCCAGACAGTAGCTTATTGGCCTAGGGCTGCTGGTCTTTATGGCAGTCACACACACTGGCCAATAGGGGCACATACACCCCTCCCACCGTTAGCAAGAGTCCCTGGCATGGGTTGGACAGGTCCTCAACCCACTTACCACCAGTAAAGTGACATTAGTCAACATGACTGAATCATATATACATCATTGAATGGCTAGCCCTGTCATGGCACATGATCTGTGTTCTCCTATCTTGAGGATACTGTGCACCACAGTAGATTCCCAAAGCATTTGGTAGATGCCCAAAGCAGTTGGTTTGTACAACTCTTCCCCCTATAGGGCACCATGTGCTGCTGCCCACAGCCCCATTCATTGATGAGTTTGAATAGAAACACTCAGCATGTTTTACGGACATGGGAGAAACCCCACGGAGACACAGGGAGACTCCAAACAGGCATTGGTCAGAGGTCAGGATCGAACCTTGTACCTTCTGCATGGGAGGTGAAGACATTAACCATTACATCATCTTGTCCTCCATAAATTAGTTCTATTAAAAATATTTATGCCATTAGAGATGTACTTGTGACATTCAAAGCAGTAATCTCGTCAGATGTAATTACTTGTTTAGAGAATGAAGGGTGAGAGTATGCAATGAAGGTACATAACCAGGTAATGCATGCAACTACAGTATTTTAATTGTCTTACAAGATACAATCTGATCTCTGATACCACCACTGAGCTAGGAATAGTTTAAAGAGGAATAAAACAATGACTACAGATGAGCAACCTATTACAGTAGAAGTTGAGGTGTCTGTGGTAATTTAATTATTAACAAAAGATTAATTACAAGTCTTTATGTATGGACATAGGTTCATACATTTATAGGTTCATTGGTAAGTACTAGGCTATCTGGTCTTGCAGACCATTTAAGCCTAGCCAATTTCTCTTTTGGTGTTTGAATTAACCTATCCCATTTGGTGTTAAATTGGCCTTATCCATCCCATGGTTGATAATTATAATTTTAATCCTAGTGAAAATGGAATCAAACTATACATCACTTGATGGGATCCATGCATTGGATAAAGCATTTAGAAGCTGCATCTCTCCATTAGTTGTACAGGGGGCACTTCTGGGGTAAATTTTCTGTTTCCCATCCATAGCTTGCGCATAAAAATGGGCAGGGATAAGATTTGTTTTATGTGAATGGGAGCATTTATTCCAGTTTCCAACATTCAGATGCCAAACATGGATCTTGGAGAACCTCTTCCATGACACATCAACCTTCTGGTGAAAATGAATTATTTAATACCCGAGATGCAGAGCTTTACTGATGTTGTTTGCTGGGTGATGTGGATTGTGATCTTTACCTAACAGCTTCATGGAGGTCCTTCAAAAGATTGACTTTGATTTTATTTATAGAAAGACTAATCTCACCAGTTAAAGTGCCTGTACTTCCTTCAGAACTCACTCTGAATGGTCCACCATTTATTTATGTCCTGAATTTTACTAAGCTTTGGATTTATTCACAGAACATCTTATTCAGAAGCAGGGTAAGCTATTTCCATAAATAGCTCCCACAGAAGCAGGCTAAGCTATTTACAGTTAGAACCAGGAGGATTTTGGGGTACAGCTATCCTTTGCTATCTGACATAAAGGCTACATTGAAGTCCATGGATCACATGTGGGAGATATAACATTTTTTGCCATTCACTGAACATGAACATATCTTTAAGTCTCAAAGCTATGTCTTAGGTTTCAAGGCCCAGCTAGTAAAGGCTTATTCGTTTAGGCACATATAACAAAAGTTAGCAGGCCAGCATATATTCTTCTGGAAAGATGTTAAAAAGAAATCATAGGAAATCTTTGCTGCATCCCTTCATATTGCCTTTTCTTATTAACATAATGCACAATGTGAAAGGACTGGATGATTTATTTATTTGTCTTTGTTTACCAGGAAAGTCTGACTGGGTGATACCCATTTTCAGCAGAGGCCCGGGAATAAAAGCTCCATTTGTTTACACTGCATTATACTAAGTTCCAGTATATATTTCTATTTACACTAAGACACAAACAGTAGTTATATTTATACATATGCATTCTAACATTTTACAGAGGTGGAAGTTACTAAAGAGAAAGCACACATGCAACTTAATGAGTTGTACAGGCAGCAGTTACATATAAAAACTGTTTTGTCATTTCAATAAGAGGCTGAGAATATTATGTTTAAGGAGAGTATTTGGATAGTACCGTATGGTAAAAAAGCATAACAATGATGCATGCTATGACTTCTTTTAAAACATCCCTGTTATACCTTTACAAAAGTTTCATCCCTATGGAGCCAGTCAAGACAATCTGCTAATATTCGACAAATAAATCATCCCTTTAATTTAAGTGGATAATTTCAAAGAATTAACATTTATTTTCTGTCTTTCTGGACAAGGACTATGGCCTTAACATACTTCTCTGACCTACATTCTTGAAGATATCAAGAAGTTTCATTGCCAGGCCTTTAAGATATGTTTGCAGTTTATCCCTTATCACTGGCCTAGAATCCAGGCAGCTGGAATATGTGGTTATTGTCCCATTTTCAAACGTTTTCTGCATTAAGTCTCTTTCTGACTTTAAGATGTTCTGCAGTTTTCCAGTCCTAAGTACAGCATAAAAAAGCAGGAGTATAGTCAGCTACTGGAATTCTTGGCCAAATCCTCCACCCCTTCAACAGGAGCGCTCCTGTACTTCTCCACTTTCTGTTATAGCTAATTTCAAGGTTGCCAGATGTCTGTGTAAATCATAATATAATGCAACCGAAAGTTCCACTCAGCTGGTTAGCCCCAACTTTCTGTTATAACTAATTCCATGGTTGTCAAACCTCTGTGTAAATTATAATATAATGCAACTGAAAGTTCCACTCAGTTGGTTAGCCCCAACTTTCTGTTATAACTAATTCCATGGTTGTCAAACCTCTGTGTAAATTATAATATAATATAGCTGAAAGTTCCACTCAGTTGGTTAGCCCTAGTCTAATGGTCTTTGAGGAAACTGCACAGTGGACTGGTTTAATATCAAGTACAGTAGGGTGACTGACACATGTATGGTACATTTTCAGGCACTCATGTTGGGAATACCTTGCTGACAGTGGTTTACTTACATTCAACTGTTTGTTGAATTCATTATACTGTAGTAACATTTTTGAAAAGAATACCAAGGCTTGTGAAGAATTAGGTAATGCAGGTGTGGTGACAGTAAAAAGAGATGAACATATATTATAGAATGATGGTGTATGTTGCTTTTAACCTACACAACATGGTGCTCTAGCATAAGTCAGTGATTTTAATGCATGCAAACCAGATTTACACTTTATATTCTATACATTTTATGTTATATTTCTAGTTTGCAGTGATAACACAGATGCACTAATCAGCTAGTCATCCCTCTTAAAATGGTATTGCTGTCACAGCTGTTATGAGTAACTTGATTTCTAGGTAAATGCACTGCAAATATCTGCCCTGTGAGTTTCCCATGCTGTGGTGCTCTATTCCTGGAATATATGAGTAGGATTAGTTTAAAATCCACCAAATATGCATACACATTACAACTTGACATGAGATGTTACAGACAGTAATACTTGAATGGCATGCTTGCAACATCTGACAATATAGTTTAGTTTCACTTAAGTATCATTTTTAATTTTTGAAGACAGTTCAGAGTTGTATTCTTTAGAACTGATATTCATATAATGAAATAGTAGAGCATTTATATTTTTAAGATAGAACATAATATAATATTTCCCCCAAACCCCCCAAACACACACACACACACACACACACACACACACACACACACACACACAATATATATATATATATATATATTTATATATATATATATATATATATATATATTATATATATATATAAATATATTTAAATGTATATGTGCAATGTAAAAAATAAATAAAATAGCAAATTAATTTTGATAAACAGGTTAGCATTAGCATGCTAAGGTCATTTCAGGTGTTGTATTTAAAGGAAATGGCCACAAACAAACAATTTTTAGTTTTACAAACAGTTTAGTTTTTCAAAGCAACAGAAACACAGCTTAGGAAAACCATAAACCCTTGTTGAGAACAGATAAATATCTTGTCATCCATTTTGTCTTCAGATTTAGCATGACATATATTGTCTGGTAGTTTATCTCAGGGGATTAAGGCTATGAGCTGGTAAAAAAACTCTATTCTGCATTCCTGGGTTTAATTCCCTTAACTTTCTTGCAAACTGCATGACTCTGAGCAAGTTACTTAATGAGACAGTACTCCTGCGATACCCCTGAAAAAGGACACCCATATGCAGTGGACTTACATTTTTAAGAAAAAGAAAAAATCCTGGATTTCAAGTTCATTAATCATTAGCTGGAGTGTGTTAAGGAGTTTTATTATGATACAGTATATTGCTAAATGTAAGCAGTTCGCATCCCTTACCCCCTGAATAATGCAAGTATTAATATACAGTGTACATTTTTGGTAAGTCTGAATATTGAGATGCTGCTGAATGACATCCCGTTTATTTACTACATCACCTTTCTTTTTCCTTAACTCACTACTGTGTAAACACACTGTTTTATAGTTTTGTAGATTCATTGAAAACATTGTAGTATAAACTGATAAGACAGA
This sequence comes from Protopterus annectens, assembly GCF_019279795.1. Lineage (NCBI taxonomy): Eukaryota > Metazoa > Chordata > Ceratodontiformes > Protopteridae > Protopterus > Protopterus annectens. The sequence continues at coordinate 78,075,528 of NC_056742.1, forward strand.
GTAATTTATAATGAGCAGTTGTCAACCTTCTTGAATGCAGTACCGATCAATATATTGTCATGCACTTTGGCAGGGGGAAGAAGAACTTACTACATGTCATTGCTGAAATCATTCTTCAAGCAATTGATTACTACAAGAAATGTGTTTCATCTAAACAAATTTTTGACACTCATGTTCAACAATCTTGTAGAAAAGCTTACACTGTTCTAAATTTGTCTGTATCTTTTTTCCCTGTGTCTCTGCTAACCATCAAGCCCTCCTACCACAGGTCTTGAACCCATTCATTTTCAGATATAGGGGTCCCTACCTGCACTTATGCAAGAGTTGACCAGAAGGTGGCATCATCCAGACTGGCACAGAGGCATTTGTGCCATTGCCAGTGTCCTGAGCATCTCTTAGCTGCCAGGTAGGGCACCCTTATCCCAGCACTCTGATGCTTTAGCTTTACCTGCTAGACTAAGCTATCATGTTTCAGAATGAACCCTGATTGCCTCCAGGTAGGGGAACTGCCCAGGTTCACTCCCTCTCTGCTGCTCTCCATCATTGAGGGCATTAGCTGTAGGAACATTTCTGTTAAGCCTGAGCCCAACCTCCCCAGTAGCTGATGTGAGCACCACTGCAGAGCATCCTGTGTGTTACTGTTGGTGTGTGTGTGTGTGTGTGTGTGTGTGTGTGTGTGTGTGTGTGTGTGTGTGTGTGTGTGTGTGTGTGTGTGTGTGTGTGTGAGCTCTCATATACATGACATTTGAAGGTTACACTCACCAGTTTGTGCCACAGACCCCACATCCCTAGTGTGTGATCACTGTTAAAAATGCAAGTCTGCTTGCATGGGAACAAATGGATGAATTAAAACCAACTCTCCCTGCTCCAAGAATGGGTTAAACGGCATAAGTCACTCACTCCCACCTTCTCCCACCTGGCCCTTCCAGCTCCTGAGCTGCTAATCAAACTAAAGAAATCTGGGTTAGAGACAGGTGTTATTCTTCTACATCACAGAGCTAGGCTTACTCCTTTTTAACTCTGATAAGTACCTCTGTTCATAGGCTCATTGGCTAGTAGGTTTATACTAAACCAGTGGTATGTCAACCATTGTAGACTTAGCCAGCAATGCCATAGAAGAAGACCTCCTGAACAAGAGTGAAAACAATTATGGAAGGAAATAGCATTAATTTGGATGAAACAGATAAACTATTTTGATCTTAGATTATTGTAGATAGAAGAGAAATAGAAAGAAGGTGGAGGAAAAGTGGGAAGTGAAGGAGAGAAGGAATAAGGTGGATTAAGATGTGATAATGTTAAGCTTGGCATTAGAAGTCTGTAACCAGTGAATCTTGGGATGAAATAACAAAATACCATCCACTCTTATAACTGAAGTTTGAATGTTTCCAAGGTTTTACACTAATATGTAGAGAAAGCTTGCTCCAGATGTGAAGCAGATGCCAGGTGATGAAATTTTCTTTGAATGTAGCCCTGTGGAAATTTTGTCATAGAACTAGGTATTTGGATTGGGTGTTAACTAAGGAGTTTTTACTTTTATAGAAAAGGAGACTGTAGAGAGTCGAGTTTGACACAGTTTGGAAGACAGATCATCTTGTGGTAGTTTAGGAAAAAAACTCAAAAATAGTACAAGAAGCACCAAAGCTGTTAGCATCTATTTCATAGTATTTAACTGAGGAATTTAACAGTTCAAGTTTATAATAAAATAAGAAAAGAGTACTCACTGTTTACCCAGTAGAATTCAGCCTGAGCAAACATCTAATTATTACATTAAAGTTTAAAGAGAGAGATGTTACTACCAATATATGAAACTGTGATAAGGCCAGTACCAGCACATAAAGCCTTCTTCTGTGTATACACTACAGCAAACATAAGGACATTAAATTGTATTCAGTGCACCTTTATGAGATTATATTTAGAGTTTATAGAATGCTAGTTCTGTTGTCATCTAGAATGATTGAATCTCTATTCCCTGAGCTTTTGACTGGTAAGAGGTGAGGTCATCAACACTTTGCAAGTCATGAAGCGTTACTGTAGCTAACCTTAGCTTAATTCCTTCTCAGCAAGGCAGCTTAAACAACAGAATTACTTTTGATGCACTGGGAATAGTGAAAATACAAGCCTTTTTACATAAGAATACCCCAAATCTGGAACTTTATTAACAATGGTCAGTAGTAGATGAACATTAGCTAATCTGAAATAACACTTTTACTATTTGGATATAGACTTAATGGCTGAGCTTGGTCCTTGAGTCTGTTTATGAGCTATATATTCTGAAGTAGTCAGGTCAGCAGGACATCAATTTTTTGTGCAACAGCAGTAAAAATAGATATGCTAAGGAGAAGTAATGAAATTACACAATGAAAGTAGCCCTTTGCAAGAAATAAGCCAGTAAATTGTTTAGAACTTTATAATAAACTACTGCAGTTTAAGGTCCATGACATGAAATGACATGAAATGTTTGGTATGCCATGAGAAAGAAATATTTTGTGAAATCCCTTTATAACATTTGGTCTTGCAGCAAAGTTTTTTTTTTTTTTTGATAAGCAGCAGCAAATTGTATTCTAACAGTTTTACATATGCAGCCTAAATGGAAATTACAGTATATGAGTGATGATATTAGCCAACATTACAAAAATGTGTACATAAAGGAAAACTTTGAGACTGTACATAAAATAAAAAAGGCAATTGATGAAAGAGAATTTTTGACTGGGGGATGACCTAGATTTCACTCAAAACTAGGAAATCAAGATACTATTATTAATCAGAACAGGGATGCCATCAGGTACTAGAATCAACACAAAACATATGTTTGTGGATATGAAGGGTACCTTATTAAAATGTCAGCAAAAACAATGTAGAAAATGTGGGATGAATAGATATTCAAGAAAGGATTGCATATTGTTTTGTAGGAAATGCCAGTAAGGAGGCCATCATCGATGTGGCTTAATGAATACTGGACATAGATTTAGAGGAAACTTCAGAAAAACAAGAGTAATGACCAAAAAATGTAGATGACATTGTCCAAAAAATACCAATATTATTAACAATAAGCAAACAGTGAATGCTAATGTAAATGATTTGAATTTGTTTGAAGCAGTGGCCATAAATTATACATTTAAGTATGTAGGAAAAGAATGGGAGGGAGAAGATGCATTTGAACAGTTATATAACAGGAATGAACCATTAATGTACATCAATAAACATGGGGGAGGACAGGAAACAGGAATGAACCATTAATGTACATCAATAAACATGGGAGAGGACAGGAGTAAGTCAGCAGAACGCATCTGAATCATATTTACTGCTTCATTTTTATTGATATCCTTATTGTTGTCCTGTATGAGTTGATAATCACTGATAACTTAAATTATCAATATTTTAATCTTTTGTTGTGAGTCACTGCCTAGGATAAGTTAATTAAAATCAGCCAAAATGTAAAATAATTAGTTAGCAACTGTGTATGTACTTTATAAAGTAAAAAAAATTAAACTACTTCCTGACCTGTGTAATCCAGCTGTGTTTATTTAGCTTACAACAATACCTGCTAGTACTTGCTACTGATTTGTTTTTGAGAAATTACTGTAAAGTTTGAACTCCTACCTCTGTGCAAGAGTCAGCTGGTAAATGTATAGATCATTACTTATCTCCAATCCATTAAATAATTGTGAGTAATAACCATATCTGTGTACCCATAGTTCTAAAATGTCAACAGAGCTTCTGTCTTCCTTTTTATCCCAGCTGAAAAAGGGGAAGAGACTTAGTTTATCGTTAAGTTGTAGAAAGCAAATGAGTACCTGTATATACAGTACAAGTCAGTAAAAGACAAATGTAGCTTCAAAACCAGAGTGAAGTGTACAGGAACTGTAGTTATCATGACTGCTTTTAAAAGAATGGATGCAAGATTACAAATATCTTTTGTTTAAAAAAGTTATATTCCTGATATAGGGATACATGAAAACTGTTAGCTTACAAAACTGCCTGTTAGAATTATTGGCAGAAAAAAAAACAGAGATTATGTAATGGAAACATAACATGAGGGATTATGAGTGATTAAAACATCTGTCTGAATGCTTAAAATCAGAGACGACAGCAGGTGTAAAAACATAATATCAGCTATTACATTGTTTCAGGAGTACAGGATTTCAAAGAGTCCTCCAATATGAAATCTAATAATGCCATAAAACAGAAAAAAAAATGGTTAAGATAACAGCTGTCAGAGCAGTTCTGATTCTGAAAGTGATGCATTACATCATATGATCAACAAAAGTGTTGATAGGAGATAACAACAGTGGAGAATGAGCGTTTCACTGCTAAAAGTGTTACAGAGGTTTGTAATTGTTCAATAGCTAGTTCAGTTTAAATTAGAGACAAACAAACCCAATTAATGTTTAAACTTATTTCTAATACGGGTCATTAAATTCATGCAAGTGAGTGAAGTTAGACTGTTTTATTGTGACAGCAATTTTGTTTAGTGTGCATGAGAAATCATCTTGGTGTATTTTAATTAAAAGAGATAATATAAGTACAAAGGCCACTGTAATTACAATAATACATTTTATTCTTATAAAGAAATCTCAAGGTGAATGGCATTTTTTTATATTCTGCCTCATTACTGAACTTACATAACTAAGCTATGGAACAGGTGGGAGTTAACACCTGAGAAATGTTTACCCTTTTCACAGTTATCAGTACTCTTACTACCACTCAGTGAGACTACGATCATGATTAGTGATAACTTAAATTATTAATATTCTAACCTAATATTGTGAGGGTGACTTCATGAAATGTTACAACTAATGCTTTTATGAAGAATTAACTGCATGATTTGTTAGTGGGCAAGTAATTATCAGAAAGGTTTGGGACTTAACTTATGTTTAACTTTTCAGCTCTGTGATCAGCCAATATTAAGGAGAAAGTTTAGTTTGCATGCTAGCAGTGAAAGGAGTTTTATTGCAGGGGTAAAGGATATTATATTTTAAGTCTGTTTTCATTGGTGGACTATTTTATAAAAAGTTCACAACAAACAACTTTCATAAACAAAGCCTAAGTGAAGTAGGTGGACAGGATACCAAACCCAGTACAGGAGGCCTTGCATCTGGACTCTGTTTCTTAATGTAATATCATATAAGACTACAGTCAGGCTCTCTTTGGTCTCTCTCCCTCAGTTTCTGAGAAATATGGATGGACGATTTCCTATGCTTTCTCCTGCTAGTCTGATTGATAGGGGCATCCTGAGGCAGTGTAACAACTGCCTCATGTACATGGACAGCCTTCTACTACTAACACCTAGGAATACAATTTGGGAGAAATGCAATTACATTACGATCCTAGAGTCAATTCTCTCTCCTTCGTAAACCAATATATCTGGTACTGAGAAGGTTGTCAGCATAAACACCACACCTCAACCACCACCCGCACCTATACAACACACACACACATATGTGGAGGTCCTCAACAAAAACATACCCAAACAAAAGAGACCTCCGAGGTAAAAACACACGCGAACTCCACTACCAACCACACCACACACCGCACATAGTCCACACACCTGTGTCTAACAGCCACTAAGGCTGAAACATAAACCCAACATATTAGTCATAGGAGACTCCATTGTGAGACACACAGATGTGCCCCTCACCAGGTTGGATAAGGAGAAAGTCAAGGGTAGTTGTTTGTCAGGTGCCAGAATCCATCATATCACCCATGCACTCAAGTCTCTCAACAACAGGCGCTGTTATTACTCTGTCATAGTCCATGTTGGCATGATAGACTTGAGACGTACCTCCCTGGACTACATGAAGAGAGACATGATAGGACTCACTGAATATGTGTCCCAGGCAGGTATGTTCCAAGCCTTAAGCAGCATTCTACTGTCACCAAGAATGATGCCACAATATAAACAGAAAATGATTGACTTTAACAATTGGCTTAGTTTTTAGTGTCATTCCAAAATCCAGTATCTGACAGCCGGGAAAGACATGATTGACAAACCACAATGCTTTGCCAGAGATGGCCTGCATCTGTCTCCCTTGGGCTTCAGGCTCCTTGCAAAGGTTCTTGTCTCCACCATAGTGCCTTTTTTAGGCAATGCCATGAGGTCAAAACTACCAACATGAAAATTTCATCAAAATGCAAATTAAAGATCATGCTGCTAAATGCTAGGAGTATAAACATAAAACTGCACTCACTGCAAGCATTCTTAACCCTGGAAGATGCCGAAATTTGTGCAGTCACAGAAACCTAGTTCAAAGCTGTGGAGAGCACTCCAGCCATTACCAGGTTACTCATGCCATCATACATTCAGACCCAAACTGTGGGCAGCAAATCAAATGAAGGTGGAATTGCAATATGTATAAAAGACATACACACCTCCAGGCTGGTCAAACAGTATGACACACAGGAGACACTCCAGGTGCAGTTAACCATTGACAAGATACCTATTCAAATCATACCTAGCTACAGGGCCCCCAACTTTGACTCAAGATGCCCAGTCAACCTATCTGGACCTCTTCAAATCTATCAGGATTCAACCCTTTAGCCTGATCCTGGGTGACTTTAACTGTCCAACCATAGACTGGAAGAACTAATCATGCCAAAACACAAATGCTCAGAGATTCCTTGATTTCGTCAATGCCAATGCCTTGGACCACCTGGTTGACACCCTCACAGGAGGTGAAAATATCTTGGACTTATTATTAACTAACACAAGTAACCACTGCAGTATGCCCACAGTGTCATCCTCCATGGTAAGATCTAACCTAAAAGCGGTTACTTTTGAAGTCACCATCTCTCTCGACCACCCCCTAGATAGGGTCAAACAAAAAAATTTCCCAAAAGCTGATTACAACCTCCTGAGGGATATTATAAACAGCTTTACTGCCCCCCCCCCATAAGAACTGGTGGTTTACCTTCATAATTGTGTTATGCACTCGTGCAACTCCACTTTGTGTGAAAGGAGGTTTGCAAAGTTGCAAAACCTTGACACAAAATTGTCCGAATGTACAATGGGCGAATGCACATTGGCATTCGCTCATTGTAGATTCGACAATGTGGGTTTAGATTGCACTATAGCGGGGATCGGGAAATGATCCCATTCCCCACTGTAGTGCGATCTCGGAGTTGGTATATTAAAGTAGGGATTGTGTGGAGGTGGAGCCCCCCACATGGGAGGTACAGGGGGGCTTGCTCCCCTGCATTATGATGTGCCTTTGACATTGTAGTTCGAAAGTCAGAAAATCAACTGTTCGAGAATGTCGAAGTTTGAATTTTGCTCATTTGGTTCACCCAAATGTGCGATCGATATTGTCCGGTATGACAATATGAAGGTAAACCGGAACTGGCACATAATTCCAAACCAAAGTACTATATGAGCACTTATACAGCTGCATGGAATCAGGAATACCCAAAAAGACAATATCCTCCTCCTCAAGGAAAAGTAAACCTGTCTGATGGACATCTGCAATAAATAAACTCTATAATAAAAATTAAAAACTGCTGTTAAGGACTAGGAAGGAGCAGGTGCCTAACTAGAAGCAATGTCTCCTCAGTCTGAACAAGCAAATACGAGCACTAGTGAAATCCTACAAAGCAAACTTCAAGTCCAAACTGGCCACATCTACTAAAGACAACCACAAGACTTTCTTCACGTGTCCACAGTCTCAAGGGAAGCACCCAGATCTGCTCAGAACTGGTGGTCAAGGACACCACATACACAAACACTGTAGATATAGCCAACCTGCTGGCAGACAGGTTCATTGAAAACTTCACCACTCTGTCCCCCATCAATAAATCAGGATATCCCCAGCACTTGCCCCCCTCCCCTTATTTCTAGGGAGCAAGTCATCACTGCCCTCTCAAAGGCAAATAATACAGCCTACATGGGACCAGATAACATCCCAGGCTGCATCCTACATGAACTCAGACAGGGGCTTGTAGTACCATTAGGCACCCTATTCAACTAAAGCCTGAGTACTGGCTTCATCCCAGCCAAGTGGAGGGCAGCCACTATCATATCTTTGCACAAAGGTCCACAGATCCAGGAAATTATAGACCCATCAGCCTAACTAGCCTGATCTGCAAGGCCATGGAGCAGATTATCATAGACCTCATTAACAAGGACATTGGCAACCTCTAAACACTTGATCCCACACAGTTTGGTTTCATCAAGGGCAGGTCATGCCTGTTAAGTTTGGCTGACTTCTTTGAGACAGTCAACAAAGTCATGGATGAGTGGAAGACGGTGCACATCACCTACCTTGACCTGGCTAAAGCCTTCAATACCATTCCCCACTCAGGTATAATAGATAAACTCTCTCAACTAGGCATCAATCCATATGTTACCAGATGGGTAACAAACTGGCTCACTGACAGAATCCACCTAGTCAAAATAGGGGAAGCCACCTCAAGCAGTCGACCTGTAATGAGGGGTGTACCCCAGGGATTGGTCTTGGGGCCTTTGTTGTTTGGGATATACTTTTCTGAGATGGAAGCCAAATCCACTTTATAACTGGTGTAATTACAGCAGTTTATAACTGGTGTAATTACAGCATAGCACAGAGGAATAATATGTTTGTTTGATGTGGATGAGATGCCTTTAGATACCAGGTTTACTAAGTTGAAGTATCTCCAGACTACTGATGTTACAAGATGGTTGAAAGAGCTTACTGATATAAAAATGCAAAAATAAAGGGTAATAGAAATTACCTCTGGGGCACTCATTGAGTAATGAGGGTAATGAGAGGATCCAATCTTAATGTTTAGTATTGTACTGTTAGTTAAAAATGATTAAAACAGGCAAGAGTTTCTTTGTTTATGCCATTTGCAAACATAGCTCATAAACGTAGGTTGTGATTTACTACGTCAAAGGCTTTGGAAATTAACAAACACTGCACTTGTTAGTTTACATTTACTAGTACCTATAAGGCTATATTGGTAAATGTACAAATAGCAGTCATAGTCTGTGTTGTTTATATAGGTAAAGAATTACTTGTTTTTTATTTTATTTTGTTTATTGACATTTGTTTACCAAGAAAATCTGACTGGGCAATGGTACCCATTTCCATGGAGGCCCAGGGAGAAAAGCTACATTAAAAACAATGGTATATCATCAGTTGATAAAGATTCAGCATAAAATTGACAGACAGTAATGAGAACTTTAACATCAGCTGAACAAATAGCATGTGATAAAGAGTCAGTATACATAATTAGTAAAAAATCAGTAAGACATATGGTATACTAGTTATAACACATTGAATAGAAACAAATCAAATAAATACAGTGGTGATGACAGAGAGGTCTAGTATTAGTATTAATAAAGCCTTATAGATAGCAATAAATTAAATTAGGTAGATTTTGGAGGTGAACTGAGGAAAGAGAAAGAAAGGTAGGTGGTCCGGAAGCTGAGGTATAGAGTAGGGTGGAGAGAAGAAAATATAGATTATGCTAAAGGAAGAAAGAAAATTAGGGTAAGTAGGAAATTCCAGTCATGGATATTTGAGCTATGGATGTTGATGCTAAGACTTCCTTATAGAAGACACACTGATTAACAACTCAGATCGTTTTGTGTTTGTTAATGTTTTACTGTGAATGTATATCAAGCAGACATCCAAAAGGCTTTCCCCTCCCTACCTAAAAACAAACAAAAAAAAAGATATTGTACACACATCACATTTTTCAGAACATAATTGCACATATCTCGTAATATAATTACCATAGGAACTATAAAAAGTTTTCCATGAAAAGGACACTGAAGGCATAACTGTATGATACGAGGTAGTGATTCTGACAATGAGTTATAAAGGAAAGAACTAAACTGATATTTTTTTATTTCAAGCAGATAATGCTCCTGGATTAAATGAACACTTTAACATCAAATGTGTCTTAGAAGGTCATTCTTTAAGATAATTTATGTTCTCCAAATGATATATTTAATTATAGGCTAACAAAATAGATGGTAGTTCTGAAGAAGTCTGTTTAAATTCCGGATGAAAGTGCTAAATACTATATGAAACAGTTCCACATGCCTTATAGTCATTTTTTGTTTTCATAACTCTGTGATACCAATAAATCATGGAATGCAATCTGCAATGATCAAGAACAGAAAACATATGCATGTATTTGCTGATTGTACTGTATGATACTATGGTATCATATAGTTAGGTTTCAGAAAATAAAAATGTTTCAGTATTGAAGGGCCCAGGGGCTACTTCTGTATTCTATTTTGTTCCTGTATTTGAGGAGTGTGAATTGTGTCTACAGTCTTGGTGTTAATTCAAAGGGGGGGGGTATTGGATGTTATTGTGTGTGCTGTCTTCCTTCAAGATTGTGATTTTTCTGGCCAGTATATTAATGTGCAGGAAAGTTATGGAAAGTATTCATCTTGGGGTACGAGGATTGCATCTTCGTTGTTTGCAGATTAAGTTGTCATGTCTGTATGGGTTTAAACTGCCTTCCCCATGAAACAGTGACTTACTGTTTGCTGTAATACACTGGATGATTCTTTTCTTGATTGAAATTCAGCTTCTGTATGTTGGTGATTTCAACACCTCCTGAAGCATTTTTATGTATGCAGTTTATTAGATGTTTGCTAACTGCATTATACGACCCTTTGGCACCCCACAGCTTTGCTTCAAGGTGAATTAATTTCTATTATTTTGTATACAATTCTTTTGTGTCTTTTTATTATAATGACACCTTTGCTTTTTAATACAAATGGAAATGCATACTGAAATAACCCAATCTAGATAAGAGAAATAAACTGCTAACATAAAATACTGTTATTAAATTGGGAAAATGTCATATAGTGCTCTGAGAGAAAACAAAAAACTGTTGATAAATCTGGTCATAAAAGATAATTATAAATATAACTCTGACATTTGCCTATACATTAAACTGGTGATAAGATGTTCTATAACTGATGAATAACTCAAAATGTAATCTTGCATCAATTAACATTAACACCTTACATCCTTCGTAATAACGAAGTCTACTTAATCATGTAATCAAGGAAGAAAAATCCAGTTAAGATGGTATATCAGCAGAGATCATTAAATAGACAATTTTTTGTAATGTAAAGTAATTATGATACTGCTTATAATTTATGTTTTGGTGAATTTTATGTCATTGATAATGTTGTAGCTTAGTGAATCCAGGATACCCTGCACTCAGTTGTTCAGAGTCATTTGACTAGACACTACTTTTTCAGTCAAATTCATTAATTTCATTTCAGTAAATGCCATTCGAATTTTGGACTTTTCTCAGATCTGTCATGGAGTCATAGTTGAGCATATTAGCAAAGACAGTATAGAAGGGACAACTGTCTGCTTACGAAAGTAGGGGTGATATATCGTTAGGAAATTCACAAAGCAATTCACACTTATCATTGCCTTGGAAATTAGAGAAGCTTTGGGAGAACTGAGATTTTAATGACCTCTCCTTAGACTGCTAGCCTAGCAATACTGCTTCATTCCAGAAACTGTTTAACCAAATAAGCCCTATGGCCACAGGATTATTCTTTCCCACTAAAGGACTTTTTAGTAGTTTAATTGGCTACCTCTTGTGTGTGAGTGATTCATATCTATCTCTCTCTCGCTCTCTCTCTATGTATATATATATATATATATATATATATATATATATATATATATAAAATCTAGGGTGGGGTAAATGGGAGCTACATCAAGTGTAAACTGCCAGGGGTATGACTGACACTGTTAAAGAGGTGCTGATTTGTCCCCATAAGCCTAAGTCATTTGAGCAGATGGGCATGAAAGCAGTGTTAGCAGCTTTGTTGGAGAATCACAGCTACTTAAATAATTTGGATTATTTTCTGTGTGTGTGTGTGTGGGGGGGTGTATATGTCAGTTAGCAAGGAGCACATTCTTTAATACAATCTGGAATTCCCCGTTTTTGGTCAAGGATGATTTTTTTTTCATCCCCCTCTGGTTAGTGAGTAATATCTCCTGGAAGACAGCCATGTAGTTGTCTTTGTGGAACTGAGCTTTTGTGTTGCATATAAAATATTCACACTTGGGGTCCATAATGTGTATTTTCTTGCACTACTACATTAATCCATGTCAATCCAGAAGTGATACGATTTTTGACATTTACAATTGAATACAAATGTTACAGCTATGAGGCCAAACTTATTTTTAGATCAGAATATAAAAAATTATATTCCGAATTCATGATAATAAAAGGTTCATCATTTAGCATTGTTGCCTCATAGCTTCTGACACTCCAGTTTAGTTCCCAGGTGTTATACCTTCTTTGTGGTGTATTCCCTTGATCCATGTCAGGTTTAATTGGATGCTGTGGCCTCTTCCTTCATTTCAAAGAGATGCAATAGGTGAATTGGAATTCTTACACATTGGATGTATGTATGTTTGTGTGAGTGAGAGTACGTGTGTGTGTCATTCAAGATGATTAGCTTTGCTTTGTGTCTAATGAGTACCAGGATAGGCCTTGTTTTCTCATGATCCTAAATTGAATTAAATGAGTAGTCTAGGAATGAATGAATATTCAGAATTTATTTTTTAGGAAGAACTCACGAGCTGCAGATGGATATTATACATGATAATTATCAGCTGTTTATTATTTTGTATTATTCATGTAGTGGAACTATATAATTTTGAATAGTTGAGTTTATCAGGAAATGTTATTAATTGTTTTTTTTTCTGTTCAGAAAATTACTTTATGCACCTAGTGTTGCAAGAGGTACCACTCTGCTTTAGTACAGTTTTTGTTGTGGGGCATTAGCAAAAGTTATAATTGCTCTAAATGAAACAACACAAGCAATTCCTGCTAACATAAAAGAGATAAATAATAGCACTTGTATAGTTTGGTTTACATATGAATCAGTATTTTAGATTTGGAAAATTCAGATAATGATGTGTAAATGATAAATTATCCCTGCTTAAACATGACATTTTCCTCACAATCTGATCATTGAAGTGTAGGAAAGCTGAGCTAATAATGTTTGGCTTCAATCATATGTTGGAGGCTGAATGAAAATTGCACTTTTTATATGGGATGCATATATCAACAGCATATTATGTTATTTCAGTCATCTAGCAGTTGGTACAGAGGTTACAGCTGTGAGCTATAGTTCCAAGGGTACAGGGTTTGAGTTCCTCAATCCTCATTTGCCTACTGTGTGACCTTGAGCAAGTTACTTAACTAGACATTGTTCCCAGCCTGTCCCTGAAAAGGTACTGTTTGTCCAGTGACTCTGCCTGGTTAACAAACAGTTTTATTATTAGTGATATTTCTAAAACTCTCTTTAGTATACATGTAAATGAACAAGAAGCTTGAAAGCTTGTGGTTTTAGTTTCATGCTTTAATATATTTTAAAATGGTTTCTGGTCACTGGCATTTTTGTTTTTTATTTTCATTATTTTGATACATTTTCCACTCAGCAGGTTGGATGTGTGAACTGTTTGTTTAGTAGCTTTGTAGTTAGTGCTACTCATTTGACAAAAAATGATTTAGAAAAAAATCTATAACTAAAGGTAAGCAAGGCAACAGGATCTGATGGAATTAATACTCAGAGAACTAAAAAGAATCTAAGAATACCCTAGCTAACCTTTTTAATAAACGATGGAAACTGCTAAGGTATCTGAGCATCTCCTTTGTACAATGGCAAGTAGTCAGAGGCAGGAAACTACTGATATACTAGTTTACTTAAATGGAAATGAAAATCATAGAGTCGGGTTTGAAGGAAAATAACTGCTAATTTATCAGATTGGCAGTGGGGCACAGATCTGAAGACAGTCTACAAGTATTTGCATTTGAATTTAACAGAGATGAATTCTTTTACTGTCTGATCAGAGTAGTCAATGAGAGAGTGAGACCGTGTCTGTTACATGTCCACAATTATGCATGGCATTCAGCAATACCTCATAAAAGACTAGTAGGCAACAATTATATAGACTTGCAGTACATTGTATGGCCATAATGTGAGTTAATCACTGATCACAGAGAATAACTAAATGGAGCTCACCTTGAGTGAACAGGAGGTGCCACAGAATACATTAGTAGTTGGTTCTGTCATGTGTTTACACATTACTTTCCACCACCATAACTTAATAAATACGTGAACTCAGATTGCAGTTATAGTGGTGCTCTAAAAGGGATACATGTGCCCACATATACATTTGCATTTCAGGATGCATACATTACACTTCTTTCCCCTTTACTTGTAAACCTAGGACAAACGTAATATTAGCAGTAGGTACATTGTTAAATATTGCATGTATCATTATATGTTTCTCAAATCAACATACTTAGAATTGCTGGCATTACTGCCTCTTCACATGTATCACTGAACTTAAGATTGTATTATTTTAAAGTGTTTAGTATTACTTTTCTTTCTCTGAGTTATAACACACAGCATACATGTACTGATTACTAGAGATCTCCATTATTATAAATATTTCTTTACTGTTTACCTCAAAAGCTTTTGTAATCCTCCTTAAACAGCATGTACCTCTCCTTCATGAATATAACCTCTGAGAAGAACTTAAGCATATTCGGAACATACTGCTAGAATGCAAGCTAAATTTGTCAAGATTGTGCATGCATGTATCTCAACATTTAGCTATGTAAACAGAGCCATAGCCAGAGTGTGATTAAGGGGGTGAATGCCCTGGGAGAGTGTACAATTGGCAGTATAGCAGATGTGCTAAATGGTCTCCTCAAGTCAGTCGTGCTTGGTTACCTGGGAGCAAGTGCAGTGATGGACGTCATTTAAGCAGCCATAACGTGGACCTGCAGCCACTGAAATTATTTGTTTTGAGTGTGTGTGTGTGTGTGTGTGTGTGTGTGTGTGTGTGTGTGTGTGTGTGTGTGTGTGTGTGTGTGTGTGTGTGTGTGTGTGTCTATTAGGATCTGTACTATAAGGATCTGTAAAAGAACTTTCTTTAATCCCCAACTTTGGTGGAGGGTATAAATTGGGGATTGCCCAAGGTGCCAATTGACCTAGCTACAGCTCTGTTTGCAAGCAAATAATACAAGCTTGAAAGACTCAAAAATGGGGTAAAGGGCTTCTAGTAGATAACTGCACAGGACTTTGAGAAGTGGGATGACTGGCAAACTATTTTATGTATTATATAGATAACCTTGAACCTTTCAGACAGGTTTAACGAGTTAATAAGGGGGTATTGGAAACAGGTGAAAAAAGAGGTTCCATCACTTTCACAAATAGAACTAAGGTTTTCATTTCAAAAGGGACGAAATCTAAAAGACTTCTTGGTTCATAGTAAATATTTTAAACCAAAAGAAAGAGTTACCAAGAGTCTAATGAAATTTGAAACCTTTCCTTGTGGAAAGTGTTCTATTTGTCAACATATAACAACAACTTTTGAGAAAATAAAAGGAAAAAAGTTTGAGATTCAAGGGATTTTTACCTGCACAATTAGAGGAATTATTTATGCCATAGGAGGCTCATGCAATAAATACTATATAGGCAAGGCATTTTTTGGATTTTTGCAGGCAGTGCAAACTCTAGCCCCCCACACACAATCACCCCCCTGCCCTCACAACAGAGCCACCACACCACAGCAACAGAGTCCTGCCTGCCCACCCCACCCGCAGCCATTCCAGTGTTCTGTTACTTGGATATTTCTCCCCTTTGTCATACCTTTTTTCAAATCTCAGTGTGCATAGTTTTTATGCTTTACTTCTACAATGATTACAGATATTTGTTTATTTCAAATTTTATAGCACAAACACTGATAGGCATTTACTAAACCTAAACAAAGCAATAGTCTTGCATGAAAAAAAGACCTAGCATTAAAACTTTACCTTTGAAACCCACATTCACTGAAACAGCATTGAAACTCACATTCAAAGAAAAATATGGCCAGTGCTGAGGTAAGTTTACCCTTTGGCTGTTTTTTTTCAATCAACCCTTGCACCATTTTTTAGAACCATGCAAATGTTCTTTGATTCACCTTCCTGATTGTATTAATTATAGTATATAATAACTGAATTATATCCCTTGTATAATACAGCACCACTTTTAGTGTGTTTTTAATTTATAGTTCTCAAACATTCTTCTTTTAAGCAATGAACAAATCATATGAACCAATAATGACAACCTGCCCAGTTCCAGAACATTTCAAACCATAAAGGCCACTCAAACTTCTGTCATACAATCAACCAATATAATAATTCCCACATTAACCAAATGAGAGATTTGTGCTAGAAAACGTGCCTGTTGCCCTTGAAATAAATTGTCCTATGTTACATTAAAAGAAATGGTAAGCTGGTATATTACAATAGGGAATGGGTGGCAGCTGAAAAAAAACAGTTTGGTTATTGGGTGTTGTCTCATCAAGGTAGGACATACTAAGAACTGTTGATGTCAAGATGTAAATTATGCCTCCTGCAGGATGCTAACACTAGTGCGCACAATGCTGCCTGAATTAATACTGCTGCTAACAAAAATACACAAAAAAAAAAAAAACAGCTTAAGCATGTTGCTCAGACAGCAGTTGCTGCCTTTGAGCAGCAGGGCTCTTAAGCTCTTAATTCACAATTAATGAAATAAAGTTAAATCACTATATGATCACTAATTCATTCTCTCTCTCTCTCACACACACACACACACACACACACACACACACACACACACACACACACACACACACACACACACACACACACACACACACACACACACACACACACACACACACACACCCTCAACCTCTTAGTGCAATCTTTTTCATGAGTAACAGGATTTGTGTTGTTTTGGTATTGCTACATATTTGTGTTTGTTGTTAGACACCCCACTGACAAGTGAAAAAAAAGTAATCAGAGACCTAGGATCCAAGATGACAGCAGACCTCTCATTTGACACCCACATTGTCAAAGTGGTTGAAAAAAAAAAAAATTCTACACTGCACACATCATGAAGAACATCACATCCCAAAGGATGTCATTGTTGTACCCCCTCCCTCCTCCCTCATCAGACCCATGATTGAGTACAATGCCTATTTTGTATGTACCCTCACCGGCATTTAACTTCAGCTGTATTCAGTAGCACCACACCCTGCCTCAGGGTGATCTCGCCTGATGTACAAGGCCATGTCCAAAAAAAATCTATCCCATCAGGACACGAGGGCTAAAGACTTAAACCGCACACACCAAGTATGAAGGACATGCTGAGGGATAGATTCATCATAACAGAGGCTTCCCATGCTTTGGAACAAGATCCCAGTTCATATTAGGCAGAGCCCCTCACTGACTCTCTTCAAGAGAATAAGTTTACCCCAGGGGTCACATCTTATTCTGTGTTTTTTTTGTACATTTTCATGGTGGCAAAAAGCTACATCACTATGGCTAGGCTTACAAATGCCCATTTAGCAACTTCATCCTTTTAGGAGGAATATGGGGCAAACATCTGGACAGTCTGCAAAATGTGGACAGCTGAGGGGTATGCTACCTCCTTAGAGATTTTGGCAAACTGTCCTTGACAGAAAGTATAAAGGAACTCCTCTCTCTGTCAAGGGAGAGAGAGATTTTTTTTTTGGGGGTGCAAACCCAGAGCCACACCACGCAGCCCCTCACCCCACATGCAGACATTCCAGTGTCCCATTACTTGGCTATTTTTTTGATAATATTCAGGTCTTCTCAATTTGCTAATATCAAGGAGATATTGTTACCCATATGTCTCCTAGTGAAATCAAGCCAAGGTCAAGCAACACTGGAAAGGGGCCATGGGCCATGATGTCTTCCCTAAACTTTTGGTATCAGCTTACAAACAATGGTCAGATATTAAGTTGACAGACAATCAGAACTAAATCTCTAACAGGGCCTCCACTTAAACTATTTAGGACTAGTTTCTAAATTAAACATTTAAAGTTTTCAGGCTGTGACTTAATTCGGCATTGAAATATAAGAATGAAATGTTTATTGACACTAACCCCATGGGTTGTCGTCTGGCCTGGGCAAGCGTAAAAAAAAAAAAAACAATCAATCATTAGCCGACGGAGGAGTTGCTTGTGGCGACCTAACTGGGGAAAAGCGAAAGACACAAACAAACATTGACACTAACTATAACTGTAACCAGCAGTAAGGGGAGACTGGATCTACACATTTTATTTTTCCCCAGGCTGATTAACTTTAGAGTCCCCCCATTGCTTCTGTTACTGGGTGGAAGAAGCACCTTTACCCTCCAAAGGCATATGTAGCAATTTGCAACTTTGGTCTGTTGCTGAGCTGAGAATGCATCACACATCTTTGGAAAAAGGATGAAGAACCAGCTATAAGTCAATTAATAAGTATGTTATATTAAGTAATGCAATTAGAGGCAGTCATTAGCCCACACTTGAAAAAAAAGGTACTCTATAGGGGAGGGTCAACTAAGTCTGAGGGAAAGGATACTGAAACACTTTTTCTTTTACAAAATTCACAAAATATACACACGGGAGGGGTGCACTACACTACTCACACCACAACTCATCTCAAGTAAAGTGCGCCACTTTTGTGTTTAAGTGTTCAGTCACTGTGAAAAAAAAAGGACTGACTCAGAGTGGAGCAACCAACCTACCTTCTTCTTGTACCAACACCACCACCAGTCCAGTCCAGTCCTTCCACCACATGATGGTTTTGAATAGCCACAGCCATGAATCAGGAAGGATAGTCTTCTCCACTGTCCACCTGCAGTCTTCATATAATGATGCGGTCGCCAGTTATAAAGTTTAAGGAGGAGTTAGTCATCAATTATGCATCATTGTGTCATGTGACTGCACACACCACCTCCACTAACATTTCTTCCTAAAAGTCAGATAGCATTAAGAAAATCCAGCAGGCGCCCTTGTATATAGGTGAAACTAAAAGAAGCCTAAGTGAAAGAATAAAAGAACATGTTAGGGATATTAAGAAAAACAAAGTTATAAGTCCCATAGCAGAACATTTTAATAAAGTACATTTAGGTGATATTAAGAATTTGAAAGTAACAGTTTTAGAGCAGGTTTCACAATATTTTGGAAGTGTAGAAATGTTAAAACATTCACTTAGAAAAAAGGAATATATTTTTATTATTAAATATAACACCCTACAACCTAAAGGTTTGAATAAATATGTAACTGGCAAAGCTTTATTTAATGATGTTTTAGCTTTAAGAAAACTTTATTTGATTTTTAGTTAATTGAATGTAATTAATTAATTGAAGGTAATTAATTAGCGATGTTAATGTATAAAAGGAAGTTTTAGAAGAAAAGAATTTTACTCTGTAAAGGCTAGTTGTGGCCGAGGCGCTAAGAGATTTTTATTTTGGAATAAAAAACGTCTGGTGAACAGAAGAACAAGATACTACTGTTTTTTTCAGTTTTGTGGTTTTAAGGTGCTGTTTTTTACTGTCTGTGGTTCACCTTCCACAGGCTAAATGGGCTAAAGTTATTTATTTTTATTTGTAGGGACTCTTAAGTTAGTTCTTCAAAAATGATTTCTAGTATGATGTTCAATATTAGGTTCAAACTTTTATAATATCTTTTCAAGGCAAGAAATTAATATTATGTTTAATTGTTAATTGTTATTTGTGATTCTGCTTTACTCTATTATCAGGCTCAACTTTTATATAATGTTAATTTATAACACTTCAACATTTGATTGCATGTAATTGCCTGGTGGAGCCAGTCATTTAAACAATATGATAACTATGATGTGTTTATTGTTCTTTGTAAGAAACCCAATGTCTACAGATAGTGTGGTGGTATAAAAGGATTGTAAAGACTTCAAGGTGCTATTGAGTTTTGGTTATTGATAGAGGTATATTGATGGGCTTTTTTGTTAAAGTCTGTGTAATTCATAGTTTAACGCTGTCTACCAATCTATGAAAGGCTAGAGATTTCTGTACATTTTGAGAGGGATATCATTCAGTTGAGACAAATGGAGTGAATTTGATGATGGTTTTTACTAGGGAGTTGAGTTATGGGGTTTTGGAATTCGTGCAGGGGCATCTTTAGATAATTGTGTGTTCTACTCACAGTAGATTGCAGCTTATTTGGCTTTAACTTATGCTTGTAGTGGGGTACCTCATATACATGTTTTATTTAGTTCCTAAATCAGGACTTTGGGTAAAAGTCCAATTTTATTTTATGCTATTGGCCTGCTGTACTCTTTAATAGATATTTTAATGGGATCTTTGTTAAATGAAGAAGTAAGATGTCTGGTTAAATATATTAAGACAAGCTCACTGATGAATTATGGTGGCTTACCTTCCATCTGACTTAGTTTTATTGCTGGACTTTATCTCTCAGGGGAATGCCTCCAGGCTGTTGGGGCTGGTGAACCTTTGTCCTTCAGGGGCATTGCTCCTACCTGATTTGGCTTTGGCTTGTAAGTTAAATTCTGATTGATGGGACAGAAGGGCTTAGTGATAAGGTATAGTACAACTTAATCATATTTGTCTCATTGGCATCCTTGTAAATATACCCCGAATGACCCAGGCTGGATTAGTGATCGAGATGCTGGACGATCCAGCCATAGAAGTAAGAAAGTGAGTGGCTGAGGTCAGCTCACTCATCCTATAGGAAAAGAGTCAGTGGTGTTCTCCAGTGTACAGGACCCCAGGATTATTAGCCTGACCAAAGAGTGCAGGCACTCTAGAGAGTACCAAGGAGATCAACAGCAGCGGCAGCAGCAGCAGCAGCATGCTCCTGACCTCCTGACCCAAGGGGTCGGGCTATTAAATGCATTTGCAAATTTCCCAACCTTCCACAGAATGTTGGCCACTATCTCGAGCTCCTGCCTTTATGTCCTTGTATTTGCACATGCCAAACTAAATGAGGGATGGAAGAAAAAACAGGCCATATTGGAACATGGTTTGATGGTCATAGGGTGGGGGAAAAATGGGGACCAGAAGGAATGATTAAAAAAAACTGAGAAAGTTCAAACATTCAAGAGACATGACTCCTCTTGTGGGGTAAAATCAGATGGGTAATCAGATGATGGGTTAACTAGGATCTGCAACTTGCTAATATGTTGGAAAACGGCAATTATGATTAAAGCTCATATATTTTAACAGCTGTACAGTATGTATGTGTATGTGTGTGTGTGTGTGTGTGTGTGTGTGTGTGTGTGTGTGTGTGTGTGAGTGTGTCTATGTGTGCCTGTGTGTACAGAGACAGAAAGAGGTAGAAAAGAGTGATGATTCAGTGGAAAACTTAAAGAAATCTCACTCATCTTACTTTCCTGCTGGGCTCTCTTCTATCTCATAGCATCATATGGATGCGTCTTTTGCCCCCACTGTACCCCTGCAATGAAATCCAAACTTTACCCTCCCAAGCATTACAAAAATAAGAGTCTGCTGATATAAGTAGATTCCATAAATGAGAATTCAGTAGTACTTAGCTGGATGCCATATAACAAAATTGGTTACTGAAGTGTTAGCTGCACGTTTATCCTGGGTGTACTTCATTTTAAAGCTCATCAGGCTGAGAACAAGCACATAAACTAAGAAAACCAGTTAGGTGGCAGTTTAAAATAGCTTCTGCAGGAAATATTTAGATGTGTAATACTAAATAAAAATAATAAAAAAAATGTAGCCATAATGTAATAGGGCAGTGTTTTTACTTATACTGTTTTCTGGCACATGGATTTAGTGCCATGCGTAGCCATTCTTTTGAAGTGGGTTTTCCTTTTATGTCAGTGTTCTCTTTGGGATCTTTCACTGTCACATTTCTTTGTCCATTTTCTAAGCTTTTATAAATACAGTGTGTGGGTTTATGCTTCTGGTTCTCAACAAAAACATCATTGTTGGCACCTTATCAAAGAATGTGCTCGTTTCCTGATGTGCATTGTATTACTGAAGCTTTATTTTATGGATAAGTACATTCTTTTTATAAACAAATGATGTATCTAGTTAGAAGTATACTACTTAGTATCAAGTTACTCTGTATCCATCAGTAACACAAAATCTGAGACCAAACTAATGAAGAGAGGCAAGTACATTTCTTTTAGAAATCCTAGGGCGTGAGTCTTGCTTCTCCTGAATATCAAAAAACTTAAGGCTATATGGATTTCCCTTCCTTCACCACCCGAAGGAGATAGTCGCTCCCTTTAAATGTAGGATATATACCCCTTAGACCTGGAACTCTAAATATTTATACACCATCCTTTGCTCTTTTTTCACCTCTTGAATTATTTGGTTGCCTTGCAACATGATTACTACCGAAGTTGGTAATGATTATTGATGTTTAATGATTTACTGATGCCTTTGTGGCACACTGGAATTTATTCATTGCTACGTATGCATAATCTTATGGGATTGCATATATTTCATTGACACAATGGGATGTATACACAACTATGAGTTATATAATCTTACATGATTCTATATGTGTTACTGGGATTTATTCATTGTTAGCCATGCAAAATGTCAATGGATGGTCTATATTTTGTTGCACAATGGGGCTTGCTCATTGCTACCTGTATATAATCGTATTGTATTTTGTATGTGTTACTGGGATTTGTTCATTGTTACCCATGCATAATGTTAATGGATTTTATATATTCTGTTGACACAATGGGGCTTGCTCATTGCTAATTGTACATAATCTTACTGAATTTTATATGTATTACTGAGATTTGTTCATTGTTAACTATGCATAACGTTAGTGTATTTTATATGTGTTACTGGCACACTGGGATTTGTTCACAGCTACCTGTACATAATTTGACACCCAACAACCACCCCAGTTTAGCAATGCAGAGATTTTCATCACCAAACTACAAATAAATAAAAATAAGTGTAGATACATTGTCTGCATTTATATACCACCCGGTAAGAATGTCAATACTCTAGAAAACATCTTACATTGGCTTATCTTGCAACTATCCCCAGGAAACCATTATCTTAGGTGACTTTAACATTGATTGGAACACCTGTTCCTCTGAATCTCCCTCTGTCCATATAAACCTCCATGGGTTTACTCAGATCATTTACACCCCCACTAGATTCAACAAAAACAGAGCCAAAATAGTATCCATGATTGGATGCTTATCAACAGCCACCCTCAAATGTACAAGCCAGGAACACTACCTGATGATCTAAATGGTCACTGTCTTACCTATATTATTAGGCTCAAAGCCGACATTCCCCATCAGCCCACCTATAAAACAATAAGAAATGTCAGGTACTTTAACCTCAAAATCTTCCAAAAAGAACTCAAAGCATGTAATTGGACTGTTTTGAATCAATTTCCATTACATGAAGCAGTAGATTACTTCAATACTAGATTCCTGGCTATCCTTAACCTACATGCTCCTACCTGCACCATTCGTGTAAAAACAAAAGTTGCACCGTGGCTATCTAAAGATACAAAATCCAAAATTATACTAAGAAGTAACACCTGAGCCAGGTGGCATGTTACCAAAGCCCCACTGGACCAAGTCAGATATTGGCAGTTAAGGAATGAGACTAAACAATCTATCCTTCTAGACAAAAAAAAAAAAAAACACTACACCCTCCTACAACACAAATACCAACAAAAACCTCAAAAGTTCTGGACTGGTATTAACAGTCTTCTCCACCCAGTCCATTCCACCACTCCTACCCCATCAGCTGCCCTTGATAAATCTGTAGAAATCGCAAATACCTTCAATTCCTTCTTTACCAAAACTATCCAGTCTCTAGCTACCCATCTCACTCCCACGGGCTCAAACTCTAGCACTGTCACACCTAGCCCTGATCCACCCAATGCCCAACACACCTTTACATTCCAACCTGTACCTACTAACGTAATCCAGACCCTACTTAAAAAACTAAAACCTACTACACTAGCTGCCAAGCGCCTCCCTGCTGAATATCTTCAGAAAGCTGCAGACTCCATAGCACTCCGCATTTCTATCCTGATTAAGAGATCCATCTCTGAGGGAGCCATCCTATCAATATGGAAAATTTCACATGTAATACCTCTCCATAAAGGAGGTAGTTCTACAGAGCTATCTAACTTTAGACCTATAGCCATTCTTTCACCACTAGCTAAAATCATGAAAAGATGCATCCACAAACAAATCATGCACTTTCTTATTCAAAACAAACGGCTCGCTGACTCTCTGCATGGCTTTAGGCCATTCCACAGTACCACCACTGCTCTGCTATCTTTCTCTAATATCATCAGTCTTAATCATAACAACAACAAACTATCCTCAGTACTCTTCCTAGATCTTTCAAAAGCCTTCGATATGGTTAATCATTAGCTGCTGCTCAATACCTTGCAATCCATCGGTTTAGACTGTCTGGCAATACAATGGTTTCATTCCTACCTAAACGGTAGACAGCAGGCTGTCTTATGGCAGAACAAGCTGTCATCCCAACTCCCTCTAACCCTAGGAGTCCCACAGGGCTCCATACTAGGCCCCCTTCTTTTCTCAATCTTTATCAATGATCTACACACAATCATCCCAAGAACCACTTGCATCCAATATGCAGATGACTCAACACTGATATGCTCTGCCTCCTCTCCAACACAACTATTGTCTCTAACCCAGACCACTTTTAGCACCGTAGAAACCTGGCTAGCTAATCGCCGTCTGCTTCTAAATCCTAACAAAACCAAGCTGCTACTTTTCTCCCCTAACCATAGGATTTCTCCTCCATCCTTCAACATTAAGTCTAACAATGACACCATTATCTCCCCAGATGACCACACTAAACTTCTAGGTATAATAATCGACAACAACCTTAAATTTGATATGCATATAAATCACACTATTAAGTCCATCAACAAAAAACGTGGCTCCCTGTACAGAGCCAAACCTTTCCTCACCCCTCTTACTAGGGCAGCTATTGCAAGATCCCACCTCCTCTCTACCCTTATGTATACCTCCCCTGTACTCACCAACCTGTCCAAAACTGATCTAAATAAATTATCAGGCTGTCACAACCATATAGCCAGATTCGCTACTAGCATGGGTTTTAGGACTCATCATTGTCAGAACCTAAAAGCTCTAGGATGGCTAGAATTTCCTACCCTTCTGCAGTTCAATCAGCTTATAGTAGTGCATAAAGTACTCCACCAACCAGAAAACACCCCTCCCCTTAAAATATTCCCAGCCCCCATAGTGCCCCCAGGCCACTACTATGCTCATCTAATAAACTAATGATACTGACCCAAAAATCCACCAACTCTGCAGGCGATGCTCTATTCGCCAGCTCAATTGGTAAAATCTGGAATCTACTCCCTACTACCATTACCAAGGAAACCTCACTACCCTACTAAAAGAGACCTCAAAAACCTACCTCATATGACATTGGCTGTGCCTTGTTCTAAACCTGATTAACAACTCCACTAAATCATGTTTTGCTATCCAATCTTCTGTTTAGCTAACTACCCATGCCTCATATCATATGTATGTCTGCACATTGTGAATTATGATATCTGCTTGTATCCTACGTTTATATTTTGATATAGTTCCTGAGTTTAAAACTCAGTTACGTATGTACTGTCTCTGTTCTGTTTTGTTATGAGGAGCTTTTCTCCCTGGGCCACCACTGAAAATGGGCATGTATCCAGTCGGACTATCCTGGTCAACAAATGTAAAATAAATGTAAAATAAATAAAAATAAATAATCTTACTGGATTTTATATACATATTACTGGCATCTACTTCTACCTATATATACTCTTACTAGATTGTAATAGATGCATGCATGGCACTGCTCTTCTCTGTTCTGTTTTTGTAGAAGAGTTACTTCCCACTGTGTTCCTTTTTCTCTTTTTTTTTTTGCTGTGTGCTTGGGTACTGTTTGAAAATGGTCAATATTTTATATATTTCAGCAGCCTACAAAGCCAACTATCAATCTTATGTTAAAAAAGGAAAGGATGGGGGTCATACTGAATTTGTATGAAATGCTAAAGTGGAATAATCACTGGTAGGGAATGACACAAAGAAAAAAAGAAAAAGCAGGGATGCATAGTCAAATCCTGAGGGGAAAACCTGAGGGGGAAAAAAGTTCTGATTTAAAATTAGGATAATATAGAATTGGAAAACTTCACATCTGGAAGTGGTGGGTTCAAATGGTGTGTGGTGTGTTTGTTGGAAAGAGGAAAGCATGTGTAGCTTGTTAAGAGGTTTACTCTGTTTCAGAGGGATACATAGATCCATACCTGTTTTCAATGGAACATTTCATATGTTTTTGTTAACAAGATTTAGAGCATCATTGACTGGTATAGGGATATGTACACTTGTGGAAAAATATGAAGAAAATGTAAATATGACAGTTTGATACAATTTTGAAAAGAAAATATCCTGATGAATAAAATGAGTATCTGGAAGAATGAGAAGTCTAAGCAATGTTTAATCATTAAACATTGAAAAGGCTACTGTTGATGTAAGAAATGAAGACTGTAAAATTATTCAAGGGTGCAGTATATACTTTTAAAAGAGATTCTATGTAGAGCGACATCCAGAGTAGGCAAGATCAATCTTATCTATTGTTGCATAAATGGCTATGTGGCTAGGTAACAGTATTATGATTTTTAGTTATTGTCAGAGATCATTTTATGAGTTATGCAGCTAAATTTACATGTATTTTGCCATACTGCACAATTAATAGTTTTTCTTGTTTGTTTGTGTCTTTTGGCTTTTCCCGGTTAGGGGTCGCCACAGCAGAACTCCAGTCCACTAATGATTGGCAGTTGATTTTTGCGTACCAACTTGCCAGACCTGACGCATAACCTTCAACGAAGGTACGCCCATTCATGCATGTCTCCACGCAGAAGACACTCTAGCTGAGAATCGAACCAGACAGCATCTTACTGTGAGGCAACAACGCTACCGCAGCACCATCACTATATGCAACTAGCTTTGCTCTTTTTGATGTGTCATTCTCTATTTCAATTGCATTTTCACCATGATACCATGTTTTGCATTTGGAAAACTGCAACTGACTGAAAACAATTAACCTCTATTACTTTAAACTGAGCACTTTGCACAGTTGAGTTTAATACTGAGCATTACGGAATAACTTCCTTAGTGTTTTTATGTATATTTTATGAATATTCTGCCTTTGTTACAGCTTAATGATTTAATATTTGCAACGTTACAGTAAGTGCCCGCGGAAATGCTTGACATAAAATTGCACAAGTGCATGATAGTTTCATCTTTAAAGTGTCAAGACAGAAGCATAACTGAGAATGGTGGACAGAAAGAGACAAAGAGGTTCAGAGCTTTTGTAAACAAGAAAATATATATACCAAGAACAGACCTCTTGCTAGGAAGAAAATAAATGTAAAAGTGTGTTACACAGTCAGTGGTAATAAACTTAGAAGGTAAAAAAGGGAGACATATGAAGTAGGTTAGGAATGTTTGAAGTGCATCACCATTAAGTAATTAGCTGAACTAAATAATACATACTGAGGAAATTATTTTGTGGGTTCTCCTCCTCCCCTTGCTACTGAAAAACAAATTATCTTGTGCTAGAGGCTATATATGTTATCTCATAGAAAATGCAGGTTCAGAGGTTTAAGATACATGATAATTACATGCAGTGCATATTTGTTTTGCTTTGCCTTGTCTTTTCTAATTAATCATTTAGTAGAGCAACAGACTACAGAATAGCAGAAGGATGCAGCTGCAGTTCAAAATAAACAAAATAGAATGCTTAGCATTGTTAAAACAAAACTGCTGACTTACTGAGTATTTAAAATCTGTATTTTGGCAACAGTCAACTAAAAAATAATTAAATATTACAAGTGAAGTAGTTAAAAGCCTCAGTAAACTGAATGAATTATAAGATAACACTATTTTCCATTTTTCACGTCATTCAATCTCCTCTCTATCTATGGCATTTGCAGTAAATGTATCCCATTATCTCCTAGAAAAGCCATCAACACATTGACATGATCTAAATATTGCAAACAGTTAGTCATGTGGTCAAAGACCATCAAAGTTTCCGAGTCGTTATGTCAAAAATAGAAGGCACTTAGTGGTTAAAATCAAAGGGCTGCTATAAAAAACTTCTTCTTGGCTTGACATGTAGCCACACCATTTAGACTCTGAGGTTTATTTTTACTGCGAGTGTTGACACAAGTGCTTATAGCCAAGTTAGATAGTAGGGCAGTGTTTGAGCCCTGGTGCTAGGTGTAATGAGTTAAGCACTGATTAAATGATTTGATGCAAATACTATAGCATGCTTAACTTTGATTTAGTTTCCATGCATTCATTCTCAGATCCAAGTTCAAATTGTCCAAGGAGCACTAGAGCCTACATGAATCATCCATGAGATTACTGACTGTCATGCTGCTTTGGCTCATTTTAAATATCCATCCCTTTTCCTTAGCATGCAGGATTTCTGTAAGTAGCATCCATGCAATTTCTACTTTGGAAAGATGTCAGCAGGTGACATTTCACTAACAGGTGTCTACATGTCTTTTTCATTAGGAGCTCCATTTACAAAATCAAAATGCACCTGCTTCTTAAGGATTGTGTATTGTTCTAACTATTGCATGCTGCAGGAATACCTTTTCACATTTACTATTAATATTGTATTACAATCTCTTTGGTAAATTATTAACATATGTGTAAACTTTATTTTATAGACCCACCTGCATTTTTTTCCACACTGGCATTGACTAATGTGCATTCTGAATGTGAAATTTACAGCAAGTTTCTGAAAACATTTTTAATAGTTTACAGGTTACTGAAATCCTGTGGAAGTTGCTTTTCCACACAAGGCAGATGGCTTAGTTTCCACACTCTGGAAACCATCTTCATACTTATCACATGATGCATATGTCATGTTAGGAGTCAGGTGATGTTGGTATGACTGCACTTTTACTACAACAGTAGCAAACCATGCTGAGTCTTCTGTCAATAAACATGGAATGCAGGAAGAAATCTTCCATTTTTTATATAAATTCCATAGAATCTTAGCTAGCCACCTAAATCCTGCACATCAGACCTGATGTCTAAAACACCATGGCACCTATGCAGGATGAAACCTTTAGTATGCAGCATTCTGTTATGTTTCACTATAACATCACCAAAAGCAAACGCCTTTCAGCTTTTCCTGGTTAGGGGTTGCCACATCAACTTGTCCACAGATTGATTGGTAGTGGTGTTTTACAGTGTCCAGTTGCCAGCCCAATGCCCAACCTTCACAGAAAGCACATGCATGCACATATGCACCTACCTGCATGTCTTTAAAACTCACTCAGCCATAGAGAGAGAGGACATGCAGACTCCATACAGAAGGAGCTCCAGCTGAGAACTGAACCGGTGAACCTCTTGCTGTGAGGTGACAATGCTAACCACTGCCACCTCTGCAGCCAACGCTATACAATAGTATCACCATGTAAATAAAATCCTAAGTATCTGGTGTGAGTATACAGTCTCCAAGCTTCAGATTTTCTGATGCCAAAAGTAAGAACCTGATAAGTCACTGATAATGTTCAACAGATCAGATATCAGCTGGCAGTTAGTTCGACACACATACCTAAAGATTCTGATATTGTGGAGGTAGAGATAGCCAAAATATCAGACAGACTTGGATTAGAATATGGAAGATGTGCATAAGCTATATCTGTTGTCTGATTTACTTCACAATGCACAGGTGCATGGGAAACAACATGTATAAAAAGGCCTGCATAGCTTTATGTGGTACACTACTATGTTATTATAGCTCAAAATAATGTAGCTGTAAAGTACACAGATCATTTCAGAATACTGCAGAACAACAAATATCCCAAGCAATATTTTATTCTTATTGTATCTACTCATATTTAATGTAAGAGCATCAATGCAATGCAATACTAACTTGCACAGTCCAGGATGTCTTAGTAGAGAAGTTCATATTCTAGCATTACTACAGTGGAGCATGTAGTTCATAGAAACAAGACATATTGTATGTAATACAATGTAGCATTACTTAAACAGATGTTGATCATATGAGATTCGATGTTTTCAGATGTCGAACATTTAATATAGACCCTAGATATTAACAATGCTTTTGACTTTGTAAACTGGAAATATCTCTTGCTGGTTTTAGATGAATATAATTGCTCAAGTAACTTCACACATCTTATTAATCTTTTAATAATGGTTGTTTTGCATATGTTAAAATGGGTAATTTTACTTCTGATTCCATACAAATTTGAAAGGAGCCAAACAAAGATGTCCTCTTTCACCTCTGTTTTTTACTCTAATTATAGGACCATTTGCTAATTTTCTCAGATCAAATATAGATATAAAAGGTATTAACATAAATGAGAATTTAAACTCTAAAATTCATCTGTTTGCTGATGACTTCCTACTGACACTAAATGACAATGATAATTCTCTATCTGCAGTTTTCTTAGCAATGGATGTATTTCAAAGAAAATCTAGTTTAACATTTAATGATGACAAAACAAAAATCCTACCTATGAATAAAAACAAGAATAGAATCAAAAATGAATGCATTAAATATATTGTCAAAGAGAAGAAAATAAATTATTTAGGAATAATTGTAAAAGAAAACATTAAAGATATAATAAATCATAATTATACTAACAGTATAAACAATATTAAGAATCTAATAGACAAATGGAATACAATTTTCTTCACTATGGAAGATAGGTTATCTATAATCAAAATTATTATCTTACTAAAAATCTTATATATTATACAGTCACTATCATTACCCCCACAAAAAGTTATAAAAAAGAATTTAATACTTTAATTTTGATATTTCACTGATATCCCAGTAAATCAAGAATTGCTTCAAACCATAATATGAGTGACTGGGCACCAGATCTAGAATTATATTCATTATCATCAATTATGAAAACAATATACTTTGGATTAATAACCCACAGCTAGGTAGAAAGAGTCTTCAAGAAATCTTTTTATAAACTCTGAACATAATAAATATTATAATAATTATCTCATACTAAATAACAGTCTACGTTGGTTATTAAAGATTACCTTATAGGAAGAAGTCACCAAACAGGTAACTCCTATTTCATTTCTACTATATTAAACAATTTTAACAATTTTATATCTAGAAACCTTGCATACAAAGTATGGATCTTCCTTATATTTCCTATGACATATACCCAAAATAGTATCTCCACTTCAAAGTTAGAAACAATGATCACATCTAAAGAGAAAACTCTGCTATATTGGTTTCAATTAATGAAAGACGAAAAGCTACATTCTACTGATTATATTAAGAGCCAATATAATTTAGATAAAGATGTGGCTAGATGTATAATCCAGCAGACAACATGTAGATGGGGAAATTAAGTTAATGAATGAAGGATAAGAGATTATATCCTAAAATTAATTGAATATCTAATATTCGTAATGCAACAAAACACATTGAGACAGGGTCTCTAATCTAAATTATATAGAGTTGTGAGGAGAGAAACAAAAAGTTGCAATGACAATTATTGGAACTATTTTGCCAAAATGAATAATAGACATCCGAGTGAAGAAGATAAACATTAATGCTAATATATTCTAAACATACAACTTCATTTCTTAGATGGAATCTCTTGGAATTTTTTGCATAGATCTTTCTTCACACCACATAAAATTGAATTAATATTCAAGCAGAAACAGGTTTGTTGGAGATGTAAACAAGAACTTAAAGTGGATTGACAACACATGTTTTTTGACTGTACTGTCTTAACACCTTATTGGAAAACTTTAATCTCTTTTTACAGGCTTTTTGGGAGATAAATTTCTTTTAGCTAAATCACTAATCCTTTTTAACACTCCTATTTTTATATACGTTAAAAATGAAATATCTAATTTTGTGTTGTATACTATATATTGCTGCAAACGAGAAAAAACAAACTTGAAAAAACACAAACTAGAGGACTGCAGACCCAAACAAACGGCTTTTAAGGGCAAGTGCAGGCAGTAAATGCTTCGAGTCACAAAGATAGTTCCACAGTGTAAGTCCAGCACAAACAACTACAATATACAAATGCAAGCAGTGAATGCTGCAAGTCTCAAAGGATAATTACAAACTGAAGACCGCAAAGCCGAAAAAGCAAACAACCCGAACAATTACTATATGCAAGTGCAAACAGTAAATAATTCAAGTCCCAAAGAATAATTCCAAACTGAAGGTCGCAAAGCCAAGTTAGCAAAAAAGAACTTTATTTACGAATATGAGTGAAGCGCTTTTCGTCCCACTAAATTGTGGGACTTCTTCAGACAAACAAGAGCAAATTATCCAAAACATTTAAATAGCAAATTTGGCGCCAAAGTATAAGTGCCGTAACCCAGTAACAGTAAACAAATCTTATAAGCTGTAATATGTAAAGATTCTAATAAACTCTGCATAAGACTGCAAATTGTGACACATAAATACTCTAAATCAACTAAAAATAAATATATTATATTATAATAACCCTAATAACCAACCATGAATGTTAAAAGGAATAAAAACATATAAAAGACTATAGATAAAAATCTCTGTGGCTATGATATCCTAGTATTAATGTACAGAAGTATAACAAGTAGATAAAAACATGGCTAATATAAAAACCAACTGTGTATATGATTGACAAATGAATAAGATGATAAAAATTAATACAACTAGAAATATGTATATAATATATTAAATACATATATTTCTCTACAAATTATATGTGCAAGGTTTCATCTACATAAACTTTTTAACTTCAAAATAGGATACAAGGAACAAATTTCGTTCAGTCCTGGTGACACACTGGCATTAAGGTGGAATTGCCAGTATAATTCCTGAACTTCAAGTAGTACCTGTTCAGGACCATCTCACCCGTCTGGTACAATTGTGTCAACTGTTCTAAATGAAAATGAATGATTAGCGGTATTTATAATATGTTTAGCTAATGCATTGTTTGGTTTATTTTTCCTAATGGCATATAAATGCTCATAAACCTGTTCACATAGTTTTCTATCTGTTTTGCCGATGTAAAAGGCAGGGCATGATTGGCACTCAGCTAAATAAACAACTCCCTTTGATTGACAATTTAATTTATATTTAACTTTATATGTGACATTTCTGATGGTGAAAGATTCACCTGTAGCCATGTGTGTACAGTATCTACACATGTTACATTGGAACATTCCTTTTTTAAGGGGTACTATTGAATGACATTTCTATTATCATTATATATGTTTGCTAACAGCAACTGTAAGTGTTCCATCAGAAATGAGGAGGTAACTTCTCATTGGTGTCTTCTCAATAGTACATAATATTTATTGCCAAATAAACAATAGTGTCATCTGATTTTAGAAGAGGAAGAATATTTTTAGATTTTTGTATTTGCTCTTATCTGGTAAGTCAATGTTCTTCCATAGTCCCACTATTATGTAATTCTGGTGTTAATTGTAATCATGAAATGTGACTTTCTGTCTTAGTGGATTCCCTTATTACTGAGCAACAATACACAAATCTGTCCAACATACTAGCATACTTTTTAGTACTATGGTATGTCAGGTGTTGTTGAAAGATGACATTGTGGTACAAGGGAACTGTGACCTATTTTTCAAAGCTCGAATGAACACACTCGCACAAATACTCTACCCCTCTTTCCCAGATCTCCTATTCTCCAACAGAGGACTTCTAGGCAAGACAAATCTGCATTTTTGCTAAATGAACCTAGGTTTCTAAAAGAGGACCTAACCCTATGAGTACCATATAGAGCAGCTGGCAATTGCCAGTGAAACCTTTCTAAACAGTGTGGTGTGATTTAATGAAGTCCATGAGAGTAGCACTGCATCTAGCCTATGTTATCCCTGACTTTGAATGTACAGCCATAAAGACAATACAAAAAACTTTCCAACAACTTAGGCAAAGGGTTACCTCTTCCACATGGGACAAATAATCTGGTGTCAGGTACAGGTTCTAGGTTTGGCTCATGAATACAAAATGCCACTTTCCAGCTCCTTGTAAAACAGATGCTGACAGTAGTTTAGCTGCAGCCAGATGAAACTGCTGCAGCATTTGAGCAGCTCAAAGATAAGTCCCATAGCAGTGCCTTCAGCTTACATAGGTGACCAGAGTACAACATTGTACTTGAAGACTAAAGAAGTATGGGACACATTTCTAAAAACACTATACCACCCTTTTCTGTTTCTACGTGTCTTCTGATCTCTCACAGTGTCCCAAATGATGTTTCACAGACTCAAAACTTTCTGGAAGCATGACACAAGAGACTGAGAACCCTATTATCTAGGTATCATGTTTCCTACCTGGACTTCTGATGGCCATCCTGGAAGAAATGAAAAATAAAACAACATCTGGGAAAATATACTTAAGGGTCTTCAGACTTCTTCAAAAACATCATACTCAGAAGTGAAGGCTTGAGAAGCTGGCTACAGTAGCTCCAATCAAGGATCAATATACACTGGAAGATTTCCTTTGAGCTCTAGCTCATGACTATAATTTGGAAGCGCTTCACTCCACAGTCAGATGAATGTTACTTAAATAGCCTTTACACACTCACTTTTATGTTGCACAGTCATCACATACCCCCAGCCTAAATAACTATAAAAACAATATTAAATAAATAAAATAAAAACCTTTAAAGTGAAGTCAGTCCAGTAATCATATTCATCTCTATCCATAAATCCCTATCAACCTTCTTAAAATCGGTAAAAAATGACCTGTTTGTGCCAACACATCCACACAGTGGCCTTGATCCTACTGAAACTTTAATACAGAACGGCTTTTATCTGTTTACCTGGTAACAACAACCAAGTGTCCTTTAACTAACACAGTTCTACTTCACTCACCTGATCTATTCTATGAAAGCACAAGCAGACCTTGATTGTGAACTTTATGCAGCTGTCTGGCAGCAATAAACAGATTTTTTTCATCCTCCTAAGCACAATGTTCATTTCAATGTAATTTGCCAATACTTGTGAGGTGACTGAAATTGAAAACAAGCATCTGCGTGCATGAACAAACTGGAAGACAAGTGCTTAGTGGAAAGAAAACAGCATGCATGCAGTTAGACTGAGCAGTAGACCATTGCCAATGATTTATGTATTTATATATGCATATATTGTAAACTTTTTATTAGGAAGAAAAATTTACAATTGTTTTTTAAAGGTAAGCCTATTGATACCAAAGGAATAGATTTTAAGCATAAGAGTATATTTAATCCCCCCCATTCATCCTCAATTAAGGAATTTTGAATTAAAAGTGGAAAGTGAGATTAGGGCTGCTTTAGAACAAGAGCAGGTACATCCTAATCTAACAGGTGAAGAATATATTACACTAAGAGAGATCAGTCAAAATCAGAACATAAGAGTTATGAAACCAGATAAGGGTGGGGGAACTGTAATTATGGATACAATACAGTACGATGGTAAGATGATGGAAATTTTAAATAATACTGATAAGTATTCAAGGGCATCTATTAATGAAATAAACATTGCTTATCAAAAAATCCAAGTTATATTACACGATTTGTTTTTGGATGGTTCTATTAACTGGGAGACTTATCAATACCTAAGGGTGGACAAACCTAAAGTTCCTTGTATTTTTGGAATACCCAAAGTACATAAGGATGATATCAACCTACCCTTGAGACCAATAGTATCTGCTGAAGGTTCTGTGACTGCACCTCTGGTGAAGTATGTTGATCAAAAGGTAAAGTGTGTCCTGGATGGTCACACCCACATTTTAAAAGATTCATGGGATTTCCTTAAGAAATTGGAACCTGGGTTGTTTGATGAAAAATTGGCATTTGCAACTATGGACGTAGTGAACTTATTCACATGTATTCCACACAATGTGGGGATGACATGGTTTGAAGAAATGTTAGTGACAAGTAAGAAGATTGACCAGAAAGATTTTAGAAATAGTTTGATTTTGATGGAAATAGTTTTGAAAAATAATTTTATCTATTTCCAAGGGGAATACTTCAAACAGGAGAAAGGGGGTGGCAATGGGTGCACATTGTGCACCTACGTATGCCAATGTCATCATGGCATACTGGGAGAACAAATATTTGACAAATTCACCCTACAGGGACGGATGGGTTTTATATTGTAGATTCCTAGACAATCTCTGTTTCCTTTGGAATGACAAATATGAAAGTTTCAACCAACTAGTGAGTTATGTGAATGAAACTACCGATTTTTTGAAATTCACTAATAATTTTAATGAAGACGAATTACAATATTTGGACGTCCATATTGAGAAGAAAAATGGTAAATTTGCTTCTGAGGTTTACAGGAAGGATACCTTTTCCAACTCTTACCTACATTACACTAGCTGTCACCCTCCACACCAAAAGAAGAGCGTTGTCAAAGGCCAGTTAGTACGTTTAAGTAGAATGACATCAGAAGATGACAATTTTCTTCAAGGAGCTGACTTTTTAAGGGGCCTGTTCATCAACAGGGGGTATCCGCAAGAGTTTTTTAATGAAATACTGGATGAAGTAAAAGAGAAACAAAAGGATTTATTTGCACCTATTTTAGGGAAAGGGCAAATTCAGCCAATAATTATCCAGGAAAAGAAACCTTGTGATCAATATGAATCAGGACTTATTACCACTTATGGAGGTCAGTCGGGTCTCATCAAAAAAATCTTTAATAGGGAATGGAACAATTTTTCTAAAGTGTCTGATTTGGGTCACATTTTTGAAAAAGATTTAGTTTATACATACCGGAAGGGTAATACTATTAAAAATATTTTAGAAAAAGGTTTTAATTATAAAAAAAACAGTCAAAAAATAGGATTACACAAATGTGGTAGGTGCAACTATTGCAAGTATTTGATATGTGGCAATCAACTTTACTTTCAGGCAAGGGGAAAAAACTTTACTTGAATAATTTTGCAAACTGCGATACTAAAGGGATTATTTATATCTCTTTATGTAAGGAATGTAACTCCTTTTACATTGGTAAAAGTGAAAGGAAGCTGAGACAAAGAATCTATGAGCATTTATATGACATCAGGGTTAAAAAAGAAACAAACGCCTTATATAAACATACCCTGGGTTGTAAGAACTCTAGCTTTAGATTTTTTGTCCTTGAAGTTGTACCAACTAACCCTAGGGGAGGTATGTGGGAAACTCTCATTGAATATAAAGAGCTTTACTGGCAAATTGTACTTGATGCAAGTAGGAATTTTGGCCTTAATGAGTTTGTGTCCCTGGTACCAGTCCTTAAATTAAGGGCAGCCAAATTATAATAGGTTTTGAGGTAGTGTATACACATCAATACAATATTAACAATTTTATAATTTTGTCTCCTACCATCAGTATTTTATTGCTTTAATAAAAATTAATCAGTTAGGTCTGTTTCATTATAAATGTTCATTTTCTTTCTTTTTAGTGAGATTTTAGATGTCATACTATTTTTTTACCACATGATGGGACAATACCTTTAGTCAAAGTGAGTTTTTTGAATTAACTAAAGTTTTAATATTAGGGTTCAACACACGTTTCTATAGTAATTTTATAACAAATTGTTTATTGAAGATGTTTTAAAATACAAGCTCATTTGTTTTTCAAGATATATATATACATATATATATTTTTTTCATTTTTAGAATAAGTTTTTTATGGATAATGTTTGTAATTAACACATGAAGTTTTTAATTAATGCAATTTAGCAATTGGTCCTATGTGATTGGTTGTTCTTTTTTAAAAAATAAGGGTGGAAGCACTTTATTCATGATGTATTTATGATAAAGTTGAAGACGAAAACGTATTTGGTGGCGTTAGCATTTTCTGCGTGTATTCTGTTGACTACGTTGTGTGTTTGTTGGAATAAACCTGAGGTTCGACCTGGACTGGGATTTATTTGTGCTAGTGTGGTGGACCTTTTCGTTTATATATGCATATGTGCATGTGCATATGTTTTTATCACTTAGTTGTCCAACTGGGTAATGGCCCATTTTCAGTTCAGACACCAGATGTATAGCTCCTGATGAATCACTGACAGCAATTTACAAATTTTACACAGTAATTAATTTACAAGATATTAATGCAAATTCATATGATATATTTCTTGTTCATGCCTGTTAGAAAAATATGTATTACTGTGTGTATGCTTAATGCCAAATTAATAATCAAGTATTTTAATACGCTTTTCATTCTATTTTTCATGCACTGTGTTTTATACAAATTGAGTTTCATATGAGACTGAAAAAGATGCTTTTTGAAAACTGCAGTATGCTTTCTGAAACTTGCAAGTTGCCCTCTGACCTAGTAACTGCTAGCACAGCAATATTCTTGTTTATGCCTTATGTTATAAATGTAATGATTTCAGACAAACAGCTCTGTCCAGAGGATGGGAACCTCTGCAGCTGTAGTAATTTAGAGATAAAGTAGACAAAGGATTATTAGAGAAATGAACTGCTAGCATTGTGCTTGATTTAGCCGTAGTATCTTGAATGTAACATAACATGTATCTAACTGAGAGTAACCAAGGCCATGTTGTTTTCCTCAGGAAGTTTCACATAAAAATTGATAAATCAGCAGAAATTCATGGGAAAGATGGTCAGCAGATGATGTTGAAAAAGGTGGTAATCTGTTACGTCAGCATGGTAGGACTTGATTAATTTGAGAATGTATAAAAATGAAAGTATTTCCTGTTTCTGGTTAGACAAACTCTGTATTAGCACATTTTTGTCTCCTTGCTGCAAGATTAAAGTGCCTTAACCTGAACCTACCGTGTTTTGATCATTTCTAAAGTATATTTTTCCTTTGACAATGCCTAATATTCAAGATTATCAGCATCACACTATCTGAAAAACTAAACACATGGATTGGAAAGGATAAGCAATATATGGCTGTAATTAGTAACACACCTAACATATAGTAATACATCTGGTCAGAAAAGCAGAACGTTTTCAATGGCTGTGATTATTGACATAAAAGGAATAAAAACATACAAAGAGACCTTATCTTTGGCTGTGATTAATAACTATCATAGGCATATGCAAGATACAGTTTACATTAGTATGTGCAAGAATGGAGGAGTCTGCAATCAATATAAGCAATCTATTTTAAGAAATGATGGAGTACAGGATATAAACAGGAAATGAAGTGTCTGCCCAATAAAAGTCAGATGTGAATCTAAGAAGGTAAATAAAATGTTACTTAATGCAGAATGTATGTTTTGAGTTTTGTAGTTGCAATATCTCAGTATTGCTGAACTTGAATGCCAGGCATGACAGTGAATAATTAGATCAATATGCCACTTGCTATGAAGTATCAGCTATAGTAATCTCTCTGGCAAATTGCTTCAATAACTGGTACAGTTAGCCTGATTTTTATGATATTACTTCCTGAATATGCAATAATCAGGAGTGAGTCACCACTCCATACACATGCAATATGAACATCAGACCATATCATATTATAGCTGATGAAGTGCAATATTCTAAGCAATCACAACGTGAAGTCATAGTCTTGCAACACCTACTAGTATAATATTGTCTAATGTCTTCCTGCCCAATTGTGGTGATTTGTTGTGTTGTTAGTATTTTAATTACTACTGTATATGCATTAATCTTACTGTCATTCAAACTATGTGTTCATTGTTATGTCTTGCATGGAGATCAAAGCAACATAATTTCCTTCAGCTTGCACTACTGTGTATAACTGATCGACAATAAAGTTTACTTTGACTTTACTAAATTTTAACTGCAAGTATGTTATGACAAACCTATGTGCTACCTGCGGAGATTTTTTTTTTGTAATGATGTAGATGTTGTTCATATTAGGCACTGGGGAAGAGAAAAGTTATATAATTTCAAAAGCTACCAAAGTGTATGAAATTCTGGTGACCTCATCTTTTAAGGACATAAGATCATAAGATCATAGGAGATTACTAGGCTATCGACCTGGAGGTCATTTTAAGCCTAGATGTTTCAACCCAACATAATACCATACAGGTACTAGTCAATACCCAAGAGTGCAATTAGAGATGACTGCCCATGTCCAGGAAGGTTGTGGGTACTATCCTCGGTAAGAATTTATGGTGCCCCATCCACTCATCCAGGTTCCTCTTGAACAGTGTCATAGAGGTGCTCTGTTTCACATGAATTGGTAGCCTGTTACAAAGACGTGGCAGTCACTGGGAGCTAAATTTGTTCCTCCAGCATGCCCTATTTAAGTCACAGGCCATATTTAAGTCCTTGGAATGGGTAACCCTAGACCCATTTGATTTACAGATATGCAGTAAGTTCATTAGGTCTGGGTCTTGGGTTGCTCACATGCCTCTCAATCTCTTAGAGCAAGAAATCTGGACAAAGCCATAAAGAAAAATGGGACAAAGGCCCAAAAATAGGGACAATTTTTAAATATTGCTCTTACAAACTTAGAAAGTTGATAGCAAAACAGGTTTTGCATTAGCATGTATTTTCTGAAGGATATGACGTCTGAAACCCAACTGTCTGTCATTATTTCCTAACTTCAGTCTTTAATGATATACCACTAATTTACTAGAAAAAAACAACATTTTATGAAAAACTGACCAAAAATATGAGCCCAAAATTTGGACGTTCTGCATAAATCTGTACAGTTGAGAGGTATGCTCTGTAGGCCAGGCATAAGTCTCCCCTAGGAAGTCTATATGACAGACGATTGGCATATACAACATAGTGTCAGTTCAGAGGATGGTAAGAAATATTGCATACATTCTCCTCCACAAAACAAACAAAGAAATAAAGTTAGAAAAGTCTGTTATGTGTTATCTCATAGAAAGGAGGAAAAGCGGGGAACTAACAGAAATGCTAGATTCTAAACAACAGGCAATTTGGGGATTTCACAAGGGTATATTATATAAAGGAAATGGAGTGAAGAAGCGTCATTAGACCAGCAGCAGAACTCTGGGGAAATTAGGATATTAAACAAGGTCTGCGTCTTATCCAGTAGGCAAAGAAAATGGCAGTCTGGATGACCCCACTAGAGCTTACCTGCTATGAGCGCCCATGCTTCTATCTATCAGATAGCAGTGTTGTTAATATTATGCCAAGCGCATGCTGTGGTAATCCAATAAAAATTAAAATATGCACACACACACACCACAAAGACACACACACACACACACACACACACACACACACACACACACACACACACACACACACACACACACACACACACACACACACACACACACACACACACACACACACACACACACACACACACACACACACACACACACACACACACACACACACACACACACACACACACACACACATCCTTGCACAAATGTACAGTTGATCACTATGATCATTTGTAAAGAAATAAACATACCATAAATAAAATAGAGTCATTGTGCAAGTTTTTATTACGTATTTCATCTTACTGACACTGAAATATCTTGCTGGTCATAAAATATTTTCATTTGAGTCCTGGGGACAAAATCTTAAGATATGTAATGATAAGAGCAGCAGTTCAAATTATTATCACAATAAGTATAAAATATATATTCTGTCTCATTATCGGTGAGGCTAATTGCACACACAATAAAACCTGGAGGGCATTATAATTTACATTTCAATGTAATACTGTGGACATAGAATGCTAGCACAAGGGTAAGGATTTACTATATACGCAATATAACTATGGTGGAAAAACAAATGTTAACTGGTGTGCAGCAGAAAGTGTAAAAATGCACATAAGCAACTGCTGAAAGAATAAAAAAAAACATTTATTTTGGGGAATTAATGCATTTCTCATAATAACACAAGGTTATCAAGATGCATACAGTTTAAATACAATTGTCAAAAAAAATCACATGGTTAAAGTTTAAAGGCAGCAGTTATCAATGTTTAAGTAATTAAATGTGCAGGTGTGCTTTTTAACTTAAGCTTTAACAAACAATTTCCACTTAATCCTGGATACTCATGATCATTTACATTCCCTTTTAGATTACTTTACAGAAATGATAAGTCATTAATGGTTTACCAAAATAAATAATAATAACAAGTCATACCCATCCTTTTTTCCCTGATGTTTCAGCTCATGACTCCTTTACTGAAACAATTTCACAATCACACTCTAGCCCATACTAAAGCTGTCAGACCTAATGGAAGTAATATTCTGTCTTGTGGCCCATGCATCTCATTGGTAAAAGAATCCCTTCAAATTCATGCGCACATGTAATGAGACGGGTGTATATTATGTTATAGAATCGTTAAAAGTTCGAACACCATATGGTTGAACTCATATAATCGAACTTTTAAAAGTTTGGACATTTCAACGGAGATCTCCGTATAGTGCAGAATGGGAAGATTTCCCTTTCCTGCACTGTAGTGTGATCTCGGAGTTGGTATATTCAAATAGTGGGGGGTTCAGGGTGGCTTGTCCTCTGCTTAAAACTGTAAGGTATGTTTTTTCTTTTTTTTTTTTTTTAGCTTTTCGAACTTTTAAAAGTTCGATCATATGGGTTTGACCATCTGACATTCAAACATTTAATGATTCAATGATATAATATACACCCGTAATGAGATACCTGTACATATTGCATTTGACTCTTCTGGTTTACACTGATGAAGGCT
Organism: Protopterus annectens; assembly: GCF_019279795.1. Lineage (NCBI taxonomy): Eukaryota > Metazoa > Chordata > Ceratodontiformes > Protopteridae > Protopterus > Protopterus annectens. The sequence continues at coordinate 78,117,994 of NC_056742.1, forward strand.
GTGTTTTTTTACAAGGCGAAACCGGTCTGGTTATTTGTCTTTATGCTATTATAATCAATAAATGTTCTTTTCAGGTCACAGTTTGCTGGCTCAACTTTTTTTTTGGATCCTATGTGATATTGGAGCCATGCAATAGTCCTCGTGCAGGAGGTGGATTTTGGGTGTTGCACTGCTTACTACATCCTGCTGGGGGCCTGTGAACATGATACTGGCTGTATGATTGTCTCTGCAGTCCTAAATATCGTTTCTCCATTTTTGCTCATTTTTTTGCTCCACAAGTCATCTGGTTTATATTCTAATCTTTTGGAGGACTTCCCTTTACAACATCTGGAGTTCTGGAAGATATATGTTGTTAATACTTTATTTCATTTGGCTCGAAGCAGCTTGGCATGTCGGCCTAACGTACATGCAGCATTGGCGCCTTATATGCTGAAACTCAACAATTTGTGCATCTAAAAAGGTACTGTTTTGGCTTTATATGGAACAATTCCCATTTATTTGGATTATAGCTTGTTCGGGCTAACAGCCGCTGTTGAGCATTCTGCTTAAACGGTCCTTTTTTTAAAATGGACTTGTTTTGTACATTTTTTGGCCATTTTCTCGACAATTGGGCATTTGGTGCTTTTGTACTGCACTTTATGACAAGGGGATGGATGTCGTTGCCATTTTTACAAATCATTCAAACTTTTCTACATGAACAATAAAGGGACCATTAGGTTCAACAGGATTACATCAAGACGGTCGAGTCGGATGTATTTTTATTTGCCACTCATCTAACTTTTTGTTTGGGATTGTGTATGCAATATCGGACTATCTACTGAATGTTTAATTTATACCTGTCCGATTTCTGAGCATACCGGAAGGTCGGTGGACACTATATTGGTTTCTATATAAGCTTTTTTTATCACATTTTGGAACAATACAGTGATTACTTATGTAGGGGGCTAACCATTTTATATATAGAAATGTCTGTTTATTTTAACAGCGGAATACATAATTGTATGTTAATTTTGTCTTTGGCCAGCTGGCTGATGTTCACATGATTTTGGCATCAGGTGTATAGGGAACTAGATATCAAGCTAAGGGTAACAGGTCTATGTATTTGTGTGTCCTTAGAAAATCTTTTTGTCAATTTTCTTACTGTTTGGTCAGGAATGGATTTTTAATATCGGACTGCCTCAGCTGGTCCAACTTATACCAGTTTTATTTCTGATGAGACTGGAGGGTCATTGAAGACATTCTTGTTGTTCTGACTGTTTTTACAGCAATTTAGCAATTTCTGATCAGAAAGGCCGACTGCCATATGCATAAGTATTTTCGTTTTTCATTAACAGTATATTTCATTTGATTTTTGCTGTCTAACAGTTTGTTGGTCAAATGTTTGTATTTCTTGGCATAAGGTACATGGGGAACTTGATATAAAGAATCCATTACTAGGGGTTCATTAATGCCTCTAATGGTTTTCTCAATAGTCAGGCATTTAAGGCTTGTGGCAGGTACAATATCTATTTACTTTTTGATGCCATTGGCTATATTATAACTATAGCCCACTTATAAACTGTTTATTCAGTATCAGTTTTCACAGCATTATTATTCTGGATCCATTCTGGATCGACTGCTGTGTTCACCCTACATTGTATGACTATTTGCATAATTTTTGGAGGATATTTATACTCAATCAGGGTTCCTCCATAATCAATCATTCATGTTACACTTCAAGTACATTCTTTACACCATGTGTGCTTTTGAACACAACCTTAGCCTGATTATATATCATTGAGCCTGGTGCCAGTTGCCCCATGAGTTCCTGTTTTTTTCAATAATTGTTTTGGATTTGGGACATTTCCCATTCAATCATTGGTTGGCACGTTGGTCTTCTTTGATTTTTTACTGGTCTTGTATTACATTGTTGCTCCCAGGTTATGATAACACATTAATGATTATATGTCTATTGTTGTTAGCTGATTTCCTTACTATTTCTCCATAACAACAAGATTATTCTCTCATCTTGACCCAGGGTTTTGTCCTTTGACCTTTTTCAGTTTTTATTTAATATAAATAGATCCAATATTTGTTTTTTGCCCAGGCATTATCTTCCTATATTTTGTGAAAGGATGTAGCAATTTTGGAACTGGCCAGTATTTGGCCCTGGCTTACTTTGGCTATTATGGTCCCTTCAACCCATGATTGGCCATGGTCCTATTATACTGACGTAGCAATCCCAATTATTTTGGGCTAATGCTATTATTGTCAAATATCTATATGGACATAAATATATTGTCAATATTTTATGAGTATTTGATTTTTTTGTTCTTCTGAGCTTAATATTGAACAATATTATTATTATTGCTATCAGCAATTTCTGATTAAGCACCAGCATGGATCTACTTAGTTTTGTTTTGGGTCTATCAGCAGAGAGGATCTTGGAACATTTGGGCTGGGTCCCACTATAAACAATGGTAACATTAGTGATCCCTTGGGGCCTGAGTCCACTTCTGGTCTAGCCTTTCATAAGTTGCATAAGCATCTTAGATCTTTAAGATCTAATGTATGGCACTCCAAGGTTTTCAAGGCCTATATGGCCAAAGGTATTACACCAAGAGGGCTCAGAATCAGAATACAACCACATGTGGGAGAGGCTGATGAGGAGTTAAATAGTCAATGGGCAGCTATACAACAACAGGCCACAATGTCTTTTGTTGAGGCCTTGGCCAAGTACCATGATAGAGTAATTGACCGTGAGATCAATATAGCTACCGAATTGTGCAATGAAGTACAGCAATTTGAGGGTGACAGTTTTTTTTACCAAACATTTGAACAAGGTGGCAAATGATCTTAGCAACCTTGAGGAGCAACTCAAGATCAAAAAAATTAAAAAATTCCAGCGTGATCAACTAGATTACCAGGGTGCCAACCCTTTTAGCAATTCTAACAAACATGTTAGATTTACACCAAAAAGAAAAAGGCCCAGGCCCATCCTTAGGAAACGGACAACAGACAATGGTTCATCCATTGATGACCCATCATCCTGCACAGACAGCGACATACACTTAGTATCAGATTAACCGACCCCCAAAAGGACGCAGGTATTTGTTCCTTTAGGACAAAATATAAATGAGGGGGGAGGAAGCACAGGAAAAATCAACAACATTCAAAGTCTGTTGAAACTAGCAATGCAGAAATAAACAAGAATGTAAATGTAAATGTTTTAAATTTATCAGTCTTTGTTTTGTCGCCCACTCATTTGTCTATTCTCAATAAAGGTCTTACTTGTATCCCTGGTTTTGTGGTATCTGAGGATGTCCTGGCACAAGATGTTATGTCTTTTTGCAGAATTCTAAATCTTAAGCTGCAGTTTGGTGATCTGGACGGTAATTACAATCATGACAAATTTTTATATCACAAATCTAGATACCTTCCTCCCATACATCCCATTGTACACCAGTTTCAGAGCAGCATTCTCAAAGATCTGCACTATTCTGGCTCTGACACTCATTTCAAACCCAATAAACTGTCATTGAGTGAGAAACAGGCAATTATCGAATTACAGAATAACAGGGACATAGTCATCATTTCTGCTGACAAAGGTGGGGCGGTAGTAGTCATGAACTGGTCAGACTATGATAAGGAGGCCAAGAGACAACTTTCGGACAGACGCTATTATTCTGAAATGTGAATCAACCCCACTTTTAGATTTAAGAAACAGATTGATGACTTTCTATCCATTGCTAGGGATGAAGGTATTATTACAGCCAATGTGCTGCAGCAGCTAACAATTCAGGACTCTGCCAACCAATACATCTATTTTTTACCCAAGATACACAAGGATCCAGTTAATCCACCAGGTAGACCTATTGTGTCAGGTAGGGGATACATCACGGAACCACTGTCTATATTTCTGACCAAATATTTGAAGCCTTTATTGTCACGGGTTCGTTCCCATTTACAGGACACTACTGAATTTCTACAAATTATTTCTGACACACAGTTGGAACCGGGTTGGTTAATGTGCACACTTGATGTCAGTGCTCTATATACCAACATTCCTCACAAGGTAGGTTTGGAAGCTCTGGCCCATTGGCTAAATGTGGCAGGTTTATATGAACCAGACTTCAATTCTTTTCTGGTTGGTCTTGCAGAACATGTCCTTACTAATAATGTCTTCTTTTATCAGGATACTTGCTACTGGCAAACCAAGGGCCTTCATTGAAGATCAAATCATTTATGACAACAGACACAATATATATTTGGATGAAATCGACATCTGGAGATGTTATCTGGATGATTGCTGGATGGTATGGAGGGCAGATGTGGAGTATTTAGCTGAATTCATTTCTTACCTGAATGATAACAAATGGGGTCTACAATTTACAGCAAACTATCATGTAAGTACCGTTACCTTTCTTGATGTTTTGATCAACAGACAACCTGACCATACTTTAAGCACACAGGTTTTCAGGAAGTACCCCGAATATAACACTGTCCTCCATGCATCGAGCTTTCATCCTCCTTACATCGCTAGAAACATCCCAAAATCTCAATTTATACGTACGAGGCAGATTTTTTACCATGAAGCTTCTTTTCAAGAACACAGAGAGGACCTGACCAACAGATTCAGATCCAGGGGATATCATATGGGACATGTTCTGCAAGCCAGCAACTGGGCCAACACACTACATAGGGAGGATTTGTTAACTTACAAACCACGGAACAGGGAGGAACCACAACCTATCAGGTTTGTAACCACTTATGCCAGGAACTCTGATTTATTAATCAGCAGCATACATAGACACTGGAACATATTACAATGTGATCAAGAACTAGCCAACATAATACCAGACAGATGCTGTAAAGGTAAGAACTTGGCATCTTGCTTTAACCATTGCAAACATACACATGACACTGGGCACACTCACCTACAACAAACCACCTTGACTGGTGAACCTCTGATTGGCTGCTTCCCATGTGTCCACTGTAGCAATTGTGATAAAGTTACCAAGTCCAAACAATTTACGAGTAGAAATTGTGCCATGGTCTATGACATCCAATTTTTTACTAATTGTAGCAGTGACTGGTTAGTCTATTTGGCAACATGCACCTGCGGGTCCTTTTACATTGGACAAACATCTCGTCCTCTCAGGCTTAGAATCTCTGAAAATGTAAGTAACATTAAAAATAAAAAAGTTAATAATGCTTTGTATGAACATTGTTTGGCACACAAAACTGCAAAATTTACTTTCATGATCATTGATATGGTTAAGGGCAACAAATCTGACAAAACTGGATGGCATTCTATTTTAGATTCTAAAGAAAAGAAATGGATTGTAAAGCTAGGTGGATTGTTCCCACCTGGCCTCAATGAGCAATTTTGAAAATGAGCCAATGGAGTTGCACTTGTATGTATTTAAACTGTAGCATTTGACTCTTCTGGTTTACACTGATGAAGGCTGTGTTTTTTTACCAGCCGAAACCGGTCTGGTTATTTGTCTTTATGCTATTATAATCAATAAATGTTCTTTTCAGGTCACAGTTTGCTGGCTCAACTTGTTTTTTTGGATCCTATCTGATATTGGAGCTGTGCAATAGTCCTCGTGCAGGAGGTTGATTTTGGGTGTTCACCTGTACATACACACACACACACACACACACACACACACACACACACACACACACACACACACACACACACACACACATACAAAACACCCATCAACAAGCCGTCCCCAATAGCTGATCACAGTCATGGAAACACAGGCACACACATATATGCACACATTCATGCAGCTTCATTTATGCCCCCCTCCACATCTTCACTGAATTATCTGTACCAAGAGTACTCCTACTGGAGTAAATTGGTAAATAAATGAGCTTTTGCAGTGATCACTTTTTCTTCCAATGGTGAAATTTTACAAGTTGAACATTTTTCTGAATTGCCTGGCCATGCAAATCAGAAGCTGCAAGCATTTTTGGGGGGTGCACATGGCTAATTAGCATTTTCTGCTCCCCCCAGTCTACTGCGTTATTATCTAGCCCTGCCCATGAGACTGGCTTATATGCTGATGCTGCTCTAATATAAAACCTCATCAGTATGGTGGTTTATAAATTGGAAAGGCTTACCACAAGGGGAAAATGACCATGCTAAAGCTTCTTCCTTGTGGTAAGCTTCTCTGAATCCAAGTGAACATTTTCAGAATTACACTTTAAATAATGTGTACCTCTTTCCAAAAATTACACTATAAATAATGAGGACTTGCTAGAATGTTTATATTATGTTTCTTATAGTGAAAGAGGTATTATAATTATATCTGACAACAAAGTACTATGCACTTCTATTGCACATTATTTAGGTTTGATAGGGTTGGACTGGTGGTTATGAAAACAATGCTTTATATTCTTCAAGGTGAATATCTGTGTCAATTTCTGTTACAGAGCTGTGTTAACATTTCTGGCAAAATTCAGACTTTCCAATATTGACTTTATTATTGTAGTGTTTCCCAGTGTGGTCATGGGAAGGTTAGATGTCCTTCCATAACGCTGTTGCAGTATTCTTTACAATAGGGAACCCTGCCAAAGGTAGCCCAACATCCGGCCAGTATACAAAAAGCATTTATGTTGCAATGCGGTTGCCGTATGTCTATGCCGTATGGCACATGTATTCTCCCCGTGCACAGCATAGGGCATAAAGGTGATGTCCAGATGTACCATCCAATGAACTTCTTTGCTGCCAGTCCAAACACCATCTTCAATCATCGGTCTGACTGCTCAACTGTTTGCATGTTTCTATCTCTTCAGTTAAGTGCTTTGTTTTTTTTTTTTTATTTTATTATCTTACATTTGCCTTGGTTTTAGTTGCTGGGTTTCATGTCATCCAGAAAGGGGAAAGGCCAGTGCAGGAGACAGATTCTATATAAAGATCATCATGAACAGTGTTTGTTCTGTTTAGGTGTTTCGCATGACCATATGTCTTGTGAGATTTGTCAAACCTTTGTCCCTAAGATGTTGTGGAGTTAACTTTCTTCCCTTGCAATTTATTTAGAGAACCAACAACTTAAGCTGTTTGCTAAGGATATCATGGAAGGATCTTCCTAGCCTGAGGGTCAGCCATCTGCAAAGAAAAAGGCCAGGAAAGTTCAGTCTGATTCTTCAGCTGTACCACCTCCACTGGATGTCTCTCTTGATACTGGTGAAAGCCCGGAGGCTCATCAGGTCTCTCTATCAGATTATCCTGCCATGACCGCTTCAGAGGCCAGCATGGATCTTATGTCACACACGTCCATGAAAGTTTTGCATATGTCCACTTCAGATGTACAGGGGGAACCACAGCTGGTTATCACTGAAGGGCCTAGGGGTGTTCCTCAAATTTAGTGAGGGAAGAGGTTCTGACTACCATTATTAAATGTTGTCAGGGGTCAGAGCCTCCAAAATGTTTCAAGGCTGATGTCCCACTCAAAAAGAAGCAGAAAACTAAACATATTTCGCCTGTTCCAAAAGATCCTTAGAGTGAATGGCAAAACTTCACTCAAGGCCTGTTTAATGCCCTTACAACTCTTAAGCCCCCACGGGCTGTTTCTGTTCTTGCTTCTCCCTGGTCTTCTAACCCTCTAATGAGGCCCAGGGAGCAGGATTCTTCTGAGTAGGATGCTGCTGATTTTGACGAAGAGTCCCATACATATTCCTCCCAGATTCCTTCATCACTTGAGTATGGATCTAAGGAAGAACAGTCTAGTACCCCTGACTCTCCTTTTGAGATTTTCATTGGTGATACTATTTCCAGAATGATGGAATGCTTTAATTGGGACTGTGCTCAGGGGTCTGATGTTCAGAAGAGGTACTATAAACTTCTACAAATGGGGTCTCCTAGACCCTCTGCTGTTCCTCCTGTTCTTGCTGCCTTGCTGGATGTTTTTTCCATTGCTTCTCAGGCTCCTGATCTCTAACCCCCTGTGCCCAAAAAACATGATAGGCTTTATAAAGTGCCTGAGGACTGCAAGTTTTTTATACATATCCCTCTGCTGACCCCTCTGTTGTGTCACTTGCTTCTGATAAACCCTCCAGATTGTTTCCTTCCACTAAGTTGCTTCCATCTGTCAAGGATAGCAGAACCATGGAGAAGCTGGGTAAGAAGTGTATAATTCTGCTATCCTAGCCTTTAGAACTGTTGACTATCAGGCACACTTGACTAGATACATTCTGGCTCTTCTCGCTCGCAGGCCTGTCAAGCAATTTCAGATCTCCCTGATTCTGTGTCGAAGACCTCAGCTCTTACCTTGTTAGGAAAGTCCTCTCAAGTTGCTTGGCATTCCATTAAATGCAGCTATGGTGCAGCTGATGCTTCATCTAGGGCTGCTGCTTTTGGATCTGTTTTAAGGAGGTATACCTGGCTCAGACTTCAGCCTTTGCCTGATGATATCAAGGCTAAACTTTAGGATGCTCCTCTGGATAATAAGCATTTGTTTGGTGCTGTTGCAAATTTGTTTAAGTCCCTACAAGAAAAGGGCAAGGCTTTGCAGGAGTTAAAGCATATTTTTGTTTCCCCTGTGCCTAAGTTTCAAAGGAATTTTCCTAATAGACCTACTTTTGTCTGTAGACAGTATCGCCCTCCTCCAAAGGTTAAAAGGCTGGTAGAAGGGCTCCCCCTGCTAAGGCTACTCAAACCTCTTCTACTCAGAAGTTTCCTTTTCCTGACAAACCAGGTGCTGTCTGACTATCCTTGTCCTGTTCCTCTCAGTCACATTCTTCTTTCTCTTCATCTCTCTCTGTCCCTTCCTATTTGGCTACAGATCACTCAAGACTTCTGTTTTCTTTCCATAATTTGCCAAGGTTATTACATGGCTTGGAAATCACTTCCCCCTTTTCTGCACATTCTTCAGTCTCATAAGGAACATCTGCCCTTTTCTCCAGAGGTGCTTCATGGCCTGTTGGCTCAGGGAACTATTCAGGCAGTTCCAGTTCCTCAAAGGAGGAAGGAGTTTTATTCCAGAATGCTTTTGACTCCAGGAAAGAAGGTTCCCGGAGACCCATTCTGGATCTTTCTCAGCCAAACATGTTTTTGAAGGTTCCTTCCTTTTGGATGCTGTTCCCCAAACTTTGCTTCCACTGGTACTTCCTCTGGCTTTTCTGTTTTCCCTGGATCTCAAGGATGGTTATCTACACATTCCTATACAGCCCTTTTCAGGAAGTTTATACATTTCTCTGTTGCTTCCTGACATTTTCAGATCTCTGTTTTGCCCTTTGGCCTCTCTTCTCCCAAGGGTCTTCACCAAATGCCTTACTCCTGTGATTATGCATGTTAATGGGGATACAGGTCTTTCCCTACCTGGATGAACTGATAATGCAGGCCTCCTCTCCAGAGGTCTTAATTCAGCACCTACATCTTGCAATTTTTATCCTGCATAGCCTGATGTTTACTATAAGTTTCAAGAAGTCTTTCTTGACTCCTCAGGATCATGTTTTTCTGGGATGCAGAATCCAGATTGCTCCAATGCTGGCATCCCTGTCTCCTCCCAAGGCCTTAATTCTGATTGCTTTCTTTCAATCCCATCTTCCTCTGGCTTCTGTCACAGCCAGAGAATTTTTGAGGGCTCTGGGATACACGGCTTACACCATCCATATGCGCCCTCTAGCCAAGCTCCACTTGAGAAAGCTCCAGTGGTTTCTAAAGTCAGTTTGGCTTCAACATTCTCAACCTTTAGATTTTTCTCATCCTTCTTCTTCCATGCCTCAAGCTGGAACTTCAGTGGTAGATTCATCAGTTGTACCTCAACCCAGGGCTTCCTTTTCAACCCACATTCCTCTCTCAGGAACTTTTCACAGTTGCCTCAGATGGGGGTGGGGGTGGGGGAGGGGGGCTCTTTTGGCCATCTGAAGGTGCAGATCCTTTGGTCACCTCTACAAAAGAAAGACCACATCAGTGTGAAATAGATGAGAGCTCTTTTTCTGGGTCTTCAGGATTTTCATTCTTTTTTCCTTCCAGGGCTTCTCAAGATTCTCACAGACAATGCCACAGTGATGTGCTATATGAACAAGCAAGGGGGGGGGGCAAGGTCTTATCTCATTTGCAGGCTAGTCTTTCAGGTTTGGCAGATAGATATTCAGTATTAGGTGACCGTTCACCCAGTTTACATTTCCTCAGATTGGAACATAGTGGCAGATTCTCCGAGCAGGTCCATAACACCATTCCCATGAGTGGATGCTTTACAGGCATGTGTTTCTGGATGAAGTCCACCAGTGGGGCACTCCTCAGGTAGATCTGTTTGCCTCCCTTATGAACAGACAACTTCCTCTATTTTGTGTCACAGCCCAGTATCCTCTGGTCTGGAAGGTAGATTCCCTCTATTTGTCTTTGGAAGGGGGTGTTTCTTTAAGCCTTCCCTTCCCTTATTCTCATTTCAAAAGTCCTGTTCAAGATAAAATAGGATGCTCCAAAAATCTTCTTTTGTCCCAGACAGTATTGGCACCCTCTTTTTCTGCATCTTGCCAAGGGCAATCATCACAAGTTACCTCACACTGTGGCCCTACTCACACAAGACAAGGGATCTCTCATCCATCCCCACCTGCCCACTCTTCAACTGACATTTTGGGTGATACGGTTTTGATCCCCTATAGACCCCTTTTTTCTGAGTATGTGCTTTGGGTCCTGCAAGAGCCCAGGAAACCCACTGCTAGGAAATCTTACTTATCCAAATGGAAGAGATTTTCTGTTTGGTGTCTTTCAGGTAACCTGAATCCATTTACTGGGGATGTTCATTCGGTTCTTTCTTATTTGTGTGAATTGTTCAATGCTAGGTTGACATATTTTTCTTTTAAGGCCCATCTATCAGCTATCTCTGCTTGTCTGCTTTTGACTCCACCAATAGCCTCTAGATTTGAGGCCAAGCAATTTCTTAAATGCATCCTTCACATTAGACCTCCCAGGAAGCCTGTCCCTCCTTCCTGAGTCCATAATTTTGTTTTAGAAAAATTGACTCAGGCCCTTTTTGAGCCTGTTGCTTCAACTTCCTTACAGTATTGTTCTTGAAGACTGTTCTTCTTTTGGTCCTTACTTCTGCCAGATGGGTGTCTGAGCTGCAAATCCTTATGGCTGTTCCTCCTTTTGTAGTTTTCCATAAGGACAGGGTGATCCTTCATAATAAGCCTTCTTTTATGCCTAATGTGGTTAATGAGTTGTCTCTTAATCAGTCTATTCATTTGTCCACTTTTTTCCCATCTCCGCAGTCTGTTAGTGATAAGGTTTTGCACACTCTGAATTTGCATAGACAACTCAGACATTATTTGGATAAGATTAAAGATTTTCATAAATCTGAACAGCTTTTTGTTTCGTTTCATCCTAAGTGTTTAGGTTTGGCTGTTTCCAAGCAAACCATTTCTTCTTTGATATCTTTTGGATTTCTTTTTACTATTCTTTTCATGGGAAGTCTTCCTTTTTTGTTAAGGCTCATTCTACTAGAGCAGTGGCCTCTTTTGGTGTTTTTTTCAAGGGATTGGATACTAATTCTATTCTTGAGGCAGCTAACTGCACTTTTGTGCATACCTTTACCAAGCACTAAAAGCTGGATGTGATTTCTAGGGTCAGAGCTGGCTTTGCTAAGGCCATTCTCCATGGCTTCCTAGAGGGCTGTGCTGGACCCCCCCCCCATCTTCCTCCTGAGCTATTGCCCTCACCCTATTGTAAATAAGATTGTAACAGTGATATGGAAGGACATAGTACAGTTGTGTAACATTTTACCATAACAGTAAATGTTCTTCTCTTCACTGTTGCTGTATTTGCTCGCTCCCTCCTCCCCTGCTCTTTTTTCCTTTTGGATGTGCTTATTACCTATTGCTGTCCTTGGACTGTTGTTCCTACTGGGTCTTTTCAGTTCTGAGGATGGTACATCTGGACATCACCTTTATGCCCTATGCTGTATGTGAGGAGCATACGTTTGACATATGGTATACCCATTACAACCTAAATGCTTTTGTATACTGGCTAGACGTCAGGCTACCCTTAGCAGGGAATCTCTATTGTAAAGAATACTGCAAAATGAAGAGAAGGACATCTACTGTTATGGTAAGATGTGACATAACTGTAGTTTACTTTTCTATGGATCCAGGAATAATATATGGAAATTCACATCTGAGTATTCCAGGAAGAACTGTCATTACTTTTTTCTTAAGAAAGAAGGTGACTGCCTATCATTCGATTAGCTAAATTATACTTAGTTTTCTAAAATTAAAAATATTTTTCATAGAGTGCTCTCCTCCTTGATCAAAAGACTTAAGCCTTAAGTACAACCAGAGAGTTCTTAGGTTCCTCAGTCAAGATTATATAAACCTCAGTTTAATCCATCTTTCAATGGAGATCTGTTCCAAACCTTTTGTTTGGTGGTCAGCTACAGTTTTCAACGTTTTGGATTTATATGTTAGAAGCTATGCTATTCTTTCTACTCGTCAGTCTAAACTCAGGACATATCTAGTACATAAAGCAGACAGCTTCTGATTAAATATTGTGGTGGTTTCTTTGAAACTTGACTCATTGCCCTTGTTCCATCAAGGTTGTAAGACCTGAGAGTATGCTATACAGTTATGGAGGCACATGAGTTTAGGCCCTCTGCATGGATATTTGTGTTGGACTGACATTCAACTATATTTAAGTTGTTCCATGCATTTCTGTCTGAAGGAATGATTGGGATGATGTGATTTCACTGAAACCTGTCACAATTGCATAAACCATATTTGAAGCAGAATGTGGATTCCTGAAGGCAATTATTTAATGACATTATTCGATCTCAAATTACATTTACATTAGTCTTGGTCTAATTCCAATCAGAGCCGCATGGTGGCACAGCAGTTAGCATCAATACCTCGCACATGTTGTCTTTCCACATCTGTCCCATCTGAGGTCTGAAATGCCCTGTGTGTGGTTTTTGCAGGTGATCCCATCACCCAGAGACATGCTGTAGGTGAATTGGTGATCCTTCAGATTGCACATAAGTGTATGTACGAAATACATTTTTTGTGTGTAAATATGTATTCTGTGGGGATCCATGCTGATCCCGGAATTAAATTTTCACTGAATCACTAATGGCCGGGCATACTTACGTGAAAGTGCTTTTCACCGAAGAAGCACGTTTGCGTAAGTATGCCTGTTGCGGAGGTCGTACTACTGTGCAGATAAGGGAAAATTCCCTTTTCCCCACTGTAGTGTGATCTCAGAGTGAGAATATTAAAGTAGGGGGTGTGGGGGGCACAGCCCCCCACATGGGAGAGTGCAGGGGGGCTTGCCCCCCTGCAAAAATGTTAATTTAATGTTTTTTTTTGTTTTGTTTAACACACTTTAGCGAAAGCGCTTTTTTGGTGAAAGCGCTTTTGCTAAAGTGTGCTCAGTGATAGTGGATTCGGACTTCAACAGTCCTAGATCCATTCTGTGATATACTGGTATTCTATTTAGGAATAGTTTCCCTGCTTTACTTCTTGATTACAGTTTGGTTTCCTCATATATAATTCTGTGTGAAGATTAATATTTTTTGTGAATAACTAGTTTTGTAACTACAGCAATTCTATTATTTTTGTATATATCTGTCTAACACTACTATTTTCTGCTGTATATGATACTGCCTTTAACTCTGTAATTTTGACTAGGTCATTGCTGGGAAAGGGTCACCTTGTCCAGTTCAGTCAACTGAAAAATAACTAACTAACAATCCAATGTAAACCAACTTATTGTTCCCAGAAAAAAAAACAATTTTGGTTAGTTTTTATTTGTATTTTGTGGGGATTAAAGTATAGATGAAATTTATCTGTCAAGATGTCAGGAAACTTAGAGAAAGAACTGTTGCAGTAAATACATGAGGTACATTTGATTGTAATAGAGACAATGAATACTAGATATATTCTGAATGCATCAGTTTATGCATGAAAGACATGTTTGTCATATATTGGAGTTCATCCTATTCTCGAATCAGAATTTGTTCCAATTTTTGGAAATGGCTGCATGTTGGGACAGAATGTGACAACATATGCACATTCATTGCCTGTGCCTGCCAACTAGCCCATCAGCCACTAAATTACATTTTCCAGTAAATCAGGACATAACAATGGAGACTTATCACCTTCATCAGTAAGAAATCATATACTAGTATATTATTTGTAATTTAAAAAGGAATTCCAAGAGCCAAAGCTGGGTCAAGAGGCTGCCTACCCAATATGAGACTGTGGTGAGGTACTCCTGACCCATCATGGAAGGTCCTGTCATACAGCAGTAGATAAAGTAAGACGCTATCTCTTATATCTAACATCAGAGGCAACCCTATGTCTGCACTGACTCTCAAATAGTAACTTCCCTAGTGGAAGGAGCTGACACCCCACATCCAAACAGGGATTAGTAGTATGAGTGCTGGGGTCCTACCATTTGAGGCTTGACTCCAGTGGTGGCTGGTGACTTCAAATTAAAGGAGTGCTGCAGGTAACAGCTGAATGGGTGGGGCCAATGGGAAGGGGCATGGCCAACTAGAAAGGGGTGGAGCTATGCTCAAAACCACAACAACTGGAACTTTAATTAAATACGCTGCCCTGGGTGCCAAACAGTCATTACGAGAGTCCAATCAAGACAAAATGAAGTGTAGAAGGAAAAAATATTTCCATGCATTGGCTACATGACAACTTACTTAATATCCAGATGGAAACAGGTTGTGTGGCATGAAAAAATAAATTACTTTTTAAATACATTACTGGAATGCCAGTCAAAATCAAGTATAAAAAAACAAGCAGCACTCAACTCAAACCACTACTCCTTGCACTACAGTTCTAATTATAATTTATATTCAGCTTTATAAAATTATCAAGTAACATGCTGAAAGTAGCAATCTCTGTGATACCCCCACTTGTAAAAATGTTTCTTATCCAAAAAAGACCTGCTGCCTGACACAACTATCTACTTGTTTCATGGGGAAGACATGATCAAAGTAAAAAATGAACAGCAAACAAGAAACAAGCTCAAGATAAATTGCTTAAAGGATTCCTGCACAAGTTATGGACCATACATGATAGATTGGCATTCTGTTTAGTTTACAGGTAAAGCCTGCAAAGATGACTGCAAGTCTCCAACAAAAGATGACTGCAAGTCTCCAACAAATGTAATGAGCTTCTGAAAATACTGTAATCCTGTCCTTTTATTACAAATACTACCATATGCATATCAATACCCAAGGCTTATACATTATCTAGTTATGTAAATATTCTCTGCATGGCAAGAACGAAAAGGCTTTCAATGCTGGTAATTCTTTAACAGGATGCTTATTAAAGCTTACTTGCATCTTACAATCTCCAACAAGCTTACCTGATGGTCATTAAATCATTGCTACTTAAACAGAGCAACAGGGCACTGTGACAAAATGCATTTCCTGAATAATAAGAAGCATAAATCAACAGTATAAAAATATGACAGAAAACCAGAACATTCTGCAAAATCAAGGACAGATGAAAAGCCAAGGTCGTACTTGTGGTCTACCTTGGATGGGGGAATACTCTGCACAGTTACACTGCATAACTGCTCCTTGCCTTCCTTGGACACATCCAGAGCCACTACAATGGGGAGTATGGTGCAACAAGTATGTCACAATTTGAAATGTCTCTGGCTGATGGTGATGGCTCTGACACTCATACCTTTCAACTTCAGAGCAAGAAATCTGGACAAAGCCATACATAGAACTAGAAGTGGGACACAGGCCCGAAAATAAGGACAATTTTTAAATATTGCTCTTATTAATTTAGATAATAGAACAGTAGTAGGTCTTGCATTAGTACAAATTTTCTGAAGGGTATGAAATCTGAAGCTCAAATGTCTGCCATTATTTTCTAACTTCCATCTTTAATGACTTGCCACTAATTTGCCAGAAAAAACACAATTTTATGAAAAACAGACCAAAAATGTGATGCAAAAATATAAAGTTGCTACACAATACAGCTGGGAACCTGTCAAAAAAGGGACACCTTTTTAATATTCACTGTTAACTTGAGCAGCTAACAAAATAAGAGCATCTACATGCATTTCTGAAATAAAAGTAATCTATAACTCTGATCATTACAGTTATATATAATTGTAAACCCTCCAAGTTTTCTTCCAAAATTGCCATTTTGAGGAGGGATTATTAGAGGAGAGCAACATTTTGAGCCAAAATTGGGGACAATTGAGAGGTTTGGATATTGCTAATTCTACACAGTGATTTGCACGTACCTCTCAACCTCTTAATGCAGGCAATCTGGACAAGGCCAAATATATTGTGAGAACATGCAAACACTACTAAAAATTGCTCTTGTATAAACTTAAGACAGTTGATAGAATAACAGGTCTTGCATTAGCATACATTTTTCTGAAGGTTATATCTGAAACTCAATGTCTGTCATTTAGTGACTTCATTCCTAAATGATTTACTAGAAAACCACAAATTTTATGAGGAACAAACCAAAAATAAGAAGCAAATATCTATTCATTCTGCAAAAATATGGACAACTGAGAGGTATAGTTCTACCGGGGCTGTCTGAGTTTGCTACCCCCCCCCCACAAAATCATGGTCGAATGGAGCCTCCCCCCTGCAGCCATTCCAATGTCCCATTCACACTGTAATGTGCATACTGCTTTACTTCTGCGATGATTTAGATTTCATTTGAAAGTTTTATTTTGCATTTTACAGCACAAACCCTAATAGATATCTGTTAAACAAAGCAATGCAGTTTCACAATGAAAATAGACTTAGCATTAAAACTTTTCTGCTCTTGAAACTCACATGCATTGAAACAGCATTGAAACCCACATTCAAAGAAAATACATTTTACCAGTGGCAGATAAAGATTAACTTTGGGCTGTTTTCAAAATCATAACATGAAACATGCACATGCTCTTTTATACACCTTCCCGACTGTATTACATTATATTCCTTGTACAATACAGTACAGTTGTTAGAGGGCATTTTACATTTATTGTTTTGAACATTTTTCCAGTAAACAATGAAACAAAATGCATGCACCAATGACAAAACTGCCCAATTCAGAACATTTCCATCATAAAAAGTTACTCAACCTTCTATAGTCCACCAGTATCAGTAAATATGCACAATCTCTGAAGTAGTAAAATCTGCATTAAAGAAATCTGTAACTAATAAAGAGGTTGCTGCTAGCAAACAACTTTATGTCATTGTTTCATCTACAAATAAAGTACCTGTTGCCCTTGAAGAATAAATTGCCTATGTTGCATGCATTAAAAAAAATTATAAGCTAGCAATAGCGCAATAGGGAATGGATGGCAAACTGATAACAGGTTCATATTTACTAGGAATCTTTGCCAAAAAGGACTGCAGCATCCACCCCCTTTACAGCACAGTACAGTATTAGCAATGCATCTACCTACTGTGAAAGTAGAACCCACAGCCTTCTGCATCAAAAGCAAGTACACTACCTATTGTGCTATTAATAATGCAAGCAGACTTAGCATAAGCAGCACTAAACTTTTGTTCCCCTGCAGCTCTCAGCTCCTTGTAAAATCTCTTCGTCACTCAGCTGTATCTGAACTTTGCAGCACAAGAAATCTGGAAAAAGCCAAAATTTATTGGGGGGGACAAAATCCCAAAAACCAGGGACACATTTTAAACATTGCTTGTATAATGTTGGAAAGTTGCTAGAATAAAATGCTGTGTTACAACCATACATTTCACTGCCATGTCTTTTACCCAGGGGACCCTGTGCAAAACAGTCAGAGAAACATACCACTATGCCAAATCAGCTGAAACAGAGGAAGACAAACTTAAATGGCTACCATTTAGTGAATTCAGTTCTCACCATAGCTGTCAACCTCTTAGCAAAAAACAACTGAAAAAAGCCAATAATGGTGGAATACAGCTGTCAAACATATTCAGTGAATTCAGTTCTCACCATAGCTCTCAACCTCTTAGCAAAAAACATGTGGACAAAGCAAGTAATGTGGGGAATACAGCCCCCAAACATTCATTGAATTCAGTTCTCACCATAGCTCTCAACCTTAGCACAAAATACCTGGACTAGGCCAATAATGGGGGAATACAGTCACAAAAATATGGGCAAATTTCAAATATGCATGTTATAAACTTAGACAATTGCTAGAATAAAAGGTTTTGTGTTACCATGTACTTTCTCAAGAATATTAAGTCTGAAATTCAAATGCCTGTTATTTTTAAACATTTGTTAACCAGGAAACTAGCCTGACTTGGAACAAAACAAAGCCACTTTTCAGCAGAGCAGGGAGAAACACTCCAGACACATCTTTGTAAGGGATGGGAGGACATGCAGACTCCAAACAGAAGGCACCCCAGCCAAGAATCAAACCAGAAAACCTGTAGCTGTTAGGCAACAATGCTACCAGTGCACCACTGCACTATAAACCTTTGCAAGGAAAAATGAAGATACAGAAACCACAGATTTTATGAAGAACAGAACAAATTTGAGTCAAAAATCTGCATTTTTACAAATAGTGGTGCGTAGGGAATTCAGGTTTTTGCCACTTGCATCCAAGGTACAGGGTTCAAGCCTGAGTATCTCTACCCACCACTATGTGTTAACAGGGGCATTTTACACACACACACACACACACACACCCCACACTACAAAGCAGCAAACCTCCAAACCCATGCTCGACTTAAACGCTTCCCTGCAAGAGCTTAAAACTCAACTTACCTCCGTCTCCTGATTGGTCCTGTCTGTGGCTCAAGCAGTCCAGAGCTCTTCTGTGCGGTCATCTACCGCACAGATTCCTGGGCATCTGCGGGGCAGTCTGAGTGTGTCCGTGCATGCATGGAAGTTCCAGTACTCATAACAAATATATTTTTTTAATTTTGTGTTTCACATTTTTTATTTCTTTTGTTTCTAGGTGGGAGGGCTGCAGTCCTGCAGTCCTATAGCACGAGCCACCCCTGCTTGACTCTCACTTGAGGTAGTAACAGTTGGACAAAGGGACAACTACAGAACTAATGGGCATGGCACTAATGTCTTCAATAAGATACTTTAAAGCAAGCATTGCAGGCAGGTACTCATGGAGAATAAAGGGTATAGCCACCATATAATGGGAGAAAAAGCAGTTTTCAAGCTACAAGAAGCATCTAACTGTAAACTGCCAACCCTCCCCTCAGTGAACCAATAGAGATAAACCTATGATCCATCAGTTAAACCAATACAACTGCTTCATTATGCTTGAACAATTGTTGAGTCTTCAGGGAGTGAATTGTTGTGTTTTCTTTTGTCTGCCTTTGTGGAAAACTTGGATATGATTGGACTTGTTCAGGGTAAAAATCAATTTAGACAAGTTTTATCAAGTCACAGCTCCAGGAGAAGACTGAAAACACTTAGATTAAGCATGTGCAGAGATATGCTTCTTATTAAGTTGGTCATCTAATAAATCCCTAATAGGAAAGATAAACTCAAGTTTTTGTGGTCACGATTATGCCACCAACATCAAGAGACTAAGAGCATATTCCTGATGCTTTACTGGACCTGTAGATAGCTCAGGCTACATTACAGCCTACTATAGCCTGCAATTTACAAAATAAATTTTTTATGGGATGCATAATTTAACTAAACCAGATAAAGCTATTAAAGAGCTAGAAGCTAAATATTTAGCTCAGTTTCTAGTTAACTTTATTTTACAAGACATCAAATATTCTATTGCTGCCATTGCCACCATGTGACTCCATCATTATCCAGGAAAAATACAGAGCTATGTATCGCCTGCTCTCTCTTTTAAAAAAAATAAATAAATAAAGAGAGAGAGAGAGAGAGAGAGAGAGAGAGAGAGAGAGAGAGATGGCTGATAAATAAAGTCACTGTCACCAAGTGTTCAAGCAGAGTTTTAATTATATACATAAACTAGTCTGACTCATTTACTCAGACCATAGGCAGTTATTAGCTACAATTTGGCTGGCAGAGTAGTAGCTAAACATTTATTCAGGTTTCTTTTTTCTGATAGGCATGTCAAAAGATGATTTGATGGAGAAATCAAATTTTGAACTTGGCATTTGAGTTTGATCCCAGACAGGTGGGATAACTTATTTTACTAAACTTTTTAAATGCAAATGAGTCCATGGAATGAGGAATCCCCTGTTGATCATTTTTATTATTATTGTAGACTTAATCTTTCATCATCTGTTCTAGTAAATAATGTCATCTCAACTGCAGTGAAATATGACAGCAGAAGAAAAATGAGTGCGGTTTACTAGGAATGCGAGTCTTATGATAACTTGATTCCTTACTTTTGACCTTAGCATATGTTACCCTTTAAGAGTGACCCAGTGACTGATAATTCAATTCCTTGGATGACTGCAGCCTCTAGGGCCACCATGAGGGCCCGAATGTTTGAGAGATCTACAAGAGGTTATGTAAATGCAATTATGACCCAGCCTTCTAGCACTCTGTCAGATCCTTACTTTTCCTTCAGTTTCATACTGGGCAGATAACACTATTTGAGGGTGCACTACTGATCCCCAGTGCAGGGCCATCTGTTGGGGAGATGGTAGAGGTAATTGATTCAGGAAGAACTCACTACTTAGTTATGCATGATTTCCAGCAAGAGTAAGTGAGTTGGCCAAAAAGCTGACAGCTGCACCATCACATTAATTGTAATTTATTTTGATGTAGATAACTATGTAAAACAAAATGCAGACTCCCCCAAAACAATCCTTGATAACATTGTTCAGATATGCCATCCCAAATTACTTTGGGGTGGGGGGTTGGTAATCATAGATGATAAGTCTATTAAACACACAGAGTAGCTTATTTATTTTATTTAACATTTGTTGACCGGGAAAGTACAACTAGGACAGAGCCTATTTTTAGCAGAGGCCCAAGGAGAAACACTCCAGATGCATATCTTTGGAATGTGGGAGGAATCCCACGTGAACACAGGGAGGACATGCAGACTCTGCACAGAAGGCACCCCAGCTGAGAATCGAATCTGAGAACCTCTTGCTGTAAGGCAACAACATTAACCGCTGTAACACTGCACCGCCCAATGCTATTATCAGCATTATCAGCAAAACCAACCAAAAATTTGTATGTTATATAAATCTAAACCAAATCTTTCAGAACTTCCCCTGTCAAAAAATTCACACATATTCTTCTACTCCCAAACTTGCTATATGGTTCTACCATCTTCACTATTCATTTTCATCAAAACTAAACCAAATAAACTCAAAATATGTTGCAATGACAGTGCCAGGATCACTGCAAATGTACCTCTCAAAACTCACCATTGCCAAGCAGTATAAAAAGTGAACAGTAGGACCTAAAAATGCTCTACTACTTTTCTAACTGAAAATGGTACATTATACCATATTTAAGCCTAATGAATGTCCAGTTTTCTCAATCTAGTGCAAAGATACAACTTGACTAGACCTTTTAGATCCTTATTCTAGAAAAAATTAGCCACCATCAAATTATCCAAGCTATTTGGTGACTCTCTGTGCTCAGTAACGGTGGCTTAAATTTTGAACAGGAACTAATACAAAAAAATCATAAACATTCCAAAATGATATCTAACCAAAACTCATCACTGCTCTAATATAACTTAGCTATTTGACTGGAGAACAAAAATATGCACAACTACACAAACTAAAGGGAAATTGTTGGGTTAACTGATTTTGATTTTACCATAACTCACCTCATTCTTCCTACTCCATACCCCCCATCCCTAGTTCATTATTTCTCCTACCACTGACTTCATAGACCCCCCTTTTCTTCTTTTAGCATTACAAACATTCTTCTGTTCTACTTGTAAACTCTAGATTTCCTGGCCTCTTTTATAAATAAACACACACACACACACACACACACACACACACACACACACACACACACACACACACACACACACACACACACACACACACACACACACACACACACACACACACACACACACACACACACACACACACACACACACACACACAGACACACAGACACAGACACACACAGACACACACAGACACACACACACACACACACACACACACACACAGACACACAGACACACACAGACACAGACACACACACACACACACAGACACACACAGACACACACAGACACACACACACACACACACACACACAGACACAGACACACACACACACACACACACACAGACACACACACAGACACACACACACACACACACACACACACACACACACACACACACACACACACACACACACACACACACACACACACACACACACACACACACACACACACACACACACACACACACACACAGACACACACACACACACACACACACACACACACACACAGACACACACAGACACACACACACACACACACACACACACACACACACACACACACACACACACACACACACACACAGACACACACAGACAGACACAGACACACACACACACACACACACACACACACACACACACACACAGACACACACACACAGACACACAGACAGACACAGACACACACAGACACACACAGACACACACACACACACACACACACACACACACACACACACACACACACACACACACACACACACAGACACACACAGACACACAGACACAGACACACACACACACACACACACACACACACACACACACACACACACACACACACACACACACACACACACACACACACGTATGCATAAAAATTGGTTATCTTTTGCACTTTGTTTACTGCCTATGTCAATGCTAAATTTTCTTAAATATTACCTTTAACTATTAAGTACCACATTTGACATTAAGACTTTTTCTGTTTACCATAATTATAGGTTCATAGGTTCATAGGATGATACTAGGCTATTGGCCCAGAGGCCCTTATAAACCTGGCCAAGAATTTCATCCATTTTCCATTAAAGTCAGCACTTGTTTCCCCTGTCCAGCAGGGACACAGCTGGGATCCCAGGGTGCATTTTCTGTTTCCCATCTAGTCATCCAGGTTCCTCTTAAACAGGGTTAGAGAGGTACTCTGCTTGACATGGAGAGGGAGTCTATTCCACAGATGGGGGAGTCTTTGGGACACAAATCTAGCCTGCCAACAAGTTCTATTAATGTCACAGACCAGGTTAAGGCCTTGTGTGCTAGCTGTGCAAGTAGAGTTTGACTTACGGATATGCAGCAACTCCATCATGGCTGGGTCTGAGATGGCCTTGTATGCCAGACACAGGTCACCTCTGAGCAGTCTGTATGAGGCTGAATAGAGAGACAGGGCTTTTACCCTATCTGTATAGGATAGGTGGTTGAAACTGTGGATTTTCCTGGTCAGGAACCTCTGTGTTCTTTCCAGCTGCTGCATGTGCTTGGCAAGGTACATGCCGAAGGGGGCATTGTATTCGATAATGGATTTGATAAGTGAGGAGTAAAAGGATGGTATGACATCCTTATTCCTGGATGAAATACCCTTATTTATGAGGTGGGCCATGTAGAAAGCCTTCCGTACAATGGAGGCAACATGGTGGTTAAGTCACATTGCTATCAAACTGGGTGCCAAAATCCCTCACAATTGATTATGTGCTTAGTACATTGTTATTAATGTGATAATTATTGGGGATGCCATTTTCCCCAAATGGGTAATGATGCATTTATTGGCATTCAGTTTGAGGTCATGCTTCTGGCACCAGTCATTAGTATGGGCAAGACCCTCTTGGAAGATGTTTGCATCACTAGGGGGAATTTAAGACAGTTCCCAGCTTGCAGTCATCTGCAGACTTTGTCAGACACAGACCACTTGTTTTGGCTTGCACCTCAGAAAAGTATATCTCAAACAGGAGAGGCCCCAAGACTGATCCTTGGGGTACACTGCTCATTATGGGCCGACTACTAGAGGTAGCTTCCCCTATTTTGACTGATTGGGTTCTACAAGTGAGCAAGTTAGCTACCTATTTGGTAACATACAGGTTGATGCCTAGATGGGAGAGTTTATCTATTATGCCTGAGTGGGGAATAGTGTCAAAGGCTTTGGCTAGGTCAAGGTAGGTGGTGTGCACCATCTTCCCCTCATCCATGGCTTTGGTGACTGTTTCGAAGAGGTTGACCAAGTTTAACAGGCATGATCTCCCTTTGGCAAAACCAAACTGTGTGGGGTCAAGCATTTGGAGGTTGCCAATGTCTTTGTTTTTAAGGCCCATGATAATTTGTTCCATGGCCTTGCAGATCAGGCTAGTTAGGCTGATGGGCTATAATTGCCTGAGTCAGTGTACGCCCCACCTTTGTGTAGAGGGAATACTATGGAGGTTTTCTTCCTGTGCTTATTATTTCATACTCCCAGGTAACAGACAGAAGTAAATAGATAAATAGTATCAAATGTAATGACGATCTCAACCAGAAAAGTGCATGCAGATTAACTACCAACACAACCAAAGTGGCATATTTAAGAAGTAAACAGCAAGACCAACTTAGCCAACCTAATCTGTTTTAGTAAACATTTACTCTCACTAACACATTTTCGATAAAAGTGATGCTAATTCACATCAAGTGGTACAACTATGAAATGATACTAAGAGATTCATTACATCTACTCTGCCAAATCATCAGCTTCTTAACAGCTTAACTCCACCAGAACCTAAACTCACATTTCACAATTTGTGGGACCATGCTTTATTTTATTTTAGACTTACCCTAGTCTTCCCATGAGCAATTTGATCCCATGCACATCCCATTATATCTATAACTGGCTAACCCTGTCCTATCAAAGCCTATATCCTATAAAAACCACCCTTTAGAAACTAAGTAATTCTAAAGAAAAATTTTCCTGAGGAGCTCTCAGAATTTCATGACCCAGAGAGTGCAGAAGATTTAAAACCATCTAATGTCTACTGTGTAGAGCTATACAAAACATACTTACCTAGTAGCTTTTAATGGTTTTAAGTGTTAGAAATAGACAATAAAGTAAAGTAAGCCTTACTGAAATTTATAGGTGTTGCTTTTTAAGGACTGAGTACATTTTTTAAAAAGAATGTTGAAGGGTGTTTGGTATAATACCATTAGATTTGAATACAAAATATAAATGTCTGGCTATATCCCTGTTTAATTTAATTAGCATTGCATATGTAGCTTTTAGAAATATAAAATCATTTCTGCATATGGACAATTGTAAGAAAGTTGCACATTCATTTAAAGCAATGTCTAAAGTATAATAAGAATTGCCATAATAATGCTATTTATAAATATGTCACAGCAACAGATCTCATTTTAAATTCACAGTGTTACAAGTTCAGATGTGTTTAAAAAGTGAATTTCCAAAACTTCATGAGGCAGAAGGTAGGCATGGTTTAATCAATCCATTTTTTAAACAAGTGTTAAGGCTTAAACAATTGATTATATTCAATAACTTATCAAATTCTATTGAGTATTCAGTTTTATAGCATACTTTTATGAGCTGAATTTATTTATCTTTTTTGTCCTGATGAAGAATAAGGTGTTAGAAAGCTTGTTGTTTCAACAAGGAACAACTGTTTTCCAGCTGAATTTTCTTTCATTGTTATATTTTTGTCCCACGTTAAATAACAGGACTTTAAAAAATTTATATTTTGGGCCATACCTCAGATATTGCTGAACACTCTTGATGCAGTCTTCAAAAAGAATGCTGGTTGGTCTGACTATTAATTTGAGAATGCAATTTTGTTTTATTTGAAAATATTAGATTTAAAGTTGTTTTGTTTTATTTGAAAATATTTGATTTTTAAAGATGATGGGGAATGTGGGTTTTTAGTTTTTACATGTTGTTGTTGTTGTGTCTTTTGGCTTTTAGGGTTTGCAACAGCAGAACTCTGGTCTGCTAATGATTGGCAGTAGATTTTTCACGAACGCCGAGGTGCCAGCTCGATGTTCAACCTTCAACGAAGGCACGCCCATTACGCATGTCTTTCGAGCACCCACCCAACCACGGGGAGGACATGCAGACTTCACACAGAAGGCACTCCCTGCACTCCAGCTGAGAATCGAACAGGAGAACCTCTTGCTGTGAGGCAACAATGCTACCACTGCACCACCGTGCATATATATGTCACTAAATATTTAAACAAATGTTACTTTCTATATGTAGTACTGCAACAAGATGCATTGTATTCATTTGATTGTGTTTCTTGTATGTCATTTATTTAACAAATCCTGACTCAGACTTACTGTTGTACGTTTAATCCCCTACAATAGGTTTGCTCCTTATTATAGTCTGGAATTATAACCGTGTAGTTTTTTTTTCTTAATATTAGTAAACAAAGTGTCAACTAAACATGATTAAAGAGGTCATATAATAGAAATGAAGAAAATATCCTAACAAAGGGTGAATTGATTTACCCTTAGAAAAGAAACACAACAGGAATTTTTTATATCTAAAAAGTATGAGATGTGGCAAGTTTATTCTGAATTATTTCTCATAGACAGTATAAAATAATCCAGTTCATTCATTTGGTAAATGATTTATTTTATTTAATATCTATTGTAGAAAGCCATGACAAAGGCAATGAGTCTTAAAAAAAAAAAAAAAAAAAAAAAAGCACAGTGACTTTACCACTCATGAATATTTTTGGTTTTAATTATTTCATTATTTTGCTAAATCAGCTAATAAATGTGTCACTGAAACCCAGCACTGTCCTAATATAACATAACTGTTTGACTATAACTGATGCTAAGAAATTCTTTGCTGAGATTTGTGTGCTAAACACACCTTTAGAAGACAATCACTGCATAATAATCTTAATATATGTTATTACCCTATATGAAATAACTATAATGCTATTAATTAGACTTTAAATTTTTTTAATATTAATGATAATATTTATACTTATTATTACTCAATAATAATTATCAAGACAAAATCACCTACAAAAATAACTTAATACAAACTACAAAACTATAATCATAAAAATAAACCCACAAATAGCAATAGACCTAGGAATTTCTTAAATAAGGATAATAGCTGGTCTCAGGGTCAATCTTCTTTAATTTTTATATTTTTATATCTTATCTAATATATATTATTACTTATATTAATAGATCAGTCATATCGAGTATAGAATTATATTGGGGAGCTAATTAGTATGCACTTACACACACCATAATCTCATATAATATATGAAAATAAATAACACTCTAACCATGTTGCTGTAATTAAATTTTTTGCCCCACCTATTCACCTAAACATATGGTTTGTCACCCCATTAAATATTATTGGTTTTAGTAACTTTATATTCATGCACCTAAGTATAGGGAATGGAATTTTATATTTTATTATAATGTATACTCGGGGTATGCTTATGTATCTACTTCTGAAGATTGAAGGAGCTCATTTAGCTAAGATCTAATGATAATAAAGTTATACAATCATGATATAATAATAAGTTAAAAATCTATTTCTTAAAACAAGAATTTGATGATCTAAGAAACTTGCTGGTTAGAGGTTTCAATCTTTAGGCAACATCTCATTGATAGAATAGAATCTCCTAATAAACATAACAAGAAATCTATTCCAAATTGATTGATTACTTGATGGTGAATTTTTAGCATAAAGTTTTTCTGATAAAGGTAGGCTCAATATATTATCATAAACAAATTAAATTTTGCTTTTTTACATTGTAGATTCTTCTATTAATTATTTTTACCTTCAACAGGGGACCAACCCAATCAACAAAACAACATATTATATACAATCTGCATATAGCTTCATCTTCCATTGTCTGGAGACTTTGGACATGAAATTTTTACATTTTTCTTTGATACTTTTTGATGATGAATAAAATAAATAATAATAATAATATATATGTAAGATGTAAAATGAAATTAATGCTGACTGGGCTGACTATATTTTTATGTGAGTTGAAAGGAAGAGGAAAGATGAATGAAATAATTAATGAATTTTGTAGCTTCTTTTTTTTTAATTCTTTAATTATTTCTATTCAACTATATTATTCAACACCACACCAACTTATAATCAAAAAAGATGTTATTTCCCTTCCTGTAATTATCTAGCAAATAATAAAAATATAACTAGAAATTGGACTAGATACACTCCCAAATTTTCAATAAATGTTATGAATATAATGTGCCATATGTGCCATATGGAAATAAGCACAATTAGAATGAGAACAAAGAAAAAATATCATATTATATTGTATACTAAAAATTTGTTAAAAAAAATTATCTAATTTCAATAGCACGGTTTTTATTTTAATTAATTGATCTGATTGTAGTGGATGTATTGTAAAGTTGTTTTGTTGAATGTTATAATAATACCTATTTTAATTTTTATTTTAAAAACTTGTATATTGTTATGATATTCTTATTATAAAAAAAAACAATGTTTGAAAAAAAAAAGAAGACAATCACTGCTGCAGAATTGAAAATCGGTTCTTTTAATATAATTTTCCTCAGTATCTGGTAGTATTTGTAGTGATGCAATTTACCATAAACCCATAACTGAACTCTTTAAAATAAGAAGCAGCAAGCCATTGACAGCAGCTGCAGGACTTTAGCTCCTTGCCAATAAGAGTGAAAAGAATATAACTACATTTAGATTTTATAGCATCAATTGTAATGTTGTTTTATACTGTTGTCCCCCAACCACAAATCACATGGCAGTTCTCTTCACTGAATTCGACAGAAAAATACTTCAGAGGATGGTGTAACTATAACTGTTTTGCTCTGTCACTTAGTCTGTAAGATTCCTTTTTACCTCATAAACAATCTTTACTTGTGTATTGCAGAATATATTTCTACTGTCCTCCCTATATGATTTTGTATGCTTTGTAAGAGATGCATGTTATGTTAACTTCCATAAGAAAACATAAATTGCAGAGACTCTTCTTAATAAAGAAATGGTTTGGTCACAGTTGCTGGGGAAGAAATACGATGTGTACTGTGCATACCATTCAACTGGTTGTGTAAAGTTTTAAGGTGCCATTTTCAAAAAAAAGTAAAAAAAAAGATAATAAAATGGCAAACATTGTCTCAGTATACAAAACATATTCTGCAAGCTTTGAGTTCCTGAGAAATGTAATTGTTTATTTTTTACATATAATGACTACTTTTTTATTTGCGGTCATTGTTCCACATTTTACATTTTGCAGTGGTTTTATCATCCATAGATTGTGACTGTTGGTAGTCTGCAGATAGATTGTCTAATGTGTTATTGCTGCAGTAAAGCAGTGAATGCCTCAGGAAGCCTGTACATTGGTTAAATAAAGCAGTGAATGCCTCGGGACCTCAGTGGATTGGTTAAATAAAGCATTGAATGCATCAGGACCTCAGTGCATTGGCTAAATAAAGCTGTGAATGCCTTAGGACCTCAGTACATTAGTTAAATGACATCAGAAGCTTCCCACTGGCAAAACAAGGGTCTCTTTAACATTGTAACACCCTTTAGAAGATGATTTTAATTTTGCTAATTTTTTGCTTCATCTAAAAACAGCAATATTATGTGCCTTCTCCAGCCTTTATCTTGTATTACTTTGAAGTCTCTGTCTTTTTATTCTGTTGTATGAACTAAACTTAAACACAGAAGCCCTTTCCATAACCAAAATAATTTTAATTGCTGTTTTTTTAAGATCATACATGTTAGCAGCACATATGTTAGCTGAACTGTCACTTTTACATTATCCTGGTCTGAGATCTGACCAGCAGCCTTGACTATATTATCTTATAACTCCGGATAATCCTTTCTTAATTGGATCTCACACCTTGAGTGATATTATGTACATGAGAATATGCACTACATTTTTTAATAACCATGGCCAAGATTCAGAAAAGTTACTTCCCTTGTTACTGCTGGTACTAGCCACTTTAAATTTTCAGACAGTCTTACTAGATTGCTTACCTTGACGAGATGCAGGTTTCCTGGAAATGCTAATGAGGCATTCCAGGGAGAGGTATATGATAATTAGCCATGAGCTACCCACCAGAAATGCCTGAGTGAAGTAAGTAACACAGCTGAGCAATTCTCAAAACACCTCAGGCTGCAGTAAATAACTCAGCCAAAATCTCACACTCACCCATTACTTTCAGTAGGTGACATCATATTAGGTGTCAGTGCCAGAGAATTTAGTAAACAAGTAGTGTTGGAGAGTGCATGAATGTATGTACATGAGTGTATACAATGGTATGAGTGGTGTCAGGTGTGTGTGTGTGTGTGTGTGTGTGTGTGTGTGTGTGTGTGTGTGTGTGTGTGTGTGTATGACTCGGTGGTCACAGTAGAGGGTAAGTCAGGGATACGGAGGATGTGTGTATATGTGTGTGTGTGTGTGTGTGTGTGTGTGTGTGTGTGTGTGTGTGTGTGTGTGTGTGTGTGTGTGTGGTCACAGTAGAGGGTGTTAGGGAGGATGTGTGTATGTGTGTGTGTGTGTGTGTGTGTGTGTGTGTGTGTGTGTGTGTGTGTGCGTGTGTGCGTGTGTGTGTGTGTGTGTGTGTGTTTGTGTGTGTGGGTCCATATGTGTATGGGTGAATGCGTCCATGAGTGTGATTGGGGGTGTAAGTGGGTCTGTGTTCAATGTACTGTGAGTATGAGTGGTGTGTTTGCTTGTGTGTGTATGAGTATGTGTGAGTGAGCATATGCCACAGTAGCCACAGTAGGAAGGTTAATCAGAGAATATGTAGGGTAGGTCTGTGTACAGTGAGTGTATGGGTGTATATATATATGACTGTGTGAGTGTGCATATGTGTGTGTGTGTGTGTGTGTGTGTGTGTGTGTGTGTGTGTGTGTGTGTGTGTGTGTGTGTGTGTGTGTGTGTGTGTGTGTGTGTATGCCTCGGTGGTCACAGTAGAGGGTAAGTTAGGGATACATAGGATGTGTGTGTGTGCGTGTGTGTGTGTGTGTGTGTGTGTGTGTGTGTGTGTGTGTGTGTGTGTGTGTGTGTGTGTGTGCATGTGCGTGTGTGCGCACGCGCGCGCGTGTGTGTGTGTGTCTGTATGTGTATGGGTGAATGGGTCCATGAATGTAATTGGGGGTGTAATTGGGTCTGTGTTCAATATACTGTGAGTATGAGTGGTGTCTTTGCTTGTGTGTGTATGAGTATGTGTGAGTGAGCATATGCCACAATGGCCACAGTAGGAAGTTTAATCAGAGAATACGTAGGGTAGGTCTGTGTACAGTGAGTGTATGTGTGTTTATATAGGACTCTGTGTGTGTGTGTGTGTGTGTGTGTGTGTGTGTGTGTGTGTGTGTGTGTGTGTGTGTGTGTGTGTGTGTGTGTGTGTGTGTATGTGTATGACTATGTGAATGTGTGTGTCAGATTGTGTATGGTTGGTACATTTAGAAGCCCCCCCTTGACCAACAAGCAAATCCTGCAGTACCGGGCGGTCACTAGACAACAAAGACTGTTAAACGTTAAAATAAATATAACAGGTTTTGCAGTATGAAAGACGTATGGGGGAACACTAAATGCTAAGGACACTAATCTGCTTACAAAGTTAATAGACTACATATTTTGAAGCTGAAACCATATTAAGAATACAAGCCAAGTATGAAATGCTACCCTTTGCCATTATTGACTGTAATGGTCTGTGAATTGTGAGGGCCATGCTCAAGACTTCCAAATAAAGCAGGGAGGGAACACTAGACAATACCAAGAAAGCCTTCTAAATATTACTCTAATCTACTTAAAGAGTTAATAGAGTAACATATCTTATATCATGATGCATTTTCTGAGCAATAGGAAGAATGAAACTGTAATGTTTGGCAGTATCAGGGATGTTGTGTTAACTCAGAGACAGGTGAGAGGTATAACGATGTGTGTGTGTGTGTGTGTGTGTGTGTGTGTGTGTGTGTGTGTGTGTGTGTGTGTGTGTGTGTGTGTGTAGGTGTGGGTGTGTTTGAATGTATGCATCTGCTTGGAGGGAGTGAATGAGGGCGGTGCCTGTGCCAATGACATTCATGGGCTGCTCGCAATGATTACCACAAGGGCAGCAAAAAATAGCTTGCTGGTACTTCAAGTAATTCAGAGATGATGACAACTACTTGATAACGAGGTCTTTCCTAATTGAAGTTAAAGTTCCTCTGAATTGCTGGTTTCTGCATCATTCTAAAAGTCCCTTTTTGCCACACCATTACCACTCATAACTGGGCCTGTTTCAGAATCCTGGTCCATGTCATTCAAACAGGTTGGTCCTGAGAACGAATATAAGGGAGGATAACAGTCATAGAAAGCAAAAATATCTAGATGTATTAGGCTCTGGTCTGTCAAATATTTAGATCTGATATTTATCTGTATTAGGCTCAAGTCTGTTAACCCACCACCATGTCTATAGTAGAGGGAAACAAGGACAGAATGTTGTTTTTATGTAAATGGTATTTTTCTCTTAGAAACTAAAGAGCTTTTAGTATACAAGGTTTTAGTAGATCCTTTATGACCAGTGAGACAAAGGGAGATACTGTCAGCACAGCTATCTGGAATTTTGTAAATAATTATATGTCGTTTGCGAATATCAGCATGATTCATATAAATATAAATTCCAATGCCTTGGATCAGCTTGTCCACACCCCCACCAGGGGCAGCAATATCCTGGACCTGGTCATTACCAATATGGGTAACCGGTGTTCCATGCCAGAGGTCAGCTCCTCGCTGGTCTGATCTGACCACAAGCTAATCACCCTAGACATCCATATCCTATTCCACCCCTCTCCCCATTAAGGAAACCATGGTCAAAAACTACTCCAAAGCCAACTTCATGCTTCTTAAGACAGAAGTGGCAAACTTCACGACACTTATGCAGATGGAAAATAGAGGTATGACTGCTGAATCTTACACAAATGCACTGTATAAGCACATACATGAGTGCATGGATTGTGCCATCCTCAACAGAACCAAGATGCTATCCTCCAAGAAAAGGAAGCCAATCTGGTAGTCCCCTGCCATAAACAAACTCTACAACAGAAGGAAGAAGCTGTTGCAGAAAAGAGTAAAATCCCAAGATTGGAGGAACTCCCTGGTCAGCCTCAGCAAGAAGCTGAGATCCCTCATAAAATCCTCCAGTTATGAAAATAAAATTGCCACTGATTCCAAAGGCAACCACAAAGCATTCTACAGCTATGTCAAGAATCTCAATGGCAACACTCAGATCTGCTCTGAGCTACAGCACAATGTCACTCAATATACAGAACCAAACCAATATTGCCAACATCCTGACAGATAGGTTCAGTGCTAACTTTACCCCCCTTTCACCCTCCAAAGGGCCCATCTTAATACTGGAAGAATGCAAAGCCCCTGTAATCATGGATGAACAAGTAAGGACTGCACTCTCCAAAGCCAAGAACACAGCATCCATGGGACCAGACAACATCCCAGGCTGCTTACTGCATGAACTACAGAACAAATTGGCACCCCACCTAAGTACCATGTTCAATCATAGCCTCACCTCAGGATATGTGCCTACTGAATGGTGCACAGCAAAGGTTATCCCACTCCACAAAGGGGGTGCCACCACGGACCCCGGAAACTACCACCCCATTAGCCTGATGAGCCTGATCTGCAAGGCCATGCAACGTATCATCTTGGAGCCTATAAACAAAGACATAGGTAATCTCCAAACCTTGGACTCCACTCAGTTTGGGTTTGTAAAAGGTAGATCATGTCTACTAAACCTGATTGACTTCTTTGAAGCAGCCACTAGAGCTGTAGATGAGGGCAAGGTAGTGCACACAGCCTATCTTGACCTTGCCAAGGCTTTCGATACCATCCCCCACCCTGGAATTATAGATAAACTCACACGACTGTGCACAAATCCCTATGTCACAAGATGGGTGGCCGATTGGCTCACTGACAGAAACCACACAGTAAAAGTAGCTGACTCCAAGTCCAACTTCAGACCAGTGATGAGTGGAGTACCACAGGGTTCGGTCCTGAGTCCTCTCCTGTTCGGCATCTACTTCGCTGAAGTCAGGCCAACACAGAAGGTCTTTGGCTAACAAAGTTCACAGATGACTGCAAACTGGGAGCCATAATAGAGTTACCTAATGATGTAGACATTCTACAAAAGGGCCTGGTGTCAAAGCCATGGCCTCAAGCTCAATGCCAAGAAGTGCACTGTCATGCCCTTTGGGAAAAACTTGGTACCCATGAAGTACCACTAGGGTTGCCACCTTTCTACTGTGCCATTTCCTGACAAACAAGCCCTGCCCCATGCACAATCAAGCCACACCCATTCCCTTTAATAGCCACACCCATTTACTCTAGCACCCTTCAGCACAAGTCTTTAATATCACATACAGTTACCAATAAGTAGAAAATTGTGCAACAAGTCAAAAGTA
Organism: Protopterus annectens; assembly: GCF_019279795.1. Classification (NCBI taxonomy): domain Eukaryota; kingdom Metazoa; phylum Chordata; order Ceratodontiformes; family Protopteridae; genus Protopterus; species Protopterus annectens. Next base: position 78,152,261 of record NC_056742.1, read on the forward strand.
AATTAAAAAAAACTTTATTTAGCAATACTTCATTCAAAGGTTCACTACATACAACAGTACATCACAAACACGCATGGGAAAACTAAGCCCAAGTCTAATATCACAGGTAGTACTAAAATGGAAATACAATTACTTAGATATTAAAAATACCAGTTCATTCAAAGCAGTACATTAAGGATTCACCACACACAATAGTAAAAGAAAAGCAACTGTTTAAAGTATCTTCACAGTTTTGCTAGAAATCATTGCTTATACTTGAAGCTATATTTGGCATTTGATCTAGCAGCCTCAAGTAATGGCTGGTTATTTCTCACAAATGAATAAAATTGCGAACAACTCATGTTAAAGTTTAGCTTGACCTGCAACTCTGCCTTCACATGTGACACAAGCATTCTATTTCTTACATCAGTCCACGCATTCCCCGTAAGTGAAAAACCCTTTCCACAAAGCTATTGCTGGGGGGGATTGAAAGAGCAAACTGCACCAGTCTGTACAGTGGCTTGCAGTCTGGAGCTTTACTAAAAAAAGTCACCCAGCGATCACTTACAGATGCCTCTGTCATCTGTAACAGGGCTGGCAATGCAGCAGTTAAAATACAGTAGTTTGAGTAAAGTGCTTCAATGTCCACATCCAATTTGAAGAGGTCTGCAACTGTACGTAGTTCTGGCCAAGTTACAGGATGTTGGAAGCTGAGGACCTGCATAGCTTCTTTAAAGGGACTATTATCATAGTCAAACCACTTCTGTAGGTAACAAAGTGCTTTACTGTAAAAATCACAGAAGGTCCTACAGACCTGCTGTGCGACAGCTGGAGTAAAGTGCTGTAAGGCAGATGAAACTTTAGCACCAAAGAACTGGTCATCTAGCCTTCTCTGCAACTCATCTTTTAGACTTTTCATCATGGTGTACAACTCTGGAGCAGAGAGAGTCTTACTTTCAAGTTTTGCTATAGACTTGTGGAATACCTGCAGGATGTAGTGCATGAAATGTATGTAGCACTCTGCCTCCGAGACATCCCCACTGATGCCATCCTCATCGGCCTCCACAAATTTCCAGATAAGGGGGTGACAGTCCTCAGGCCCTTGACTAATAAAACAACTTTTAATAGCAGGCCAACATTCTACCAGCCTTGCCACAGCTGGGAACAAAGACAGCCACCTTGTTACAACATGCTGCATTATTTCCTTAAAGTCCTGGTCTAGGAAAGAATAGAAGCCTTTCAACAGTGCCATTTTTTTAGCAGATGCTGAAAACTCACTATGTACTTTCAAAACCAGTGTCTCCCCATCAAACTTTGCAAGGGCCTTGCTTGCATGCTTGGCACAGTTATGTATTACATGGCATAAACAGTTTGCTGCAATGATGCGAGGCACCTCAGATTTCAAACTTTTAAAAACAGACCCGTGCTTTCCATAATTGACTGAGGCATTGTCTGCAGCATTGCTAGCAATGTTTTGTACTTTGAGTCCTTTATGCACAAGGATGTCCTTTATTCTAGTAAAGATACATTCAGAACTTTTGTTATGATCCTCGTAGAAATCAAGGAGTTTCTGTTGTGTGCCATGGGTGTGAGTAAAGTACTGAATAACTAAAGGGAACATTTTTCTGTTCCCTTTATTGGATGCATCTGATCCCACTGAAAAATAGGAATTTCCAAGTTCCTGCAGAAGGAGCTCCTCTGAATGAGGTGCAAGTACATTCATGACAATACTCTCAGATTTTGTCTTCCCACAGGGATTTCGAAGCCAAAGTAGAATCAGGGAAGACTGTCGGTGCCAGCTTACGTCCACAATCTATGGATACATATCAGTGACCATGTTTCATTCCATGATAGACTGCTGTCACTTCAGCTGCAGTGACTTTGGAAGCTTCACTGGTTACACTACGTGGCTGAATAAATTTGGTCATTACGAGGTTCTGCCTCTGGAGCTGAAGGCTTTGCTGATGTTTGTCTGACTTCTGATGGCTTTTCAGTGCCTTTTCCCCATCCCATTTTACAGTGAAAATTGTTCCACAGGATGTGCACTTTGCCATGGCATCTGTATTTGGAACAGGTCGCACCCATGAGTAGCTTTGCTCCCACACCTTATTATAACTGCAGAAAAACTTCTTAGGAGACACGCTTTCAGCCTCTTCTTGATGATCCATTGACCTTTTCCTGAACATGATTCGTGCAGGATCCTTGCTCAACACTACAATAAACCAAAACAGTTATTAATAGAAAATCAAAACACTTGTGACCAACACCAGTGCCTGGTGGGGCCTGTGTCAGTCAGTAGCCACTAGCCAGAGTTCACATTCACATGTGAATCTTCAGACTTTCACACCCTAGTAATACCAAGTTGGTATAAGGAAAAAAAAATGAGACTCCTCATGAAAAATTACAGTGAAGGTAAAGCAATGAAAGGCAGAAGCAACTCCTGTCTGAGGGACTTTCTGCAGCTGTTACACATGAACCTGGTGTGACAGCAGAATATGCACAGAAGGCATTCAACTGTGTGTAAAACACATGGGTCAGACACTACAGCAATGCACCCAATTAAGACCCACTACTTTTATGTAGAACCCAGTGCAAAAGTTATCCAGCTGAGTCTGAACACAGCAAGAAAGTTCAGGCATACTGTGGACTGACAAGATAAAGATGAAATACATGGCAGCTCAGCAATCATACCCTCTGGCTACAACTGTAATAACTTGCATAAAGACAAACAGGACATAGTGTGGGCCGACACAATGATAAACACGAAATATGTAACTCAGCAATCATAATACCCTCTGGCTGCAACAGTAATAACTTGCATAACGATAAGAGACCGTATGGGCAGACATGATAAAGACGAATTCCATAGCCCCACAGTATTCCAGATGCAACACCCCATATTATGTGCAATTTCTCTTAAAAGCACAGAGACCAGTCAACTTGGGGCTGGTTTCTCCCCTTTTCCACTCCAGATCCCCACCACCACCTCCCACTGGCACAGTTAGAGTTGAGCATAGTGGCCAAGTGAAGACCTCCAGCACCCTATTTATCAAACAGTGCTTTGGGCCCCTGCTCAAGCAGTTGAGACACACTTGAGGACTGATTTATATACACAAGGGAAAGGCTGGCACAAGTTTACTAACTATGCCCCCCTTTTTGCCAGACTACAACGTAATCATTGCCAGCTACTCCTTATAAGCAACTTTAAGGCCCTAGCAAAGTGTGTTCAGTCTTACTGTGCAATAGTAATAAACATTGCTAGTTTGACCAATGCCAAGGTAGAGTGGCCCAGTGTCACTAAATAAATATTTAAGTAGTCTCAAAACTTAAATATCTACACAACAAAACGTTAGAAAATATCCAGTGTATATTCACTGTAACAAGCTCAAAACCACATGAAATATTTCACATTGACAGTCCCAAAGAAAAGCAACTACATTAAGCCCTGCTATATACCCAAGACACCTAGAAAGAAAAACAGGTCAAGGTAAACATCACGGTGATGACAGACAAGAAAAGACAGTTCTACAGTCCAAGCATCCTATACAAATCATGTAGTCATATATTCACTGTAACATCAAACGAACTAAGCTTTGGTATAGACGGTATACCCTAGAAAACACAGATAAAAGGTAAACAGTGGTGATGACAAGCTAGACAAAAAGCTACATTTAAGCCTCACTATAATACGAAGACTGTATACCCTAGACATAGACACCCTAGGAAGAAACACAGGTCAAGGTAAACATCACGGTGATGACAGACTAGAAAAGACAGTTCTACAGTCCAAGCATCTTATACAAATCATGTAGTCATTATATATTCACTGTAACATCAAACAAACTAAGCCTTGGTATAGACGGTATACCCTAGAAAACAGATAAAGGTAAACAGTGGTGATGACAAGCTAGACAAAAAGCTACATTTAAGCCTCACTATAATACAAAGACTGTACACCCTAGAAAGACACCCTAGGAAGAAACACAGGTCAAGGTAAACATCACGGTGATGACAGACTAGAAAAGGCAGATCTACAGTCCAAGCATCTTATACAAATCATGTAGTCATTATATATTCACTGTAACCAAGTCCAAAACCAGATGAAATATTTAAAACATTGCAGTAAAAACAGCCTTGGTATACCCTAGAAAATGCAGATCAAGGTAAACATAGCAGTGATGACTAGAGAAATGATAGTTCTACAATCATAGCTCTACAATCATACCAAGAACCCTATATAACTCCGTCAGTATATATTCACTATCAAAGTGCACCCACATGAAAAATAATAAATCAAAGTGCACCCACATGAAAATAATAAATCAAAGTGCACCCACATGAAAAATAATAAATCAAAGTGCACCCACATGAAAAGTAGTTACACTAACTGCAGTTAAAAGCAGCCAAACAAACCCTTCCTATATATATCTGCAGACAGTACACTAGAAACTACAGATAAAGAATAAGGTAGATGTAGTGATTACAAACTAGAAATTGTTCTAGTTAATAATCACCACATGTTGAAGATCTAGATACAGTTACACATATCTTGTCACCATCAATGAATGAGATAGTGCCAGCACAGCTAGTGAATTAATATAAATTTAATATTTAAAAAATTCACTAGTAGCTGTGCTGGCAATATTTAATTCCCCTTGTCACACTAATCTTTGAAAATCTACCTTAATTCCAAAGAATTCATCCATTAAAAAAATTCCACTTACCTCCAGGAAAAAGCAGCAGTAGGGCTCCTTAAAGAAGCTCTCAGCCAGAAGAGAACAGGCAGCTAACAAAGGGCCAGCAAGCAGCAGGCAGGCAAGGGAACACAACACCACCCAGTCGGCTAGTCCACAGCACTTCTCCAAGGCAAGACTCCATCAAACAAGGCAAGCAGCAGGGCTAGGGCAATCCTTCCAGGCTCCAGGCAGCAGCAGCAAATGAAACCAGCACACCACACCAGGCAATCCACCGAAGACGTCCTGAACAACTAGTAAACAGCCGAACCAGCAAGAAATTTCAGACCTTAAGTACCGACCTTTTAGAGTAGAGACAGTAAAAGGTAAAAGTATAGCTGGAGCACCGCTTTTTATCCCCTAATTTTCACGGGCTTAGCTGGGATTTGACTTGCAAATCTAAGTGTTGATTGGCTGCTTGCTGCATGAGCCTCTTCTGCAGCAAGCAGCCAATCAACCGAGAGTCCAAGACGGCAATGTCATTTTTTTTTGTTGTCGTACAGATGCGCTGACATCGTACAACTCGTTATTATTATTTCCGGACTCCCAGAGTGAGAACCGGAGAACCGGAGTGCCCTATTGATCTCCGGGCACTCTGGAAAAAAAATGGAGGGGTGGCAACGCTAACTACCACATAGGCGGTAGCTCACTAAACACTGAAAGTGTGATAAGAGACCTCGGGACACATGTGGACAGTAGTCTCTCCTTTGATAACCACATTGCCACAGTAGTTAGGAAGTCCTTCTATGTGGCACACCTTATCACAAAAGGGTTCCCCTCTAGAGAAAAGGAGGTAATTGTTCCTCTCTACTCATCCCTCATCAAACTCATTATAGAGTACAATGCCCCATTTGGCATGTATCTCACAAGACACCTACAATAATTGAAAAGGCCCCAGAAATACCTCACTAAGAGGATTACCAGCCTCAAACAGATGCCATACGCAGACCATCTCAAAAAACTCCAGCTCTACTCCATCGCATATCACCTACTCAAATGTGATCTCTGCCTAACATACAAAGCTTTGTCAAACCCAGAGCCGTTGGACATGCTACATTTAAAGAAATCCCAATCTCTCTGAACCACATCCATGTGCAACTAACTGTGGGTAAAACTGCCTTCCAGTTTATAGCCTGCTACAGACCACCCTCCCAAACACAGGAACCCCATTTGGCCTTCCTGAGAATACTGGAAAATATGAAGGTCTCTCCAAACACCATTATATTGGGCGACTTCAACTACCCAAACATAGACTGGGAGCATTACTCTAGCTCCAACACCCTAGCCCAAAGGTTCCTAGAATTTATAAACTCAAATGCTATGGAACAACTTGTTACCACTCCCGCAAGAGGGGAAAACATACTGGACCTGATCATCACCAACATGGGGACACTATGCTCCAGACCAGAAGTGTATCCCTCACTGGTAAGATCAGACCATAAACTAATCTCACAGGATATTCACATCCCGACCCCATCCCCTGCCCAGAAAACCACAGTGAAAAACTTCTCTAAAGCAAATTTCACATGCCTCAAAACCGAGGTGAAATCCTTCAAAGCCCCCCGGGCCTGTGGAAAATACGGCCCAGACCGCAGAATCCTTTATAAACGCATTCTATGAACACCTTCAGGAATGCATGGATCATGCAATCCCAAATAAAACCAAGACCCAATCCTCCAAAGGCAGACGTCCTGTCTGGTGGACCCCAGCCATAAACAAACTATACAACAGAAGGAGGAAGCTACTACATGATAGAGCAAAATCCCAAAAGGGAAGGCATTTCTGATCAGTATTAGCAAAAACTACGGGCACTCATAAAATCATCTAAGGCCAGCTTCGAGAGAAAATTGCACAGGACACTAAGGATAATCACAAGGCTTTCTTTAGTTATGTTAGGAACCTGGGTGGGAATTCCCAGATATGCTCAGAATTAGTCCAAAATAACAAAAATACACAGAGCCCACAGACATTGCCAACATCCTAGCTGACAGGTTCAGTGCAAACTTCTCCCTCTCCCCACCAAAAGGGCAAATATCTATCCCAACAGAGTGCTGCCCCTGACATCTCAGATGCTCAGGTAAGAGCCGCCTCTCCAAAGCAAAAACACAGCATCAATGGGACCAGATGGTGTCCCGGCTCGTCCTACATGAACTCCAAGAAGAGCTAAACCCAAACATAAAACTACTATTCAATCTTAGCCTTACTACAGGATATGTACCCAAAGAGTGGCGTACAGCAACAGTGGTCCCTCTCCACAAAGGTGGTGCCTCAATGGATCCTGGAAACTATCGCCCCATAAGCCTGACTAGCTTGGTCTGCAAAGCTATGGAAAGGATCATCATGGACCTCATAAATAAAGATATTGGGGACCTACAGACACTGGATCCTACCCAGTTTGGCTTTGTTAAGGGCAGATCCTGCCTCTTAAACCTGGTTGATTTCTTTGAAACAGTCACCGAGGCCATTGATGAGGGGAAGGTGGTCCACACAGCCTACCTGGACCTCGCAAAAGCCTTCGATACAATACCCCACTCGGGCATTATAGATAAGCTCACCAGCTTACATATAAACCCTTATGTCACTAGATGGGTTGCAAACTGGCTCAAGGACAGAACCCACATGGTTAGAATTGCTGGAGCCATGTCAGACTCCAAACCAGTTACAAGTGGCATCCCACAAGGCTCAGTCCTGGGACCTCTCTTGTTCGGTATATATTTCTCGGCGGTACAGGCCAACACGGAAGGACTGTGGCTGACCAAGTTCGCAGATGACTGCAAACTGGGCACCATAATCAACTCTCCAGCTGACACAAACATCCCCCAAAAGGGCCTCATAGAAACAGACAACTGGTGCCAGAGCCATGGCCTCAAGCTAAACGCCAAAAAGTGTATAGTCATCCCTTTGGCAAAAACAAAGTGCCCACAAATTACCACATAGGTGGTAATCCATTAAGTATAGAAGAAGTCATTAGGGACCTGGGGACCCAAGTTGATAGCAATCTCTCATTTGACAACCACGTGGCCAAAGTGGTTAGAAAAACATTTTATATAGCCCACCTAATCATGAAGGGATTCACATCTAGATCAGAGGAGGTCATCGTGCCTCTTTATTCATCCCTCATCAGGCCCATAATTGAGTACAATGCCCCTTTTGGGATGTACCTTATCAGACACCTGCAGCAACTGGAAAGACCCCAAAAGTACCTCACCAAGAGGATCAAAGGGCTCAAACAGATGCCATATGCTGCCCGGTTAAAGAAACTCCAGCTCTACTCAGTGGCATACCGCCTGCTCAGAGGCGATCTGTGCCTGACGTATAAAGCCATGTCCAACCTGGAATTAATGGACATGCTGCACCTCAGAAAATCCAAATCCCATCGAGCTACGCTCGAGAGACTTGAACCTCAGCACTGAAATAAATAGGACATGCTGGAGGGACAGATTCATAACCCAGAGGCTCCCTTCACTCTGGAATAAAATCCCAGTCCAGGTTAGGCAGAGTCCCACATTGACTCTCTTCAAGAGGAATCTTGATGAGTGGATGGGAGATCGTAGGTTTACCCCGGCTATCACTTCTGTGTCACTGTTAGACAGAGGCACAGTATACTAACCTCAAAAAAAGGCATAGCAAAATTAATTTAAAATGGGTGGCGGAAGCCAAACACACTCTGGCTAGGCTTATAAATGCCCTAGGGAAGATAGCCTAGTATGAACCTATGAACCTATGAACCTATGAACATGCTCCAGGGACCTAAATCTTGTCACCACAATAAACAGAACATGCTGGGGGGATAGATTCCTGTCCCAGAGACTTCCCATACTCTGGAACAAACTACCCATTCATGTCAAGCAAAGCTCCTCATTGGCCCTATTTAAGAAAAATCTTGATGACTGGATGGGAAATAAATAGAAAATTCTCCCCAGGGATCACTTCTGCGGCACTGCTTGGCAAGGGCACAGGAAAATAATTTTCTTGGGTGGCGAAAGCCAGGGAACATTTTTGGCTAGGCTTATATAGGCCCCAGGGCCAATAGCCTAGTACCTATGAACCTATGAACCTATAAGTTGTTTGTGTTACAAATGTATTGGAGCTGTATGTCATATAAAATGGTTTGTACAGATGTGTACTGAAGAGGTATTTTACAAAGTACTGTTTGAAATGTATTCACAGTGTACCCTACAGGAATAGAATAGAAATGTACATACACAAATGTAACTGTTTAAATGTATATATTTTAACAGGGGGAAACTGGAATACAGAAGGTTAACTTGCAAAACTTCAGAAAAATAGCTGAAATTAATTTATTTTATGTCTGAGCCATAAAAATATGTTATCTTTCAGTTTCAGTGCAGCAACAGACACAATGTCTGTGCTGAGTAGTTTCCTGTATTGTGTTGGAAGTGTTTTATTGTTTTATGACTTCCAGGATCTGCAAAGGTTTGGGAGAAAGCTCTTGTGTATAAATTTTCAGAGGTAGATGCTAAATACTGCTAGCTTTCAGCAGTGAGGGTTTTACTTGGGATAGAGTCAGATGACAAGAAACGATGTCATTCTGCAAGCTATACCTGCAGTAGAATTTGAGTTATTAATTTAAGAAGTCTCTAAGAGAGAGACTCTGCATTCTGTATTCTGTCTTGGATCTGACAAGATCCATTCACCACACATCTGCCTTGCTGCTGTAATTAAGTAAGTGTACTAGGGTATAGTAATTCTTTTAGATATAGTCAGCAATATAGCAAAGCTTAGCTTAGATAATTTTCTTTATTTATTTGAGACTGTCCTGCAATGTTATTTTAAATATTTCCTGTGATTTTGAACTCTGATATTACTGTAAATGAATATTTAATATTGTCTTGTTCTTTTATTATTTATTATTAAATATATTTAAAGCTTTCATTATGGCTGGTCTATCTAGACATATTTAAGGTCTGAGAATACTGGCATATTTATTTGTGACACTGTGTAGGCCATTCCTAATAGCCTTGCTCTTGATCAAACTAGTAAGACTGGACACCCTTTGTTAGGGACTTTAAAGTAGCTGATAAAGTGGTGGCTGGTGGCAGTAATAACTACCTTATAGTCTGGGCAGAAGGGGGCATAGCCAGTAAACCTGTGCCAGCCTTTCCCAGGTGTGTTTGCGTGTAAAACAAATCTCCAAGAGTGTGTCTGTGTCAGCTACTTGGGCTGGATATGAAGCACTGGTTGGACAGAGTGAGTGTTGGAGGTCTTGGCATGGCCACTCAGCTGAGATGTCAACTCTATAGCTATGCTAGTGGGTAGTCTTACTGGGGATCTGGAGAAAGAGGAAGAAACCAGCCCCTGATTGACTGTGGTCTCTGTGGGCTCTTAAGGGAAATTGCACTTTACTGTGTGTGTACTTGTCATACTCACAATATACATCCCCCACTGGTGCCAGTGGTGAGGATTGAGGCTCCTTGATTACTGGGCCAGTAGTGGGGCATCACAACCAGTATAAAATTCAGAATATCTGTCAACATTTAGGCAGCATCTACTCAAAGGAAATCACATAAATATGCAAGCTGGTTATGAATAGAAAATGTTATCATATTTTTGAAAGACTCGGTCATTTCAATATACAAAACTGTATATCATTACTCATTTTGCATTTATAGATAAGTTTCATATTCATAATGGCAGTGCCTGTTTTTACTGTACTTGACGGCATGCAATAGTATACACACACACACACACACACACACACACACACACACACACACACACACACACACACATGCACGCACATGCACACACACACACACACACACACACACACACACACACACACACACACACACACACACACACACACACACACACACACACACACACACACACACACACACACACACACACACACACACACACACACACACACGCACAAAGCCTTTCTGTTTTTTTTTTCAAACATATTAATTCAATGTTTTTCTTACTTTATTTAGATCAGTGATTAGATTAATTCTTTTTCAAAATAATTGTACGAACATAAGGAAAACAATATAGAAGAGACCATTGTAGTCTAGTACATGTATTTGCTTGCTTTTAAATTTCTCCTTCACATGTGACCTGCATCTGTAGGAATAATCATGAGTTAGTATTAATGATGCGCCTGGAGATGGGTAAGAGACATGAATGTTGACAGGTATTAACAAGTGCTGCAACCTCTGATACAGTATGTGAAAATAGTGCATTTTCATTTCTTTCCACTGAGCATCTAGCAGGCAGGATAAAGGACGATGAAGTCATTTGTGCTGATGAATCCAAGTTAAGTTTAGTGTTCTAAGAATGCTAAAGATAAAGGATGAAATAACCTGACACTGCAGAGTGTTTGCAGAATATTATAGTGCAGTTGGTTTGAAGTCTGATGTGCAGACAGTGGCTGTATTATAAGCAGCTAACAGACATTTTATTGTTAGTGCAAATCTTTATTATAAAATCATGTTATCTGCTTTATGAAAGGGTTCAGAGCAACTTAGGGTTTGATACCTCTGTTAAGATATATGGTTTATTAAATGTAGGGGATCAAATGATTAGCCCAGAATATTATTTTCAGAGTGAACTCAAAAAGTGATGAACATGACTCAGCTTTCTCATATTTTAATTTTAGGGATGGGTAAAGGAGGAATATTCATGGGTGAATTCTTCAGTATGCATCTGACAGATTAAACAAATACGGAATGCATACCAGATTTAAGCTGTTTGCCATGCAATATTTTATATGATGGCTGAGGTGCTAATTGTGTGCAATACACTTCCTCATTGCATCCATGTGGGTTTTTACTACTGTTTTGCTTCAGTTTACATCCCAGAATCATGCCAATAACTAAACTCTTTAAATCATCTGTATGTATCTCTATGCATGCTTGAGTGTGCATGTGTACGTGTGTGTGTGTGTGTGTGTGTGTGTGTGTGTGTGTGTGTGTGTGTATGCGTGTGTGTGTGTGTGTGTGTGTATTTATGTTATATGCGTGTGTGTGTGTGTGTGTGTGTGTGTGTGTGTGTGTGTGTGTGTGTGTGTGTGTGTGTTATGATTATCTGGGATTATTTTTTTTTTGGCCTGTGCTCATTGCATTCTGGGATAAAGTTACATCTCTTCTTTAGCCCTGAATAAGATAAAGTAGATATCAGAGAATGAAATAATAATGAAAGAATGATAAATATAGTTGAAATATCTCTACAATTACATGACTATCATATAGTATGTTGCTGTACAGAAACTGTGATGTCTCTTTCTCTTTCTCTATGGGTCTACTGACAAATGTTGAATAAGTCAAAACATCAATGTTCAGAGCATCGACCAGAAAACATTGGTAATGCAAATATCGACATGTTAATATGCGTGTGTGAAAAATTGCCTAAGCTCATGCAAAACTAAAACTGAACCTCCTCATCCTGTGCTAATTGTATATACTAACTTAGAGATCATACAATGTCTGGGAAAATGCAAAATCTCTAACCCCAAGAACTGTGCAGTCTTGTACACATGTTGACCATCAGTTTAGGTGTCCAAATTGTGTCAACTAAACAGATGTTGACCACAGCTATTCAGTATTACCATGTATATATATATATATATGGGTCCCTATCTATTCACCGACAATTCATTTCACTGAAACTCATTTCGTCGACATTTCATTTCGTCGACAGAAAGATGTGCCCCCTTCAAATATTGTTAGGTGGGGCTTCCACACCCCCATTGTGGGGGCTGTGCCACACCCCTAACTATATATATCAACTCCAGGGTTGCAGAACTTGGGGGAAGGGGCAAAAGCTTTCTGTCGACGAAATGCACTGTCGAATTGAGTGTCAGTGAAATGAATTGTCGGTGAATAGATAGGGACCCATATATATATATATATATATATATATATATATATATATATATATATATATGTTTACCCTGAAAATGCAGACCGAAGGTTTGGCGAAAATGGGAATGTCAAATGTCAGTTGGCTGCTTCCCCTATTGCAGACCTTCAATACTGTCAGTGTTCTTTGCTGTGAATGTCCCTGTGCATTCGGACATATGTGATCAATGCTGCGACTAGAAATCGCGGTACAGTGCAGATCGGGAAACTACCCTTTTCCTCACTGTAGTGCAATCTAGGAATTGGAATATATAATTTGCAGGGGATGTGGGGGGTGCAGGGGGGCTTGCAAAAACATTAAGTCACATGATTTTCAATCTTGGGCTGCAAAAACAAAAATGTTGAAAGTGCGAATGCAATAATGTCACTAAATACACTTCAACATTTTCAGGTAATTAATATGCACAACATCGGTATTTGGGTTGACAACATGAACGATTATGTTGTGTTGTTCATGCTTTTGATGGTAAACCATATATATATATATATATATATATATATATATATATATATATATATATATATATATATATATATATATATAGATATATATTTATATAGATAATACAAATAATAAGTAAAAATAAATACTATTTGCCTGATAGAAATAATGGCTGAACAGACTACCACTGTTATTGAATTAGGTTGTCGCATAATAGCTGACAAGGATAGAAGCAAATGCCCCTTTGTACTTGACATAATTTGCATATCTCCCTCCTTAAGCTGCGAATAATTTCTGAAATGTAATGGTTTATGAGGATGATAAATAATCATCAGCAGTTACTGTATAACTTATTGTCCGCTGAAGTGGCCATTCTTTAGACATTGGCAGAACTGAATATTTTATGATACATTTAACTGATTACAATAACACATGCCAGTTGTGTTAAACTAATACAACCGATGTAATGTTTTGAAGGTGAAGTGTTTACTGTGTTTGTGGAACATTTTAAGCCTAGCCAGTTTCCCTTCTAAAGGTGAGAATCAAATCCTGCACCTTGTGTCAGTGTAGTAAAAACCATAGCCATTACCCTAATCACCATCCCTTTGCGATTGCCTCCATGTCTTGTGCAGAGTTATGGAAATGGTCAGATATAATTCTTTAAAATTAAACAAAATGCAGGTAAAGTGCCAAAGAAATAAAACTTGTAAAATAATAACAAGCACTTCAGTGAAACCACACTATAAGTTCCATACCCGAAAATACAATCAAATAAAAGCCGCTGTCCATCAAAAATCAAATATAATTATTGGCAAATAAATAAGTTAAACACTTTCGTCCCTCAAAATGTGAAGAGACTTCATCAGAACAACCCAAATACTGAAAACCACATATTTCTATACAGGTAACAACACCTTAATTGAATATTTACACCACAATTAGTAATGCAAAACACTAATTTGGCTACTTAAACCAAGTAACAGGATACATAAAAATGTTAATAAAATCATCATTGTAATTCTAAGGCTCTTTTCTTTAAAAGTGGAGATAATGAAATGTATTCATTAATACCTGGTATTGTGTTGGAATGTAATTTTGTAATCCAATAAAATTCTCTGAGCTCTAAAGTAAGTTCCCACCACCCTCATCTTATAGGTTCATAGGTTCATACTAGGCTATCTGCCCAAGGGCATTTATAAGCCTAGCCCAGAGTTTTGTGGCTTTCACCACCCCTTTAGTTTGAAGGATACTATGCCCATTATTTTGCTGTGCCTCTGTCAAGCAGTGACACTGAGGTAATCCCTGGGGTATATCTGCGATCTCCCATCCATTGGTCAAGATTTCTCTTGAACAAGGCCAGCGAGGTGCTCTACCTCACATGTACCGGGATTTTGTTCCACAGCATAGGGAGTCTCTGGGTGATGAATCTGTCCCTCCAGCACGTCCTATTAATAACCGTGTCAAGGTTTGAGTCTCCGCCTTGTAGTTCTGAGGGATCTAGATTTTTGAGGTGAAGCATGTTCATCAATTCTGGGTTGGACATGGCCTTGTATGTCAGGCACAGGTCACCTCTGAGCAGACGGTAAGCGACTGAATAGAGCTGGAGTTCCTTCAGTCGGGCAGCATAAGACATATTTTTGAGACCCTTTATCCTTTTGGTGAGGAACTTTTGGGGCCTTTCCAGTTGCTGCAGGTGTCGTGTCAGATACATTCCGAATGGGGCATTGTACTCAATCATCGGTCTGATGAGTGATGAGTACAGGGGGACGATGACCTCCCTTGATCTAGATGTGAATCCCTTCATGATCAGGTGGGCAATGTAGAAGGTCTTCCTAACTACTTTGGCAACATGAGTGTCAAACGAAAGGTTACTGTCAACCTGGGTCCCCAGATCCCTGATAACCTCTTCTGTGCTCAGTGGATTGCCACCTATATGGTAGCTAGGGGTAACCTTGTTTTTCCCGAAGGGTATGACTATGCATTTTTTGGTGTTTAACTTTAGTCCATGGCTCTGGCACCAGTTATCCATTTCTATGAGACCCTTCTGAAGGATATCTGTGTCAGATGTGTTCTCGACTATGGCACCCAGTTTGCAGTCATCTGCAAATTTTGTCAGCCATAACCCTCCTGTGTTTGCTTGTACTTCTGAAAAGTAGATGCCGAACAAGAGTGGGCCCAGGACTGAGCCCTGTGGGACACCACTTGTGACAGGCTTTGAGTCTGACATGGCGCCAGCAACTCTGACCCTGTGGGTTCTGTCACTTAGCCAGTTTGCTACCCATCTTGTGACGTATGGGTTTACATTTAAGCTGATGAGTTTTTCAATGATACCTGAGTGGGGTATTGTGTAGAAAGCCTTTGCCAGGTCGAGGTAGGCTGTGTGGACTGCCTTTCCCTCATCAATGGCCTTGGTGACTGTTTCGAAAAAGTCAACCAAGTTTAAAAGGCATGATCTGCCTTTGACAAAGCCAAACTGGGTTGGATCCAAAGTCTGCAAGTCCCCTATGTCTGTATTTATGAGTTCCATTATGATCCTCTCCATAGCTTTGCAGATCAGGCTTGTCAAGCTGATGGGACGGTAATTTCCAGGGTTGGTGGAGGCACCGCCTTTGTGAAGTGGGACCAGAGTTGCCGTATGCCACTCCTTGGGTACGTATCCTGAGGTGAGGCTAAGATTGAACAGCTGTCCTAACTGCGGGTTTAATTCCTCATTGAGTTAGTGGAGCACACAACCGGGGACACCATCTGGTCCCATGGATGCTGTGTTTTTCGCCTTGGAGAGAGCAGTTCTCACCTGAGCGTTACAGATGTTTGGGGGGCTACAATCCTCTGGTATAGATATCTCTCCTTTTGGGGGGGAGGGGGGAGAGAAGTTTGCACTGAACCTGTCAGCCAGTATGTTGGCAATGTCTGTAGGTTCAGTGAATTTTACATCATTTTGAACTAATTCTGAGCATATCTGGGAGTTTCCTCCCAGGGTTCTGACATAGCTTAAGAAGGCCTTATGATTGTCTTTTGAGTCCTTAGCGATTTGTCTCTCAAAATTTGCCTTGGATGATTTTATGAGAGATCGTAGTTTTTTACTTATAATGATCAAAGGTGTCTTACCTTTTAGGGATTTTGCTCTATCTTGTAGTAGCTTCCTCCTTTTGTTGTAGAGCTTGTTTATGGCTGGGGTCCACCAGACTGGACGCTTGCCTTTGGTACAAAGAGTCTTTGTTTTGTTTGGGATTGCCTGATCCATGCAGTCATGTAGGTGCTGGTAGAAGGCATTTGTAAGTGATTCAGTGGCTTGAGTAATGGTTTCCGCAGGCTCGGGGGCCTTAAAAGAGACCACACTAGTCTTTAGAAGTGTGAAGTCGGCTTTTGAGAAGTTCTTCACTGTGGTCTTTTTTATCTCAGGTGGGGGCGGGATGTGGACTTCCAGTGAGATCAGTTTATGATCTGATCTCACCAGTGAGGGGTATACTTCCGGTGTTGAACATTGTGACCCCATGTTCGTGATGATGAGATCAAGTATGTTTTCACCTCTTTTGGGGATGGTGACTAGTTGTTCCATGGCATTTGAGTTTATGAACTCTAGGAACCTTTGGGCTAGAGTGTTGAGGCTTGAGTAGTGTTCCCAGTCTATATTCGGGTAGTTGAAGTCACCTAGTATGATGGTGTTTGGAGATACATTTATCCCCTCCAGTGTTTTCAGGAAAGCTATGTGAGGTTCCTGAGTTTGAGAGGGTGGCCTGTAACATGCTACAAATTGCAGAGCAGTCTTGCCTATGGTTAATTGCACCTGGATGGTCTCCGATGCATCGTGCGTTGCCACCAACCTTGAGGTGTGGGTGTCCTTGATGAATATGGACACCCCCCTCCTTTCTTGGTGGTGTCCGGATTTTGGGGCCAGAACGCATGATATGAGGTAAAACCTGATAGTGCCGGGGTGCTCTCAGGAGCCTTGAACCAGGTTTCAGTCACAGCACAGACATCAATGTTCTCCATACTGAGAAGGGCCTCAAGTGTGTGCATCTTGAGGTTGAGACTTCTGGCATTGAGCAGCATTACCCTTAGTTTTTTTCCTTTTTTGTGTTCTAGGGTGGTAGGTTTAGAATTTGAGCCTTGCCTAAAAAAGGCACTATGGGGGTGGCAAGAGCCTTCGCCAATATCCGGAAGCCCAGGGGTGACAAGTGCAAGCCGTCCCTTGCGAAGCAGCGTGGCTTGTCCAGCATGTCATCCCAGGCAGACAGACATTGGATCCCCTTCGAATGACACCAGAGTTTAAGCCAATTATTAAAGCTGATCATCTTATCTCTGTATTGTGGCATCATTCTTGGTGAAGGTAGGATACTGCTCAAGGTCAGGGTCATACCTGCCTGGGCTACATAATCAGAGAGCTCCTCTATGTCTCTTCTCATGTAGTCCAGGGAGGTACGTCTCAGGTCGTTCACACCAGCGTGGACAATGACTGAGTCGTACTTGTACTTGCTGTTGAGAGACCTGAGTGCTTGCGTTATGTGGCGGATTCTAGCACCCGACAGGCAGCTTACTGTGACCTTCTCCTTACTCAATCTGGTGATTGGGACATCAGTGTGTCTGACTATGGAGTCACCAATGACGAGTGTGTCTGGCATTGTGTTTGGCCTTAAGGGCTGTGACTATTTGGCACACTGACTATGTGGTCTATGTGTTGCATGTGTTGTGTCCTGAGGTGGCAGTTGTTTGGGTGTCTGCTTTGGTGGCCTCTGCTGTTTTGGTAGATTTTTGATCAGAGCCTCCGAGTATGTCTTTGTGTGTTTATGTGTATGATTTGAAGTTGTGATAGTACTATGTGAGACTGGGTTTGTGGTGTGTGTGGTTACCTTCTCCTCCTGTCTGGTCTTGCCAGTCCTATGTTGAGAGAGCTCAGCCTCCAGTTTGGCTGTATAGTTGCATCTCTCGCATGTATTTGTGTTTTGTGGGAGAAGGAGAGGGTTGTCTGTGTACATGAGGCAATTGTAACATTGCCTCAATATTCCCAGATTCACCAGCTGAGCAGGAGAGGACACTAGCAACTGATCCCTCGACATGCTAGAAGGAATAGACAAAAACTTTAAAAAGACTCTGGGGGGACTTTCCACATTTGGAGGGATGAAAGTGCTTAACTTGTTTATTTGCCAATATATATATTTGATTTTTGATGGACAGTGGCTTTTATTCCATTCTATTTTCAGGTAAGGAGCTTATACTGTGGTTTCACTGGAGTGCTTGTTAATATTTTATAAGATATAATTCTTTGACAGAAGTATCACTGTGCCTTGTAAGTTACAGGGCATGCAATCTGTGTGGCAAGTACCTGTATATGAATGTACAGCTGGTTACAACATGAAATAGGTCTTTGATTAGTTGGGACCTGCTCCAAAATACCAAATTTAAATTTTATAAACTCTTGACATTATAATGTATGTTTATACAAAGAATTGTTGATATTACCATTTAATATAGCATATAGATGTGTGGTTTTCAGTATTTAGGTTGTTCTGATGAAGACTTTCCACATTTGGAGGGATGAAAGCGCTTAACTTGTTTATTTGCCAATATATATATTTGACTTTTGATGGACAGTGGCTTTTATTCCATTCTATTTTCGGGTAAGGAGCTTATACTGTGGTTTCACTGAAGTGCTTGTTAATATTTTATAAGATATAATTCTTTGACAGAAGTATCACTGTGCCTTGTAAGTTACAGGGCCTGCAATCTGTGTGGCAAGTAACTGTATATGAATGTACAGCTGGTTACAACATGAAATAGGTCATGGCTGGGAAAATTCCCCTTTCCTTCAGGCACCAGTTATATGTTGCTATATCAGAGTCCATTTCAGCAGAGGCTTTTTATGTTGTCACTTAAATCAAATGATAGTTTCCATTATATTTATTTATTTGTTTGATTTTTTAACCAGGGTAGATCACTAAACACTATCCATTTTTAGTCTCAGCCTTCCATGGTACAGACAATACACATAGAACGAAGTGTGAAAAGTAGATATCATAAAAATGGTAAAAATAAGGAAGCAATAACAATTTTGTCTACAGTAGTTTCATTGCACATTTATGATTTATAATACATATTTGGAAAAGGAGATGAGGGTAGAAAGATGAATGGGGGAAGAGATTAAAGGTAAGTAAAAGAATGAATAGCAGGTATTATACAGAAGTTGTATATGTAGAGATAGCTACAGATATATAATGGATAACGGGAAGAAGGCTGAAGGAAGAAAGATGAATGAAGGGACAGGATTAAGCTGAGCTTGAAATAAAAAAAGTTGTGTGAGATGTTCTTCCTTATTACTGTTGCAGTATTCCTTACATGTGTGATATCCTGCCTAAGACAGCCTATCATTCATCTAGCATACCAAAGCCTTTACATCATTAGAGCAATGTGCATCAGCTATATACTCCCCATGCAAACATAGGGCATAAAGGTGATCTATAAATGGTCAATCCTCAGAACTACTTTTTTGCTGCCAGTCCAAATGCCACATTTGAACATTGGTTTAAGACATGTTTTGCTATGCTAGTTTTACCAAGCCATTTAAAGATAAGTGCCTCATTATTGTTTATTCTCTTCCCTTTCCCTGTACTGTGAGTTCATGTCATCAAGGAAAGGGAAATATCAGTGTAAGAGGCAGATTTTGCATAAAGACTGACAGGAAAATTGCCTATCTTGTATTGGTGCTACACATGACCACCCTCTGTTCTATTTGTCAGGCCTTTGTTCCCAAAACTGTTTGCAGCCATCTGTCCTCCTTATCAATCTATCTAGAGAACTAATGACTTAGGCTTTTGACTCAGGGTACCATGGCTGAATCTGCCCACCCTGAGGGTCAGCCGCATCTTATAAAAAAGACTAAAAAGTCTCACTCTGATTCTGCAGCTGTGCAGTCTCAAATGGACATCTCTCTTGGGGTGAATGAAGACTCTGAAGATGATTCAGTTTCAACTACAGTTCCCTCTGGGGTGACCCAGTTGGAGGCTGGCATGGAACCTCTGTTTCTCATTTTTCCTCCAAGGCTGTGCATATGTGCCTGCTATGGATGTTGAGAGGGAACCATGGCCAATCACTTCCAAAGAGCCTAGAGTAATTCCCCAGACTTTAGTTCAGGAAGAGGTACCTTGTAATCTTATATAATCTAGGCAAGATTCTGAACCTCCTAGATTAGTCAAGGCTTACATCCCATTAAAAAGGAAACAGAAGACCAGTCATGTCCCATTCATTGCTAATGGTCCCCATAAAGAATGGAAGGTCTTTACCTAGGGATTGTTTAATGCACTTATGGCCTTAAAGCCTCCTCATGTCTAACTCTACCTACTACTCCTTGGTCATCCATTCCCTCCAAGAGGCTTCGAGATTCCAGTTCCACAGATGAGGAGTTGGATTCTGAGGATGAATCCTTAGCCTATTTTTCACAAATTCCTTTTCTCTTGGACTATGGGTCAGAGGAAGAGGATTCCTTATCTCCTGATTCTCTCTTTGAGGAGTTATCCTTTGGGGATATTGTCGTCTGTATGATGAAACATTTCAAGTGGAATTGTTCCCAAGTGTCTGATACTCAGAAGAGGTATTATGAGCTACTACAAATGGAATCTCCTGCTCCTTCACCTGTTTCTTCTATGCTTGTTGCTTTTCTGAATACTTTTACACCTGTTTCTTTGTCTCCCAAATCTCAGCCTTCAGCCCCAGACAATTTGTATAAGGTGCCTGAGGCCCTCAAGTACCTCTGCAAGTGTCCATCATCAGACCCTGCTGTGATATCTGTTGCTACAGACAGACCTAAATTTCTGTTCTCCTCCAAATTTCTTCCTTCTAACAAAGACAGCACAGATAATGGAGAGATTATGGAAAAAGTGTATACATCTGCTACTCTGGCCTTCAGGGCCATAAACTATCAAACCCATATGATCAGATATGTTTTGACCCTTTTATCCCAGTTTTTTTTGGGGGGTTGTTAGGCGTGCCTGACTTAGACAGTAAGACTGCTGCTCTTTCTTTGCTCAGCTGTACCTCTCACGTGGCTTGCAACTCTATTAAAGGGAGTTAGGATGCAGCTGATGCATCCTCTAGGGCTGCTGCTTCTAGTTCTGTCATGAGGAGATATTCCTGGTTATGCTTACAAGACTTACTTGATGATATTAAGGCCAAACTTTTAGATTCTCCCTTGGATAACCATAATATTTTTGGCTTTGTTGCTGTTGCTGCAGAACTGTTTAAAACTTGCCAAGAAAAAGGTAAAGATATGCAGGAACTTAAACATATTTTTGTCTCTCCTATTCTCAAATTTCAGAGGAACTATCCCTACAAATCTGTTTTTGTGTGTAGCCAGTCTTGTCATCCCACTAGAACCAAGAGGGTTTCCAAATGTATGTTTTTTGATAAGCCCAGACATCAAAAGACCAAACGTCTTTCTTCCCTGATAAATTTGTTTTAGTCTGACATTCTCTCTCTCTTTCCCCTAGGCCAGGTTCTCTTATCCCTCAGTCTCTCCCTATTTCTACCTGTTTGGCAGCAGATTACCAAGGACTTTTGGGTCCTTTCCATTATTCAGTACAGTTATTTCATGGTATGGAACTCCCTTCCCCATTTCTCAGACCTACCTCAGCCTCCTCCAGACCATCTTTCTCATTTTCTAGTCATATTGCATGATTTATTGGATTAAGGGACTATTCAATCTGTCACAATTTCCCAGCAGGGAACAGGGATCTATTCCAGGATGTTCCTGGTGACGTCGTGGAGACCCATTCTAGACCTTTTCTTCCTCAACACCGTCTTAAAAGTGCCCTTTTTCAAGATGTTATCTCTTCTGATTATTTTTCTTCTCTTGTTTCCCCAGGCCTTTCTGGTCTCACTAGATCTAAGGAACACCTATCTTCATATTCCCATTTATCTTCTTTTCAAGAAAGTCTTACATTTCTCTTGTTCCTCCTCACATTTTCAGTTTTCTGCTTTGGCCTTTGGTCTTTCTATAGCCCTAAGAGTGTTCACCAAATATCTGGGCCCCACAGTAGCCCTTTGCAGGTTACAGGGGATTCAGATATTCCCATATCTGGATGACCTGCTTCTTCAGACATCCTCTCAACCCCAGTTGCTTCAAGCTCTACACTTTGCTATGTTCCTTCTGCAGAGCCTGGGCTTTACTGTCAATCTCCAGAAGTTAGTTCTGACTCCTTCTCAGGACCTAATTTTCCAGGGTTGCAGAATTGAGAACATTTCAATCTTGGCTTCTCTTCCCCCTCTAAAAGTTCTGTCCCTGATTACTAATTTTCAGTCTCTGCGTCCCCTCTCAGTTTTTCCTGCCAGGAAATTTCTCAGAGCCTTGAAATTCATGACAGCCAATATTCCCATGCTACTCTTTGCCAAACTCACATGAAAACGTTTCAGTAGTATCTCAAGACTGTCTGGCTCATGATTTGTCCCTGAAACAGTCTATCCAACTCCTTTCCATGTTTTCCTTCTTTGTAGTCTGATAATGAATAGGTGCCTCACACCTTGGATTTACATAGACAGCTCAAATATTATTTGGACAATACAATGGCCTTCAGAAAATCTGGGCAGCTTTTTGTTTCTTTTAGTAGCAGGACATTTGGTTTGGCTATTTCTAAGCAAATCAATTCCCCCTGGATTTTTAATACCATTTCCTTTTGCTATTCTTTTCATGGTAAGCAGCTTTCTATTTTAATTCAAGCTCATTCGACTAAGGCAGTTGCCTGTTCTGGAACTTTTCTCAAGGGTCTGAATACAATCTGCATTCTAGAAGTTGCCACTTAGTCCTCTGTTCATACTTTTACTAAACATTATAAGGTGGATGTTATTTTCATTGGCAGTGCAGGGCTGTCAGGGCCATCATTCATTGGTTTGTGGTAGACTCTTCCTTACCTTCATCCTCCAATTACATACACCAGCTTTTGTAATCTCTCACAGGTAAGGAATAATGTAACAGTGATAAGGGGAAGGACATTATACAGTTGAGTAAGACTGTGCCATAACTTTTCAATGTTGCAGTATTCCTTCGCTCCCTCCTGGCTTCTTTTCTTTCTTTTTTTCTTGTAGGGAACACTTATCTGGCCTGGGGGGGGGGGGGGGTCTGTTGCCATTTCATTTTGCTTTTCTTTTCATGGTAAGCAGATTTCTACTTCAGTTCAAGCTCATTCCCTTTTCCTTTCTCTTCTTGTTCCTGGATGGATATGTCCTTATTTTTCCTGAGGTTGCACTAGTTCTTCTGGGGCATTTCAGTTCTGAGGATTGAGTGGTAGTACATCACCTTTATGCCCTGTGTCTGCACAGGGAGCATATGACTGACATACGTCACTCTGATGATGTAAAGGCTTTGGTATGCTGGCTGGATGATTGGCTATCCTCGGCAGGATATCCCACATGTAAGAATATTGCAACAGTGAAAAGTAGGGCATGTACTGCTTGGTGATATCTTATACAACTGCACCATCTGCAGAGAAAAGTTAAGAAAAAAAGGGAAACAAGTATAGCTAGAGGGCTTAAAACCCACCAACTTGAATTCAGAAAGGCTTTAGGTCAGAAGTTTTCCCTATCACATCAAGCCTTTTTCATTCTAAGATGCTAATGCTGAGTCTAATGCTGAGGTTACACTTCACAGGGTGCCTTAATGCAGAATATGATCTTGGATGCAGAACTGCATGCTAATGAAAAGGTCTGGGGGATTGACTAATGTTAATTAGCTATGTGCACTCTCTCACAAACATCCATGGATCCCAATTTACTCCGCCAAGTGATTCAGTAAAAACATGGCATTCACTCATTCACTCCTGTGGGAGTGTTTGCAATGCTGTAAGTTCAGCAAAGATTTGGGAGTTTAGATGTATGTTAGTATATGGCCTGTTGTCATGTGTGTGTGTGTGTGTGTCTGTATGGGCACAAATGAAGCTGCATGAATCTGTATGTGTGTCTGTGATTGCATGTCTACCTGGATGGTGGTGGCACAAGGGGGCATTGGTTATGGAATTGCAAGTGTATGCATGTGTATGTGTGTGTGTCCATCTTTATTCTCAGTAATGTTTTTAGAGTTAGACATAGCTACATTATAATTTTTAGTGACACTATTATATTCATAGTGGTTAAGGTCTTCACCTCCCATGCACAAGCTACAAGGTTTGATACTGACTATCTTCTAACCAATGCTTGTTTGGAGTTTGCATGCTCTCCCTGTGTCTTCGTGGGGTTCCCCCATATCTCAAAAACATGGTGAGTGTTTCCACCTAAAACTCACCAATGAATGGAGCTGTGGACAGCAGCAAAGACTCTACATGGTGCCCTATGGGGGAAGAGTTGTACAGATCAACCACTTTGAGCATCTACTGCGGTGCACAGTATCCTTAATATAGGAGAACATGGATCACAGACTGCACACCGTGGTAGGGATAGGCACTCAATGGGGTTAAAATATGGCTGTAGGTGATTCGGTCATGTTGATTAATGTCACCAAAATGGGCATGGGTAGTTACTGGTGATAAATAGGTTGAAGACCCGGCCTACTCTAACACACCAGGGACCCTTGCTAATGGTGAGAGGGGTATATGGGCTCCTATTGGCCAGTGTGTTCTTGCCATAAAGCCCAGCAGCCCTGAATCAATAAGCTACTGGGTGGCCAGTGTCTATTTGCCCAGCTTGGGTTACCTGGGATAGCTCTGTTGAGCAAAAGCTGGACGTAAAACCAACCAACCTGCCAAACATGAACTAAGAATTGCTACGCTTAATGTAGGATCATTGACAGAACACAGCTTGGAAGTGAATGACATGATGATATGGAGGAGGCTGGACATCCTATGCATTCAAGAGATGAGATGGAAGGGCAGTGCAGTAAAAAACACTTGGCTTGGGATCCAGACTCTACTACTCAGGTGGGGCACACGCTAGAAATGATGTAGGAATTGTGGTGAGAGAGAGAGGCTTCAGAAGGCAGTGATATGATATCATCAGAATTAATGACAGTCTCATGGCAGTCAGACTCCAATGTAATGATAGGGCAGTATTCATAATTTCACCCTTTGCCCACAGCAGGGTTGGGATAGTGACGAAATGAGTGCATTCAGACAGCAGCAGCAGGACCTACGAGATAAAGCAGGACAACATGAATTGGTGTTGATAATGGGTGTCTTGAATGCACATATCGGGACAGACAGAACAGGATATGAGGAATGCCTGGGTCCACATAGGCTGGGCAAGAGGAATAAAGAATGAGAAACCGTTCAAGACTTCTGTCTGGCAAATGGCTTGATAGTAGCCAACACATGGTTCAGAAAGAGAGACAGTCACAAGATCACATACAAGAGTAGAGAATGTGCAACTCAGGTAGACTTCCTCCTAGTAAGCAAAAGGCACTGGGGTAGAATCCATGACTGCAAAGTCATCCCCAGTGAAACAGTCAGCTCACAGCATAAACAACTAGTTGCCACAATCAGCTGCAAGCAGTGGTCAGAGAAGGCTCTAAAGTCAATAGAGACCAGATTGAAGACCGAGAAGTTGACTGGAGAGAAAGTACAACAGTTCAAGGAACTACTCAGGGCTCTAGCACCTCAAGAAGAGGAGAAAATAGGTGGAGTTGAACAAGAATGGCAGTGCCTAAAAACAGCATGTGTTAGGATTACAGAAAACATATGTGGCCAAGCCAGGTATGGAAATAAGGTACATAAGGAAAGCTGGTGGTGGAATGCAGAATTCCATTCATCAAAAGAAAGAAGGAGTGCAGGAAGAAGTGCGAGACAGAAAAGACTAACCAGGCTAGGAAAGACTAATGGTTGGCAAACAAAGAAGCTAAGAAAGAAGCTGCAATAGCACAAGAATAGGGCATTGGAAGCATTCTACCAGCTTCTGGACAGTGACTCAGTAAGTGGCACAAAGAAACTATATCAGGTTGCAAGGAAGATAGTCAGACACCCTTCATAAAGGATACCAGCAACAGCCTGCTCACCAGTCCACAGGACATCAAAAGCAGATGGAAGGAGTATTTCCAGCAGCTTCTGAATGAAGAAAACCCCATACAATGCGTAAGAACAGCATTAAGGGAAATGAAGTAAGGGAAAGAAGCACGTTCAGATGAGGTCACAGCAAATACGATAAAGATGCTGGGTGAGATAGGGGAGAAATGGATCCTGAGGGTACTAATAGCAGTGTGGGGAGAAAGGCATATCCCAGATGACATACCAGTGTACAAGAACAAAGGGGACATCCACAACTGTGTGCAGTACAGAGGCATCAAACCACTATCACATTGCATGAAAGGTCTGGAGAGGGTGATTGTTAAATGGGTATGCAGAGTAGTAGAAAGTAAGATGGGAGATGAGCAGTTTGGAATCGGATCAGGATGCAGCACAATTGACCCAATATTTGCAGTGAGACAGATACTTGAGAAGAAGGTAGAGATGAGGAGAGAGTCTAACTGGGCATTCCTAGACTTGGAGAAAGCATATGACAAGGTCCCAAGAAAGCTGATCTGGATGGTACTGTGGTGGTTTGAAGACCCAGAAACATTGGTAGAATTAGTGCAGGCTATGTACAAGGACCCAATGACTCAAGTATGAACAGAGGGATTCCCAGTGGGAGTGGGTCTATATCAGGATTCAGCTCTGAGCCCACTGCTGTTCATACTGGTGATAGACTACATTATAGATTCATAGATTCATAGATTAGTACTAAGCTAACTGCCCTTGCGAGCCATTTTAAGCCTAGCCAGTTATCCCTTATGAGACTCAAACCCTGCACCTTGTGTTTATAAGGCAAACACCTCAACCATTAGGTCACCCTCCCAATCCCTGATGATGACTAGCAAACAGATCAGAGGGAACAGATCAACAAAGTTGCTGTATGCAGACAATGTGGCATTACAGGCAGACTCTGAACTAGAACTTCAGCAAAGGATAGGAGAATGGAATGCAAAAGTGAAGGCACATGGGATGAAACTAAGCACAGATAAGATGGTGGTAATGTCAGGAAATTGGGGAAATCAGAAGAAGCTGAGAATAGAGGAAGATTGTGGAACAGGTAAACAGCTTCAAGTTTCCCCAGGCCTTTCTGGTCTCACTAGATCTAAGGAACACCTATCTTCATATTCCCATTTATCTTTTTTCAAGAAAGTCTTACATTTCTCTTGTTACTCCTCACATTTTCAGTTTTCTGCTTTCACCTTTGGTCTTTCTATAGCCCTAAGAGTGTTCACCAAATATCTGGGCCCCACAATAGCCCTTTGCAGGTTACAGGGGATTCAGATATTCCCATATCTGGATGACCTGCTTCTTCAGACATCCTCTCAACCCCAGTTGCTTCAAGCTCTACACTTTGCTATGTTCCTTCTGCAGAGCCTGGGCTTTACTGTCAATCTCCAGAAGTTAGTTCTGACTCCTTCTCAGGACCTAATTTTCCAGGGTTGCAGCATTTAGAACATTTCAATCTTGGCTTCTCTTCCCCCTTTAAATGTTCTGACCCTGATTGCTAATTTTCAGTCTCTGCTTCCTCTCTCAGTTCTTCCTGCCAGGACATTTCTCAGAGCCCTGAAATTCATGACAGCCAATATTCCCATGCTACTCTTTGCCAAACTCACATGAAAACGTTCCAGTAGTATCTCAAGAATGTCTGGTTCATGATTTGTCCCTGAAACAGTCTATCCAACTCCTTTTTGTGTTTACCTTCTTTGTAGTCTGATAATGAACAGGTGCCTCACACCTTGGATTTACATAGACAGCTCAAATATTATTTGGACAATACAATGGCCTTCAGAAAATCTGGGCAGCTTTTTGTTTCTTTTAATAGCAGGACATTTGGTTTGGCTATTTCTAAGCAAATCAATTCCCCCTGGATTTTTAATACCATTTCCTTTTGCTATTCTTTTCATGGTAAGCAGCTTTCTATTTTAATTCATGCTCATTCGACCAGGGCAGTTGCCTGTTCTGGAATTTTTCTCAAGGGTCTGAATACAATCTGCATTCTAGAAGTTGCCACTTAGTCCTCTGTTCATACTTTTACTAAACATTATAAGGTGGATGTTATTTTCATTGACAGCGCAGGGCTGTCAGGGCCATCATTCATTGGTTTGTGGTAGACTCTTCCTTACCTTCATCCTCCAATTACATACAGCAGCTTTTGTAATCTCTCACAGGTAAGGAATAATGTAACAGTGATGGGGAAGGACATTATACAGTTGTGTAAGACTGTGCCATAACAGTAGATGTTCTACTTTTCAATGTTGCAGTATTCCTTCGCTCCCTCCTGGCTTCTTTTCTTTCTTTTTTTGTTGTAGGGAACACTTTTCTGGCCTGGGGTGGGGGGTGGGGGTGTCTGTTGCCATTTCCTTTTGCTTTTCTTTTCATGGTAAGCAGCTTTCTACTTCAGTTAAAGCTCATTCCCTTTTCCTATCTCTTCTGGTTCCTGGATGGATATGTCCTTATTTTTCCTGCGGTTGCACTAGTTCTTCTGGGGCATTTCAGTTCTGAGGATTGAGTGGTAGTACATCACTTTATGCCCTGTGTCTGCACAGAGAGCATATGGCTGACATACATCACTCTGATGATGTAAAGGCTTTGGTATGCTGGCTGAATGATTGGCTATCCTCGGTAGGATATCCCACATGTAAGAATATTGCAACAGTGAGAAGTAGGGCATGTACTGTTTGGTGATATCTTACACAACTGCACCATCTGCAGAGAAAAGTTAAGAAAAAAAGGGAAACGAGTATAGCTAGAGGGCGAAAAACCCACCAACTTGAATTCAAAAAGGCTTTAGGTCAGAAGTTTTCCCCATCACATCAAGCCTTTTTCATTTTAAGATGCTAATGCTGATTCTAATGCTGAGGTTACCCTTCACAGGGTGCCTTAATGTAGAATATGATCTTGGATGCAGAACTGCATGCTAATGAAAAGGTCTGGGGTATTGACTAATGTTAATTAGCTATGTGCACTCTCTCACAAACATCCATGGATCCCAATTTACTCGGCCAAGTGATTCAGTAAAAACATGGCATTCACTCATTCACTCCTGTGGGAGTGTTTGCAATGCTGTAAGTTCAGCAAAGATTTGGGAGTTGAGATGTATGTTAGTGTATGGCCTGTTGTCATGTGTGTGCATGTGTGTCTGTATGGGCACAAATGAAGCTGCATGAATCTGTATGTGTGTCTGTGATTGCATGTCTACCTGGATGGTAGTGGCACAAGGGGGCATTGGTTATGGAATTGCAAGCGTGTGTGTGTGTGTGTGTGTGTGTGTGTGTGTGTCCATCTTTATTCTCAGTAATGTTTTTAGAGTTAGACATAGCTAAATTATATTTTTTAGTGACACTATTATATTCATAGTGGTTAAGGTCTTCAGCTCCCATGCACAAGCTACAAGGTTCGATACTGACTATCTTCTAACTAATGCTTGTTTGGAGTTTGCATGTTCTCACTGTGTCTTTGTGGGGTTCCCCCATGTCTCAAAAACATGGTGAGTGTTTCCACCTAAAACTCACCAATGAATGGAGCTGTGGACAGCAGCATAGACTCTACATGTTGCCCTATGGGGAAGAGTTGTACAGATCAACCACTTTGGGCATCTACTGCGGTGCACAGTATCCTTAAGATAGGAGAACACGGATCACAGACTGCGCACCGTGGTAGGGCTAGGCACTCAATGGTGTTAAAATATGGCTGTAGGTGATTCGGTCATGTTGACTAATGTCACCAAAATGGGCATGGGTAGTTACTGGTGATAAATAGGTTGAAGACCCGGCCTAATCTAACACACCAGGAACCCTTGCTAATGGTGGGGAGGGGTACATGGTCTCCTATTGGCCAGTGTGTTCCTGCCATAAAACCCAGCAGCCCTGGGTCAATAAGCTACTGGCTGGCCAGTGTCTATTTGCCCAGCTTGGGTTACCTGGGATAGCTCTGTTGAGCAAAAGCTGGACGTAAAACCAACCAACCTGCCAAACATGAACTAAGAATTGCTACGCTTAATGTAGGATCATTGACAGAACACAGATTGGAAGTGAATGACATGATGATATGGAGGAGGCTGGACATCCTATGTATTCAAGAGATGAGATGGAAGGGCAGTGCAGTAAAACCACTTGGCTTGGGATCCAGACTTTACTACTCAGGTGGGGCACAGGCTAGAAATGGTGTAGGAATTGTGGTGAGAGAGAGGCTTCAGAAGGCAGTGATATGATATCATCAGAATTAATGACAGTCTCATGGCAGTCAGACTCCAATGTAATGATAGGGCAGTATTCATAATCTCACCCTTTGCCCACAGCAGGGTTGTGATAGTGACGAAATGAGTGCATTCAGACAGCAGCAGCAGGACCTACGAGATAAAGCAGGACAACATGAATTGGTGTTGATAATGGGTGTCTTGAATGCACATTTTGGGACAGACAGAACAGGATATGAGGAATGCCTGGGTCCACATAGGTGGGGCAAGAGGAATAAAGAATGAGAAACCGTTCAAGACTTCTGTCTGGCAAATGGCTTGATAGTAGCCAACACATGGTTCAGAAAGAGAGACAGTCACAAGATCACATACAAGAGTAGAGAATGTGCAACTTGGGTAGACTTCCACCTAGTAAGCAAAAGGCACTGGGGTAGAATCCATGACTGCAAAGTCATCCCCAGTGAAACACTCAGCTCACAGCATAAACCACTAGTTGCCACAATCAGCTGTAAGCAGTGGTCAGAGAAGGCTCTAAAGTCAATAGAGACCAGGTTGAAGACCGAGAAGTTGACTGGAGAGAAAGTACAACAGTTCAAGGAACTACTCAGGGCTCTAGCACCCCAAGAAGAGGAGGAAATAGGTGGAGTTGAACAAGAATGGCAGTATCTAAAAACAGCATGTGTTAGGATTACAGAAAACATATGTGGCCGAGCCAGGTATGGAA
Source organism: Protopterus annectens (assembly GCF_019279795.1). Classification (NCBI taxonomy): domain Eukaryota; kingdom Metazoa; phylum Chordata; order Ceratodontiformes; family Protopteridae; genus Protopterus; species Protopterus annectens. Next base: position 78,183,197 of record NC_056742.1, read on the forward strand.
ATAAGGTACATAAGGAAAGCTGGTGGTGGAATGCAGAAGTCCAGGAAGTCATCAAAAGAAAGACAGAGTGCAGGAAGAAGTGGGAGACAGAAAAGACTGAGCAGGCTAGGAAAGATTACTGGTTGGCTAACAAAGAAGCTAAGAAAGTAGTTGCAATACCAAAGAATAGGGCATAGGAGACACTCTACCAACTTCTGGAAAGTGACTCAGTAAGTGGCACAAAGAAACTATATCAGGTTGCAAGGCAAAGAGAGAAAGATAAAGAAGATAGTTAGACACCCTTCATAAAGGATGCCAGCGACAGCCTGCTCACCAGTCCACAGAACATAAAATGCAGATGGAAGGAGTATTTCTAGCAGCTTCTGAATGAAGAAAACCCCATACAATGTATAAGAACAGCATTAAGGGAAATGAAGTCAGGGAAAGCAGCACGCTCAGATGTGGTCACAGCAAATATGATAAAGATGCTGGGTGAGATAGGGGAGAAATGGATCCTGAGGGTACTAATAGCAGTGTGGGGAGAAAGGCATATCCCAGATGACATACCAGTGTACAAGAACAAAGGGGACATCCACAACTGTGGGCAGCACAGAGGCATCAAACAACTATCACATTGCATGAAAGGTCTGGAGAGGGTGATTGTTAAATGGGTATGCAGAGTAGTAGAAAGTAAGATGGGAGATGAGCAGTTTGGAATCGGATCAGGATGCAGCACAATTGACCCAATATTTGCAGTGAGACAGATACTTGAGAAGAAGGTAGAGATGAGGAGAGAGTCTAACTGGGCATTCCTAGACTTGGAGAAAGCATATGACAAGGTCCCAAGAAAGCTGATCTGGATGGTACTGTGGTGGTTTGAAGACCCAGAAACATTGGTAGAATTAGTGCAGGCTATGTACAAGGACCCAATGACTCAAGTATGAACAGAGGGATTCCCAGTGGGAGTGGGTCTATATCAGGATTCAGCTCTGAGCCCACTGCTGTTCATACTGGTAATAGACTACATTATAGATTCATAGATTCATAGATTAGTACTAAGCTAACTGCCCTTGCGAGCCATTTTAAGCCTAGCCAGTTATCCCTTATGAGACTCAAACCCTGCACCTTGTGTTTGTAAGGCAAACACCTTAACCATTAGGTCACCCTCCCAATCCCTGATGATGACTAGCAAACAGATCAGAGGGAACAGATCAACAAAGTTGCTGTATGCAGACAATGTGGCATTACAGGCAGACTCTGAACTAGAACTTCAGCAAAGGATAGGAGAATGGAATGCAAAAGTGAAGGCACATGGGATGAAACTAAGCACAGATAAGACGGTGGTAATGTCAGCAAATTGGGGAAATCAGAAGAAACTGAGAATAGAGAAAGATCGTGGAACAGGTAAACAGCTTCAAGTATCTGGGAGGGGTGGTTGAGGAGAAGGGAAGTCTGAATGAAGAGGTCAAAGCGAGAATCAGAGGGGCTGCAGCCAACTGGCATAGAGTGTCAGGTTGTAGTCTATGACAGAAGAATGCCAAAGAAGCTGAAAAGTATGGTGTACAAGACAGTGGTGCAACCAGTACTACTGTATGTTACAGAAACCTGGGCAGTAAAGGCAGAACAGTTGAAGAAGCTAGAGGTGATGGAAATGAAGTGCCTGAGAATAGTGGTAGGATGCACACTGTGGGGACATATGAAGAAATGATGATATAAGAGCAGAAGCCAAAATAGCTCCAATTGCAGAAAAAATTTAAAGAGGACAGATTATGGAGGTTTGGACACGTGCAGAAAAGCAGAAGACAATCTGGTGAGGAAGATTTGGGACAGACAGGAAGATGGTAAGAGGAAGTGAGGATGGCCAGCAAAGAGGTAGATGGATTGTGTGAAAGAAGACCTGCAACAGTCAGACATGAGTGTTGAAGAAGGCATGAATGTGGCAATGAATCGAGTGAGTTGGCGACAGTTAACACGATACCTTGACCCCATGTAGAAAAAATGGGAAAACGGGGGCTGATGATGATGATGACTATTATATACCTTTTGTGCATTTTTTCAAATAAATGGATTATGCGCATGTGTGTGTGTGTGTGTGTGTGTGTGTGTGTGTATGTGTGTGTGTGTGTGTGTGTGTGTGTGTGTGTGTGTGTGTGTGTGTGTGTGTGTGTGTGTGTGTGTGTGTGTATGTGTGTATGTGTGTGTGTGTGTGTGTGTGTGTCTGTGTGTGCGTGCGTGTGATGGAGCATGTGTGCAAGTGGTTGAGTGTTTCCATGATTCTGATCAATGGTTGGGGGCTTGTTTGCTGATGAGTGGCAAGTGTGTGTGGGAATGTCTGGGAGTAAAGTATGTCTGTGTATGTTTATCTGTACCTGAGTGTGTGTGGGTCTTGTGTTCGGGGGGCCTTTGCTAAAGTGATGCATGGACCACTAGAGATAACACTAGCATGGTCATGTCTGACTTCATTAATATGTGATTAATATGTAATTCAGGCATTTGCTACTGAACTGATAATGAGGCCTTTCTCATTGGGAATTGCATTTTCTCAACATTTGGCTAACTAATTAACCTGTGTTGGTCAATTTGCACAAATGGTGAGCTTTTCTTAATCTTAGGGATCAGCTTCCCATTCCAGCCGGACAGGCTTTCCATAGTTGTGACCCTTACCCTTTTTTCTCACATCTGCAGTGGTGCAGTTAGTATACTTAAGTAAGGGGCATATGGAGCCTCCTCCAATAAGTATTTCTCAAACCTGTTTAACAGGTATTCTTACATGGAGCTGTATTTTTGCATTGAACTTACAGTTTTGATCATTTAGTTTTAACAATATGATATTGAGTTGCTTTGATGTCACTTTATTGACAGGAACCCTGTCTATATAAATAAAATAATGCAGGAACCCTGTCTATATAAATAAAATAATGCAGAAAGGTACTGGGATAGATAAGACTGAAAAAAAACCAAAGTCCAGTTTATATTTCTTCTGAAAAGAAAAGAAAAATTCTGCTGAAAGGTCATTCAATGGATATCCATAACCTGGAAACTAATACTAACTTCAAACTAGATGAAACATAAGCAGCTAGAGTTATTTGATTTTTTTCAAGTCTGAAACGTGCAGAGTCAGGTTTCTGTGATGTTACCATGAAGCTTTGTACTTAGCACCTTTGGTTTAGTATTTTTTTAATTGCATTTAGCTCATTTTAGTGATCAAGTTGATATATTTGGCGTGATATTCTCATAGCTTTGTGATTTTCCTCAATAGTACCTGCATTTTCTTCTCAGCAAGGTTTGCTAGAGTTAGACATATCTAAATTACTAAATTTTAGTGACATTTCAATATTCTTTACCTATATTTTTGAAATAAATGTTTTAATTTTGGATGACATTGAACTTTTGCAGGGATCCTGCTAATAACTGTGTTTCTGCAATAATATATATGTGGATAAAGGAAAATATTTTATAAAAAAAAAAGTAATGGATGACATGCAGCTTGACATTGTAAGATAATGAGGATAAAGAATAATTTGTTCTGGGCTATATCATGCTTACCTGATTCTGTTGCATGCATGAATGTTTCCTCTCCTTACATGGAGGTGAATGAATTTGTCATTGGAAGGTCATCCACAGGAGGAACCAACACCACCATGTGCCTGAGAAAGTTTAGCCCAAAAGTACCTTGTACAGTAATACTAGAGACTGGACATTAGTCAGGGCTTTTCAGTGATACAATATAAGACTGATGCTGACTCTTCTTCTCTGGAACGTCCAGATAATAGGTAATGTTCTAAGAGCAACTATATAATAAACTGGTATCTGTTTCATGTATGGCAGCATATGCAATCATTTTTAAATTGTATTTTGTATATGAAGCACAGATAAGAACATATTCTCATTTTATATTCTGTTTGACTCTGTGCATAGCAGGTTTATATGCTTTATCATGCTCATCTTATTTTGTTGAATGCATGAATGTTTTCTCTCCTCAGATAAAAATGAATGTGTTTGTCAGGGGAAGGTCATTCACAAGGGAAAGGAACACCACCATGCCCCTGAGATAATTCAGAGTAACAGGGCTATGCATCATATGTATCAGACAAGGTCAGAATCAGATAACCCTAGCTAAAACATGCACAACCATTGGTAAGTGAAGGAATGAAATTCTTAATCAAGGTGGTATTCAATACAGGAGGATTTGATGATGACCACTGGGACATTGTTCTTAAGGAATAAGCCCATTGTCAATTATCACACCTAGATTATACACCCCAGACATGAATTCCATTTTTTTACCACCGCAAATGATGTCAGGTCAACTGGTGGAGCCAAAGAATTATGAAGGTGGTGTGAGCAGCCATAGCAATTATCCTGCTGACATTGAGTTTGAGCTCATTATATGTCATTCAGGTGAGCATGCATTCCAAGTCTGTGACAAGTTTGTTTAAGGCAGTCATTGAATCCTTAGGGAAGGAGCTAGAAAGCTGCAAGTCATCAACATAAACATGACAATTTAGACCGCTCCTTTGAATAACATCTGAATGGGAGTGCACCCAGAATACAACCCTGTGGTAACTCACATGTCAGAGAAAAGGGATGTTGATGAGTTAACTCCAGCCACAACCCACTGAGTAAGACTAATAATATATAAGGTAAACCACTACTGTACAACACTTAAGATACCACAGTAAATAGTCTAATTGTCAAGCAAAATATCATGATTCATCATGTCAAATACAGCTGAAACATCTAAAAGGACCATAAGGACCAAGGTGGACTAAAAGTGCTGATGCAGTTAAGGGATCATTAAATACCCTAACTAGGACAGTGTCAACACTATGTCTAAACTGAAAACTGGACTGTAACTGTGAGTCCATTTGCACATAAACAATTTTCTAAAAAGCCTCACCAATATAATGGAGATTCAAGATAAGTTTATAGTTATCCAGATTATCTTTATCCAGCCCTGCCTTCTGATAATAGGAGAAATCTATGTCTTCTTTAAATCGGGGAAAACTCCAGTCTCACGTACAAGCTGATAATACTGCAGAGGACAGGGTGCAAGGCATCCATGCAACATGAAGCAAGCTTGGTCATACAAGGATCGAGTCTACAAGTGGTCAAGTGCATTCTGGGCCAAAAGAAATAAACTCATCATAATCAGGCATAGCAAATGCAGACCAAAAACAAGATATGTTACACTGGGATTGTCCATGGCAAGCCCCTGCAAGCATAGCTGGATCAGCTGAACAACTGATGCAGGCCATCTTTGAGAAAAAGTATCTGTAAGCAAACTCACATTCTTCAATAGACAAAAACCTTTGAGTGGTAAGGCAGGACAGACTACTGAATCTAAGATCTACTGAAAAGAGTATTACTGGATGGTTTACTGCCATCATGATTTCTGGAGAAAGGAAGAAACATTTCTTCCTAGTTATCTTAGTCTGATAGATTGGGTAATGTTCTTCTAGTACAAGTTTATCCTCCAACAGGTGAGATCAGTGTACCATCTTTACTCTAACTACTACCCTATTCATCTTAGGCCCTGAAGCTCAAGATCGTACCACAGCTCACATGGAACAAGGTAAAGAGAAAGTACACAACCTGGTGCTAACAGATGAAGAGAAGCTGTCAAGAATTTCTTATATGTTATATGCCAAAACAGCCTCATCAACATACTGTGCACTGATTTCTTGCATTTAAAGTTGGGTAGTAGAGACAAGTAAACTGGTGATACCAGATTCAGGTTCACACAAACCACCTGACTGTAGTCAGGGTCAGCCATCCTAAGAATATCAACTGAGAAGTGAATGAGGCTGTGATCAGACCATATGACCAGCTCAAATATTTGGTCATTGATCATGGCACCCATTTAGATTACCAAGTTCAAAATATGCCCATGCATGTGAGTAGAGAGGAAATCAACCAAGCAGACAGGAATCCCTGCATAATTCAAAGGAATTATCTATGAATAGTTATGAATTCCTTTTCAACTTAGGTGTTGAAATCACCAAGAAAACACATCTAGGATTTGATATGAGGGAAATGTGAAAATCCATAAACTCTTGAAGGAATGTCCTTGCATTACCAGGTGGATGGTATATAAAGCATCAGCATTTTACTTCCACTATCATAACATATTCAAAGGAGTTAGACACCCCAGGTGCAACCTCCTTTGACTCAAGGGAAAAATAGTAGAAGATGGATACCACACCACCAGACCTTCCTAGTCTTGAGCATTGTAGAACCAAAAAGGCTGCTGCCAAAATGGCTGCAAGGATAGTACTGCATTTTATATAGAACTAGGTTTAAAAGTAACAAAAAACAGGTTACTGTCCAGAAGCAAGTCTGATAAGATGACAGATTTACTCTTGACTGACCAGACATTAAACTATAAAGTCTTGATTAGAAGTACAGAAGAGGTCCATTATCTGTCCCAGAGAGGGGGGAGCTGATTTTCATCCCAACTGCTTCTGACTTAGAAGCAAATTACTCCAGTCCATGCTCAAGATATCGCTTGAAGTTCATAGTGAAACATAATATGAAAAAAAACAGAGATGCCCCTCTCCTGCCCTCCAAATGGGCATTTTCTAAATCTTGGCTGCATTTTTATATTCTGTTTATAAAAAATTACAAAAAGGGAGAGACAAGGCATACACAACCTTAGAAGAATTCTGCACCTACCTTGGACACACTCAGTATGTAGACAAAACTTTCATCCCCCAAATTCAGGGAACAAATGTCACAAAACAAACATTTGAGACAATGTGCTGTTGTAATATTTCCTCAAGGGCAGGCATATGCCTTTTTCAAGTGCACAGACACATGTAGACAGCATAGGCAAATTCCCATGACAGTTTCAATATCTCAGCAAGAAGAAAGAGTTTATCCCTTGCTTCAAGGTCAGAATTGAATCCATATTACTTACTCTTCCTGAACCAGACATTCAGCTATTGCATGAAGTCGTCTTTCCAGCCCTCCAGCAAGTTTACATACTCTTTTTTATTTTTTCAAACACTTTTATTGAATTATCACTTGTGATATAGGCAAATTTACATTCATATAAAAGTAATCAAACTATATTAGCATAATAAACATTTGTAAGAACATCTTGTGTAGTGTTCCATCTCCCCCTCTTAAGTAACCTGATGGTTTGCCAGAATCTCTTTGAAACTGTCTAAAAATCTATATTCCTCCCACATTTAATTCTTCATTTTGGTGACTGCCACAACAGCTGTCTTCCTGGTGATATGGTTCCTGTAAGTCAGAACTGGAGATTCTATACCTAACTTTGTATGGAAGGGACTTTTTCTTTAACCTGATGACTTTCCTCACTGCTTACATCCACCGGTGGTGGTGGGTCCTAGGATTACTGCCATGAGAAGCACTGACTGCCTTTTGATCATAGCTCTTTGATACTACCTTAACTATTGATGCATTGAACAGGGTTCATTCAGACTCTGTATACCTAACCTTCCAGGTATCTGAAAGAAACTCTTATGGAGGCATGAGTTGATCTCATCCTTCAAGAAGCAACAGCTAGGCATTCACAGGACATTTTCACTGTATGTTTGTTTCTTCTGGGTCTTTCCAGACACCACCTTGGAAATATGATCTAATTCTCCACAGCTCTGCATCTCTCTTGACCTGAATGTCCAGAGCATATGGATTCAGGTCTGATAACATTACTACAAAGCCAGTTAGTACCCATGTTCCAAAGGAACTCTGGTACCAAAATATTCTTATGAGCATCTTTGTGTTCAAACACAGTATTTGTTATGGACCACCCATAATGCTCACTCTACTACTCTTTGTATTGTAAGTCTCTTATTGTGTAAGCTGAGATAGACTTTAAATTGTAATAACACATTCAGATTTTTGACTGTAATTCTGTAGTTGTGTCAGCCAAATTGGAATGCTAAGTCACTCTTCAGTACTCCAGTACCAACTATTTGTGTAAATTATACCTTGTTTGACTCAGTATTGCATTTCATGAAACCTGTTTTCTGTGTGTATGTATATATATATATATATATATATATATATATATATATATATATATATATATATATATATATTATAGGTTCATAGGTAGATACTAGGCTATCTGCCCTAGGGCATTTACAAGCCTAGTCAGAGTGTGTTTGGCTTTCGACACCCTTTTAGATTAGATGACTGTGCCCCAGTATAGTAGGTCACAGAAGATAGCCCATTTAAGGTTAGTTTAAAGTGCCCCTGTCTAGCAGTGACACAGAGGAGATCCCAGGGGTAAATCTATGGTCTCCCATCCAATCGTCAAGATTCTTCTTGAAGGGGGTCATTGAGGGGCTCTGCCTAACAAGGATTGGGATTTTGTTCAAGAGTGAGGGGAGCCTCTGGGATATGAATCTGTCTCTCCAGCATGTCCTATTTATTTCTGTGCTGAGGTTTAAGTCACTGGAGCATGTAGCTCTAAGGGATTTGGATTTCCTGAGGTGGAGCATGTCCATTAATTCTGGGTTGGACATGGCTTTATACGTCAGGCAAAGATCGCCTCTGAGTAGGCGGTAAGCAACTGAGTAGAGCTGGAGTTTCTTTAGTCTAACTGCATAGGGCATCTGCTTGAGTACCTTAATCCTCTTGGTGAGGTACTTTTGGGGTCTTTCTAGTTGTTACAGGTGTCGGGTAAGGTACATCCCAAATGGGGCATTGTATTCAATTATGGGCCTGATGAGTGATGAGTAGAGGGGCACAATGACCTCTCTTGATCTAGATGTGAACCCTTTCATGATAAGGTGGGCTATATAGAAGGTCCTTCTAACCACTTTGGCAATGTGATTGTCAAAGGAAAGATTGCTATCTACTTGGGTCCCCAGATTCCTAATTACTTCTTCCGTACTTAATGGATTACCACCTATGTGGTAATTTGTGGGCACTTTGTTTTTCCCAAAGGGGATGACTATGCACTTTTTGGCATTTAGCTTCAGGCCATGGCTCTGGCACCAGTTATCTGTCTCTGTGAGACCATTTTGGAGGATGCTTGTGTCAGTCGGCGAGTCGATTATGACCCCAAGTTTGCAGTCGTCTGCGAACTTGGTCAGCCAAAGTCCTCCTGTGTTAGCCTGTACCTCAGAGAAATATATACCGAACAAGAGAGGTCCCAGGACTGAGCCTTGTGGGATGCCACTTGTAACTGGTTTAGAGTCTGACATGGCACCTGCAATTCTGACCATGTGGATTCTATCCCTAAGCCAGTTTGCAACCCATCTTGTGACATAGGGGTTGATATTTAAGCTGGTGAGCTTGTTTATGATGCCAGAGTGGGGTATTGTGTCGAAGGCTTTTGCGAGGTCAAGGTAGGCTGTGTGGACAACCTTCCCTTCACCTATGGCCTTGGTGACTGTTTCAAAGAAGTTGACCAGGTTCAAGAGGCAAGATCTGCCCTTAACAAAGTCGAATTGGGTAGGATCCAGTGTTTGGAGGTTCCCAATGTCTTTATTTATGAATTCCATGATGATGCGCTCCATAGCTTTGCAGACCAGACTAGTCAGGGTGATAGTTATCGGGGTCCGTTGTGGCACCACCTTTATGGAGTGGGACCACTGTTGCTGCACGCCATTCTTTGGGTACATATCCTGTTGTAAGGCTGAGACTGAACAGTGATTTTAAGTGAGGGTTCGGTTCTTCTTGGAGCTCATGTAAAACGCAGCCCAGGACACCGTCCGGTCCCATAGATGCTGTCATTTTGCTTTGGAGAGGGCAGCTCTCACCTGTGCATCTGTGATGTCAGGGGGGCTACACTTTGTTGGGATAGTCATTTGCACGTTTGGGGGGGGAAGGGGGGGAGAAGTTTGCACTGAGCGTGTCTGCCAGGATGTTGGCAATGTCTGTGGGTTCAGTGTATTTTTTGTCATTTTGCACTAACTCAGAGCATATCTGGGAGTTTCCACACAAGTTACTGACATAACTAAAGAAGGCCTTATGATTATCTTTAGCGTCTTGTGCAATTTTTCTTTCGAAGCTAGCCTTGGATGCTTTTATGAGGGATTGTAGTTTCTTGCTAGTACTGATCAGAGTTGCCTTCCCTTTTTGGGATTTTGCTCTATCCTGTAGTAACTTCCTCCTTCTGTTGTATAGCCTATTTATGGCTGGGGTCCACCAGACAGGTCTCCTGCCTTTGGAGTAGTGTGTCTTGGTTATGTTTGGGATAGCACGATCCATGCATTCCTGTAAGTATCCATAGAATGCATTTGTAAGGGATTCTGTGGTTTGGGACGTAATTTCCACTGGCCCGGGGGCTTTGTATAATTCCATCTCAGTTCTGAGAAGTGTGAAGTTTGCTTTCGAGAAGTATTTTGACCATGGTTTCCTTTGCTGGGGGTGGGGACAGGATATGGACATCCATAGTGATTAATTTATGGTCAGATCTTACTAAAAAAGGGTATACCTCAGGTATAGAACATAGAGTACCCATGTTGGTGATAATCAGGTCCAATATGTTTTCCCCTCTTGTGGGAGTGGTGACTAGTTGTTCCATAGCATTTGAGTTTATAAATTCTAGGAACTGTTGAGCGAGGGTGTTGGGGCTTGAGTAGTGCTCCCAGTCTATGTTTGGGTAGTTGAAGTCACCCAATATAATGGTGTTTGGAGAGACCTTTATATTCTGCAGTGTCTTCAGGAAAGCCGAGTGGGGTTCCTGTGTTTGGGAGGGTGGTCTGTAGCAGGCTACAAACTGGAAGGCAGTTTTTCCCACTGTTAGTTGCACATGGATGGTCTCAGATGCTTCTTGTAGTGCCACTAACCTGGAGGTATGGGTATCTTTGATGAATATGGATACTCCCCCTCCTCTTGTGGTTCGGTCCGAGTTTTGCGGCCGAAAAGCGTGGTATGAGGTATAACCTGGTAGTGCTGGGGAGCCTTGAACCAGGTTTCTGAAACCTGATATATATATATATATATATATATATATATATATATATATATATATATATATATATATATATATATATATCCCTACTTAATTGTTATGCTTTACCCCAGTTGTGCTGTCTTACTTCACTAGCAAATCTCATCTCATCTGCAATAAAACACAAGCCCCCCCTTCCCTAAAATAAACTTCATCAGTGCATTCCTTACACACCAGATACTATAAGCCAAGAGATCACTGTCTAACAACTTTCTTATGCTTAATTATAACCATTTGCTTCTCCCACTAGATAATGTTATGTCTGAGAAGTGTAAGCATTTACTAATAATGGAAGCCATTCTTTCATCTAAACTTTTTGGCAGTTCCCAACAGATTGTCAGTACTGACACTCACCCCATACAGGCATGCCCAACTTGTGACAAATTAGTAAATAAGCCATCTTATGCTGAGGTGCTTAACAAATCTCTGGCAAGCCACAATGGCCGACAAGATGTAGGTTGTGTAAACAGGATACTCAGAGACAGTCATACAAACAGCATCCATAGAAAAGTAAACAGTAAAAGAGAGTAAAAGGGAAAAAAGGGGGTCACCCAGCTGGCAATTCCCCATCCATTGATCCAAACTGCATTTGAAGAGGGCCAGGGAAGGGCTCTGCTTAATGTGAATTGGAAGCCTGTTCCAAAGAAGGAGCAATCTCTGAGACACATATTTGTCTCTCCAGTATGTTTTATTTCAGTCATTGACTAAGTTTAGATCCCTAGATCAGGTGACCCTTGTGCTTTTTGGCTTGTGGATGCGTAGCAGCTCTATCAGGGCTGGATTTGTGAGCACCTTGTATAGGTCATCTCTTAATAGTCAGTAGGAGACAGAGTAAAGAGATGGCAGTTTTGGTATATTTAGGAGTTTTAGTATATTCACATAATTAATGTTTACACCCTATATTTTCTTTGTGAGGAAACTCTAAGGTTGCTCTAGCTGCTGTAAGTGCCTGATCAAGTGCATGCCAAATTATGCATTGTACTTAATTATTGGTTTAATAAGGGCTGAGTACAACAGGACTATAACTTCCTTGGATATGGATGCCATACCTTTATTTATAAGTTGTGCCACAGAAAAGGAGTTCCTCACCACTGTGGGCACATGATAGTCAAAGTTAATGCTACTATCTATCTGTGTACCTAGATCTCTCACCTGAGTTTGCTCTAAGGGTTCTGCTATTGATGTTGTAATTTGCAGGGTATTTGACTTCCAAAAGAGTATGATAATGCATTTTTTTTGCATTTACTTTTAGGCAATAGTTCTGAAACCATTCATTTGTCTCATCTAGACCCTCCTGAAGGATATCTATATTACTGGGTGATTCAATGATTGCCCCCAGTTTGCAGTCATCAGCAAACTTTGCCATCTAGAGGCCTTCCACATTGGCCTTGACATCACAGAATTTTTACTGAATAGGAGTGGTCCCAGTACTGAACCCTGTGGCACACCACTAGTAACTGGCCTCTTGTTGGATCTAGATTCATTCATTTTAACCACATTTGGTGATGTAGGGATTTATTCCCAGTTTAGTGAATTTATTTATAATACCTAGTGGGGAATTGTGTCAAATGCCTTGGCCAGGTCAAGGTACGTGGTATGTACTGTTTTACCCTCATCCATGGCCTTAGTGACTTTCCTCAAAGAAATCTATCAGATTTAATAGACATGACCTGCCCTTGACAAAGCCAAATTGGGTCAAGTTCAATGTCTGGAGGTCTCCTATGTCATTATTTATCAGGTTCATGATTATTCTTTCCATGGTCTTACATATAAGACTAGTCAAATTTATGGGTGTATAATTTCCTGGGCAGTAGATGGTCCCCCTTTACAGAGAGGGCTGACTGTTACTGTCCTCCACTATATTGAGACAAAACCAGTCCAGAGGCTGTGGTTAAATAGAGATCCTAATGGGTGTGATAAGTCCTCATTTAAGCTGTTTAAGAGGCAACCTGATATATTGTCAGGCCCCACTGAAGCCATGTTTTTAGCTTTAGAGAGGGCAGTGGCAACCTGTTCTTTGGTGATAATTGTGGGTGGAGTGGAGCATGCTATCTCCCGGGGAGTACTGGGGGGGTGATGGGGAGATTTGTTGCCAGCAGATTTGCTTTATCTTCTGGCTGAGTATAGATGATGCCATACACAACTAATTCCATACATTTTTTGGGTGTTGTCCTTAAGATTGTGAATATAACTGAAAAATGCCTTATGGTTATCCTTAGCTTTGGAGGCTATTTTTACCTCAAAGTCTGCTTTCAGAGCCTTGACTCACTTGGTTAGACTAATGAGGGACTTATTGTTCTGTTGTCCACATTCCCTCTTACTTATCAACAAGATTTTCTTTCTTTTGTTGTACAACCTATTAATACCAGGGGTCCACCAGGGTGACTTGTTTTTGCGGTTTGTCCTGGGTTCATCTCGGTCTGGAGACATTTTTTGGGTGTTGCCCTTAAGATTGTGAATATAACTGAAAAATGCCTTATGGTTATCCTTAGCTTTGGAGGCTATTTTTACCTCAAAGTCTGCTTTCAGAGCCTTGACTCACTTGGTTAGACTAATGAGGGACTTATTGTTCTGTTGTCCACATTCCCTCTTACTTCTCAACAAGATTTTCTTTCTTTTGTTGTACAACCTATTAATACCAGGGGTCCACCAGGGTGACTTGTTTTTGCAGTTTGTCCTGGGTTCATCTCGGTCTGGAACTGCCATTTCTATGCAGTTGTTTATATGGTTGTACAGGGCTTTTATGTATACCTTTGCATAGGTTTCTATTTTCTGGATTTGGGGGAGCTTGTAAACTAACTATACCATCCCTTAATAGGGGGTAATTTACGTTAGAGAAGTTTTTTAAGTTTTTGTGGCTAGGTGAGGGGGACTAGTTTTACCTTTATTTGAAGGGAGACCACTTTGTGATTTGATCTTACCAGTGAGGACATCACACTGGGTAGAGTGGGGAGGAGGGTGCTGCACTCTCCCATATTTTTGAGTACCAGATCTGGGATATTTGTTCTCGTAGTGTAGATTAGTTGCTCCAGGGCATTTGAATTAACAAAGTCAAGAAATCTTTGGGCCTGCATGCTAGTAGTAGTGTATGCTTTCAAATTAATGGAGGGAGTAGTTGAAGTCCCTCATGAGTATGGTGCTGGGCTGGATTGTGAGTGATTTTAGTAACTTCAGGTATGATGTATGGGTTTTCTGATTCATGGTGGGGGACCTGTAGCTAGCAAGAATATGGTAATGGATTTTTCCTATGGTTAGTTAAACATGGAGTAGCTCAAATATGCCATATTGTTTAACCAGCCTTGAGGTGTGCTTATCCTTTATGGAGACAGATACACCTCTGCCTTTTGCACTTTCATGTCCAGTGGGTGGTCAGAATGTATGAAAGGCGTTATAGCCATCTACTGCCAGAGTGTTTTCCATGTCTTTGATCTTGTTTCAGTAACTGCACAGATGTTAGCATGTTCCAGGGTGAGGAGAGCTTTCAGGAAGAGAGCTTCCAGGGAGTACTGTTTCTTGTTTCTTGTTGAGGCTCCTAGCCTTGAGCAGTACACCTTTACTGTCTCCTGAGTAGCTCTTGATATGCTGGAAGTTTTTTTCTGTTTGGCAATGCCTACAAAAGACACTATGGGGTGGAAAATGTTTTGGCCAATATCCAAAAGCCTAGAGATGACAGGTGAAGACCATCCCTGGCAAAGCAGAGTGACCTATCAACCATGTCCTCCCAAGCTGACAAGTATTGGACCCCTTTGGAATGACACCAGCAGCTAAGCCAATTGTTAAAGTCAATATTTTCTGCTGGTATTGCGGTATCATCCTTGGATATGGTAGAATGCTGCTCAATGCAAGGCTCATACATGCCTGTGACACATTCTGAAAGCTCAGTCATGTCTGTCTTCATATAGTCCATGGAGGTACATCTCAAGTTATTCATGCCCACATGGACTATGACTGACTCATACTGGTACTTAGGGGTAAATGACCTGAGGGCATGATCTGGTGAATCCCTGCCCCTGACAGGCAACTAACTATAACCTTCCCCTCATCCAGTCTGGTAAGAGGGACATCAGTGTGTTTCACAGTGGAGTCTCTTATGACTAGAATATTGAGTCATGGAGTGTTTTGCCTTAGGGGCTTGTTAGTTGAGGCACAATGAGATATGACTTTATGTATTGTGATGGAAAATGTCTTTTTTGTGCACATGGGGAGTTTCTGAGGACTGCACTTGAGAGGCTTTGAGGTTTGGGTTACATGTGAGCACCTCCACATATGTTGATCTATGTGTGTGATGTGTGTGAGTCACTGACAACCTGTTTGTTGCTTTTTGTGACTGTATGTGAAAATATAGCCTCCAGTAGTAATTTCTACATCTCTCACATAGTGTAATTGTCTGTTCAAGAAGTAAGTGGTTGTTGGTGTACATAAAGCAATTGTTACATTGCCTCAGGAAGCCCATGTCTCCAAGCTGGATGCAGAGATAGCAGGAAAGTGCTCATCCATGGCCTAATGTGTACTTCAAAGGCTAGGAGTGGAGGCTGTTTGTAACTGGATGAGGAAATGGTGCTTCCGTGTTGTAATCTGTAGTTAACCTAACCTGCTATGCTGTCCAGTGCCAAATCACATCCTCTCTGAGCAGCAATAGACCTGGGTGCTATAATAAAGTAACTAGCACAGTAAACTTTCACAGTATAAAGACAATAAGCAATGCTTCCAGATGTTTGTGTTTGTACAGGGCATTGGCACAGAGAGCAGCTTTGTACAAATGTGTCGAATTTATACCAGTATTGGAAATATAGATAGCTGACTGAGCCCTTTGGCTAATAAAATGACTACACATAGAGCCCTTTTGTGTGCTTCCCAACTCAGATAGACCAAGTAAACACCTACTGCCACTAGATGAATAATCTTAGTTCTCCAAATGTAAAAGCATAGTAAAAGAGTGTCCAGAGTGAAATGTTACCACAAACAAACTTAGAGATACAGATATAGCAGTGTACTTTAAACAGCTTATAAAAGTGTGTCTGTTCAATAGAAATACTTCACTTTGTAGAAATGAGCTAAGAGCCACTCAGTTTTACAGAACATATAAAGGAACTAAAAATAAGATAAGCTGATTAATAAGCCCTCCAGCCAATAAAACCACTACATGCAGGAATCTCTAGTGTGTTTCCCCAACCTATACAGACCAGACTACCACCCAGTGCCACCAGATGGAAAATCTACTGCCCTCTTAATATAAAAACACTGAAAAGTGCTTGCTAGAGTTTACAAATACACTACTTCATCAACAAACTAGCTAGATAAGGAATTCAGAGCAAAATCAGTAGAACAGACAATGAGGGGCAAAATGCACTAAGCACAAGGAAAAGCAAATAAATAATTCAACATATAATCAGAAATGTATGAAGGGATGGGCTTATAAAGCTCAATTTACTGTAAGGGTGGGCAGCATAAAATCACCAAGTTTAACAAGCAGATCAAGGAATGGGAGGGTAGGTGGGAACAATAACTAGGCTGGATCCACCAACAGTGCTTGTAGTTTTTCCAGGCTTTAAGTCTTATCAGAAAAGACAAAGACTCAGAAATTCTCTGTGTATTTAAGTATCACTCAAGAATCAAATTAACCAATAGAAAAAAGACATGTGAATGTACAGCCTAGATAACCTAAGTATATATCTGCCACATAGAACAAAAACACCAGGCCAAGCAGACTTCCTAAAACAGAAAACAAAATGGATCAGGTAACACAGAAAGAAGCTCTATCAGTTTAAACAACTCACAGACAAACAAGTATAAATGTACTTTCCTCACCCAACAGGGAATCATGAACAGTGCTTGTAGTCTTTGCAGGCTTTGAATCTTATCAGAAAATACAAAGACCCAGAAACTCTCTATGTATTTAAGTATCACTCAAGGAACAAATTAACCAATGGAAAAAAAAAACATGTGATATGTGCAGCTTGGATAATTTTAAGTGTCTATATGCCACTTACAACACAAACTCTAGGCCAAGTAGATTTCTTAAAACAGAAAACAAAATACAGAAGATAAAACAGAAAGCAGCTCTACCAGCATAATCATTTCACAGACAAAAAATTATAGATCTACTTTCCTCACCCAACAGGGGGTCACCAACAGTGCCTGCAGTTCTTGTAGGCTTTGAGTCCTATCAGAAAAGGCAAAGATCCAGATATTCTCTGTGTATTTAAATATCACTCAAGTAACAAATTAACCAATGAAAAAACATCTGAAATGTGCGGCCTGGATAATTTTAAGTGTTTATCTGCCACACACAACAAAAACTCTAGGCCAAGCAGATTTCGTAAAACAGAAAACAAAATGGAGCAGGTAAAACAGAAAGCAGCTCTATCAGTTTAAGCAATCCGAATCATAGGTGACTCTATAGTGAACCACACAGGTACATCACTCACAAGGCTGAACAAGGAAAGAGTGACAGTAAGCTGTCCCTTATGTGCCAGGATCTGCTATGTCATTAGAGCACAATTCCCTGCAGCCAAGGTACACATACAATTTGGCCATTTTGCCCTTGAAACTGAGTGACTTTAGAGATACATCCCTAGATCATATAAAGAGAGGTATAACAGATCTCTAAAAATATATGTCTGAGGTTGGTATTAAACTAGTCCTGCTCAGCATACTACCATTACCAAGAATGATAACACAGAACAAAGAAAATATAATTTACTTTATCCATTGGTTTAATTATTGGTGTCATTCTAAGGGTGTATAGCATATAACAGCCTGGATAAAATGACTGACCATCTTAAATGCTTTGCAAGGATGGCCTACACCTCTCTCTTCATGGGTTTTCTATATTGACCAAAACTTTCTACACCCCCATATTGGCATTTTTACGCAAGGTCAGCCCCCTCAAAGTGACAACACAGTCAAACAAAATTAAGACAACATAAAAGCAGTGCTGCTAAATGCTAGAAGCCTGAATAAGAAGTTGCACTCTTTACAGACCTTCCTAACCCTTAAAAATTCAGGTATCTGCATTGTTACTGAAGCATAGTTTCAGTGATGGGCGAGCTCCACTCAGAGCTATGTTTCAGTGTCTCAGTTGTTCAGACCTACCTCCAAATGTTACTGTGTTGTTGGTGGAGCTATGTCCATATTCTAAGAAACCAAATCACCTTAAGGTTCATAAGGCAAGGCAATGATCTAGTTACCATCAATGAAAATCCATTCCAGATCACAGCCAACTATTGTAATTCCTCCATGTCATACATAGCTCATCAGGCATATCTAAGCAACCTGGCATCCCTCACTATTGAACCAAATATGATTCTCCAGGATTTCAACTATCCATTCATTAATTGGATAACTTACACTACCACAAATAAGCATGCACAAAGCTTCCTATAGTGTATAACTGCTGGGTCCATAGCCCAACTAGTCCATTCCCAAATAGGGGTCCATGGATATTAGATCTAGTCCCACAAATATAATCCCACTGCACTTTAGATCACTGGTCACATCCAACCACCACTCAGTGATACTCACGATGAGTGTTGAACTTGGTCTACCATCAAACTCTTCTGTCTTTGCAGATTATTCAAGGGTAAATCAGTTATAGCTAGCTGGTGTTCTGATGGAATTTAAGCACCCCCCTTGATGACCCCTATCTCACATACTGCTACATTCACAGTTTTAATGCTCTTATAAATGCTTGCTTTGAGGCATTTGTTCCCACCATACACAAATATAATGATAAGTTCAGGAATAAACACCTGTGGTAGTACAAATTATGCAATAAAAGAAAATTATTGCTCATAAGAATAAACTAATACCTCAACATCTAAAAGTGAACACATAAAGAAAAATAAAGAACATAGAAGCAAAATCAAATCCTCTAAAGATAAGTATGAACTGAAAATTGCCAGCTATTTAAAGAACTGCAGAACCTCTTATATATTATGTCAGAAACCATACAAGTAATACCTGGCTATTTCATAACAATAACACTCTCATATTTAGAGGTACAGTCAGCATATTATGTACTACATTTAGCTCCAGCTTTACTTGATTATTTACCTACAACTTGCCTCTGCATATTAGCATGACCTCCACCCCACCAGATCATGTCAGACGAGTTCTGAGGGCTTGTTCCAAGCCCAATAACAATAGGTCTATGGGTTCGGACAATGTGACAGATTGTTTTCTTGTCCACTTCAAACACAGCCTTATAGACTAATAAATCTATTCAGTCTCAGTCTCTCCGCTGGATTAATACCTGAAGTGTGGAGAACTGCTGTAGTCATTCCACTGCACAAGGGAGGACTCACCACAGACCTTGGTAACTGTAGACTAATTAGCTTAACTAACAGTATCTAAAACACAATGGAGTACATTTATTTTATTTATTTATTTTATTTATTTTTGTTTATTTTACATTTGTTTACTGGGATAGTCTGACTGGACAGCAAGTCCTTTTTCAGTCGAGGCCGGGGGATAAAAGCTCCACACAAAGAAATCTAAACAACAGATAATCAAACAGAAAATTTCATTACGTGGTAACTTGCATGAGACATTATAAGTAGGCAAGATATACAATTGGACATCGAGTATAGCCTACATTGATTGATAGCAACAATATATCCAAATAGAGATATGTCTGGCATTAAAGTACACAACATGATTTTATAATTCATTAAGAAGGACATCAGCAGCCTACAGTCGATTGATCCAAACCAGTTTGGGTTTGTTAGAGATAGATTCCTTCCTCCTAAACTTAGTGGACTTCCATGGACAAATTACAGATGCACTAGATACTGGAATATCAATGCACACTGCTTACCTCAACTTGACGAAAACCTTTGATATCATCATATCATCACGCATTCTGGAATTATAGACAAGCTAATCAAACTAAATGTAAAGCCTATGTAACACTGGATAGCAATGTGACTCAATGACACAACCCACTCTATTACTGTAGGGGGCATGCTGTCATTGAAAATGGTCATTAATAGCCACATCCCTCAGGGATTGGTAATTGGGCCACATCTCTTCAGTGCTTACTTCTTTGATATCAAGGCCGATGTTAAAGGTCTGTGGCTGACCAAGTTTGCAGATAACTCCAAACTCGGAGCTATCATAGTCATTCCAGCTGACTTCCACATTCTCCAGAGGTGTAGCACATACAAAATAATGCTGCCAGGACCACAGCCATAAACTAAATGACAAGAAATGTAGTATAACATCCTTTGACAAACATGGGCACACATGCATCTACCCCATAGATGATATCCCTTTGAAAACTGAGACACTTATTAGGGACATGGGCAGTTTCATTGAAATGAGTTATCGTTGGAGCACCCTGTATGTACTGTCATTAAGAAATCCTTTTATCTAGCCAGATTGATTACCAGAGGTATGTCATCTAGGTCAATGGAAGTTACTATCTCACTCTCTTTCCTTCTACACCACCATTTTCAGACCTATAATAGAATCTAATGTCCCTTTTGGCATGTACTTGTCTTAAATATAACTCAGTTTAAAAGACAGCAGTGTTTCATCACAAAAAAAAGAAAAAAAAAACAACAGCATGCAGTCTATGTGCTATACAGAGTGCCTTATAAAACTTTCTCTATTCTCTATTTCTTACAAAGTTTTGAGCTGGGACCTTTGCCTCACCTACAGAGCTTTGAAGGATGTAGTCCTATGTAATTTTCTACACATCTGCAAAACAAACTACACATTAAATATCCACTCAAAGGAACTAAACTTCCACTGCAACATAAAGAAAACCTGCTGATGAGATAGATATCTCTCTCAAAGAATCTCTATTTTATGGAATATACTTCTCTTAAGTGTAAAAGAAAGTAGCACACTGACTCTCAAAAAAAAAAATACACAACCCAGATGAATGGATGGACAACTGCAAATTACCTCACTGAAAGAATACGAAATTAATGAGCAATTGCTTTGTGTTGTTGGGGCACCGATGAAATAGGATTGTGAGGCTGGGCTACAATTAATCTATCTGATAAACCACCTAGTATGAACATATGAACTTATAAACCTATGCCAAGCACAGAAATAATAAACAATTCACCAAATTAGGCAAGGTGATCTTTCCAATTTTGCCCATTCAGGTATCTCCAACATTACTCAACTGTATGCTATAGTCTTCCAGTAAAACTACTGAATTCATAGATGGTCCCTTATGGAGCATCATACCAACAGTCTCCAAAAGGGACCCCCCCCCCATCAGACACATACATGCACACGGCATGCACACACACACACACACACACACACACACACACACACACACACACACACACACACACACACACACACACACACACACACACACACACACACACTTCTTACATTGATTATTCTGGGATGTCCATGCCAAACCATAGCACAAAGTCAGAACCATTGCAGAGTATGCTGAAAGGCAGTGTGTTGTGGCAATAGAAATGAAATAAGCCAAATGATTTCAGTAAAGGTAAGGAACTGCTGATGTGTAATAAGTGTTGGTCCAGTCTGGTCACCATTTACCAGCATAATTTACTTGTGATGCCTTAGCTTATAGCAAAGGTACAGTGATTCAACATATCATGCCTATGAGGTATGAAAGACCAACAACTTATTCTTCAAGAACTCTTACTCCTGTTAAATGAAAGCATTGTCAAATCAAGAAGTCTTGCTTTAAGATTTGGAAGAGCCAAATTCCATCAGTACTTCTGAGTCAAAAAACTCAATTTAACTACTCCCCTTAAATCTTTATCAACCTCTTTGGTGAGTACAAGAGATTGTATATCACAGTAGCAGTAAGAATTCTAGGACAAGATATAATATTTCAACCTATGATTATCTACAAAAGTAAAGAGTCTCTAACAGTCATATCAATGCTGATGAATGCTTTAGAATTCTGTTACCTGAATGTTCAGACAATGCAACAAAAGAAATCACTGACTTGTGTTAATGCTTTGAATGACAAAAACTTTCGGACAGTTCTTTTGAAGCAGATCTGGTTGTACAAGTAACCATAACTTGTTTTTGAATGTCACAAGCATTGCGTTTTGTGATGGACAGTTGGTCAAATAAAACAGTAAAAAATGCTGGTAAGAGTTTGAATTTTTTCAGGTGGAGATATGAACTTTCAGAAGGAAAAGCTTGTGTCATTTGTGGGCTCTTGAATTATTGCTCTCTATAAGCTGCGGAAAGGTGTTTTGGAAGAGCCCATACAGATTACCCTGTCATTGACTATACAAACAAAAGCATTAGCTATGCTGATGGTTAAAGCGGGATTAAGACATGTAGACTGCGAAAAACTTGTGATGTTCATCAGATTGATCACTGCTGCAGTAGCTTAAGCTATATGAGTTATATCCTGCTAAGAATATAACAGTCAGCCACTTCCAAAGCTTCAAAGTTCAGGAAAGTCTAACACAGACAAATGCTTGGTGCCAAAGCCATGTTTTAAAATTCAATACCAAGAAGTGCATTATTGTTACTTTTGTTAAGTCTGCCACCCTGGGTTACTATGTCATCAATAAAACACCCCTAAAAGTTGATTCAGTAGTCAGAGATCTGGGTACTCATGTAGATATCAACCTAACCTTTGATCAATATGTGTCCAAGGTAGTAAGGAGATCCTTCTATATTGTTCAACATATAAGCAAGGACATGCCATCTAAGTCCAGAGAGGTCAACATTCCACCGTACTTGGCCCTCATCAGACCCATCACAGAGTATAATGCCACCTTCAGTATGTACTTGAAAGGAGTATCATAGAGTATAATGCCCCCTTCAGTATGTACCTGACCAGACACCTGCAGTAACTCAAATGTACACAAAGGTTCTTTGCAAATAGAATACAGGGAGTAAACACAATATCCTACACTGATGGTTGGTCTCAAATCCCTGTCTTTTTACTTAGTATCATACAGGCTTCTGAGAGGGGATCTTTGCCTGGCGTACCTGCCTGGACCCTGTTTTATGTAACTTCTGAGCATCCACATAACAAACAGCATCAGAACTACTAGATTAAAAGATCTAAAATTTTCTTGTGACATAAGACATGTTGAAGAGACAGATATGTTTCTCAGAGAATTTCCATTCTCTGGAACAGGCTCCCCATCCTTGTAAAGCAGAGTTCCTCCCTATCCCTATTTAAGTGCAACATGGACCAATGGATAGGAAATTGGAAATTCACCCCCTGGTCTGGCACCCATGTCTCTGATGGACAGAGGCAGTCAGTAAATCACTCCATATATAAATCAAATCTGTGCGACACATTTGGGTTGCACCGCTAGCCTTACAAGTACCCTAGTGATCGTTAACCTAGTATACACCCATAATCCTATGAATGCGTGACCCTATAAGTAGATTGTGGAGAGAAGGCCTGTAGTATATACAGACTTCTGAGGATATGACATTGAGAATTACTAGACAGTGTTTATGCGCCTAATAAAGAACACGAGTCAGTTTCCATGCATGTCTTGTTCACTGAGCCTGCATATGACCTTGTCTTGCAGAATAGTGAGCTGAATTTGCTAGTCAGTCAAGAACCAGTGCCAGAACTGGGAACGTCACAAAGAATTTGAAACCATCTCATTTGACCTACTGACTCATTTGACCTTGTCATCACAATGAACAAAACATGCTGGAGGGATAGGTTCCTGACCCAGAGACTCCCCACACTCTGGAATAGACTGCCCATACATGTCAAGCAGAGCACCTCTTTGGCCCTCTTCAAAAGGAGCCTTGATGACTGGCTGGGAGATAGGAAATTTACACCGGGGATCATGTCAGTTGCCCTGCTAGACAGGGGTCCAGGGAAGTAAATACTGTGGGAAGAAATAACCAGGGAATTGTTATGGCTAGGCTTGTATAGGCCCTAGGGCTGATAGCCTAGTACCAACCTATGACCAGTGCTGCTAATGGCAATAGTTCTAAATATTCCGTGAATGGGATTAATTGTGCTCTAATACTATACAAACTGCCACATCTATGGACTTTTTCTATGGGCAATGAACATACATTGTATCCTGGTAATCTACTTTTTTTTTTAACACCCCTTCCTTGCTTCATCCTATGGCACTCCTTCCCCAGTTCTCCACATTCTTTATCAGGTCTACCAGCCTTGTTCAACACTCCCAGGCTTACTCTAATATTTGGCTGGGGCCAGTGCATGGGGATCTCAGCCATCTACCACCTGCTGGGGATTTTTTTGTTTGTTTGTTTATGACTTACCCCCCCTTTCAGTATCATTGGTTATGTCTGAGGGACAGGCATGCAATGGAGATCATCCATGTCCCCGCCCTTTTCCCTCTTTCAAACACACCTCCTTAGCCACACAATACCCCCAGTCTTTACTTTTCTTTATTGCCCCTATAGCTAGGCCTGTGTTTTTAAAATTCTGCTCAGAGCTATAATAAATGGCAATATTCTGAGCTCATGCAGTTGATACCAAATCTTCACATTTTAGCTACAGTGAAAGACAGCTGTATCACATAATTGTCAAAACATAAATAATACCAACCATGTTTTTACTAGTATTATGTAGGGGCCATTAGTAAAATAGGAAATGTACATAAGGCAGTAAGTGTTTGTTCTACATCTCATTAAAAGAACTATATTATTTCTCTTCTGAGAGGGTTTCAAAAAGTAGGGTGATCAGATGTCCACATGGTAAAATATTTTGTAGTCAAACCTGTTGTTATTTTTGGCATTGATAGGAATAAATATATATACCTGTGATGTTGTGGCAGCACTTGAATGACCTTCCCAGTGTTGGTGTTAAATTTATCAAGTATCACAGGCTGGCTTGTGGTTAGTAAAGACTGCCCTTTGGAAGCTTGTTGCCTTTGATATGTAGGACTAATCACATTGTTTGTAGAAACCCCAAATTAGGTAAGCAATTCCAGGTGCTAGAGATGACAAATAGTAAGGGTGAGAAAGTAGTAGACCTATATTCTTATGTATTTACAACCTCTTTGGCTTTTTATCATCTTAGTGAATCCTTGGAAAAGAGAAAAGAATCCACAGATGGTGTAGCAAAATTCATATTAGTCAAAATTGGAGCAATCTAAATCCAAATGATTGGTGAAAGAATTCTGTTTCCACTATGTGTGTAGTGTGTGTGCACGTGTGCCTGCATGTGTTTATGTGTGTGTGTGTGTGTGTGTGTGTGTGTGTGTGTGTGTACGTGAGTGTGTTTATGTAGGTGCATTTGTGTGTGTGTGTGTGTGTGTGTGTGTGTGTGTGTGTGTGTGTGTGTGTGTGTGTGTGTGTGTGTGTGTGTGTCTGTGTGCATGCATGCACGCACTCTTGGTGGTGGTGGTGGGGGTAGTGTGTGCAGAAGATACTGTGTCCAAGATAAAATATACAAGGTATTCAAAATCAGGCAGAACATACAATCATGATATATGACATTTGTATGCTTGATTGCACAAATGCAAAATAAACATTTAAAAAGAAAAGTAGGTGTTTTCTTGACAAGTTTGTCAGGTTCTAGAAAAGTGTAGGAAATGTTAACGACAATACCACTAAAACTTGTATTGCTAAAGTAAAAAAAAGTGTTTGAAAGCAACAGAAACTGAACAATGTAATATAATTCCAACAGTAGTATAAGTACTCACAAATGAAACAACTGCAGTTGTCTTAATCGTAGATTATAAGGGGTATACAGAGCTATCAATCCATCTTTAATCTGGTTAATTTAACACAAACTAATGCATAAGGCAGCTCAGAATCAGCTTAAAATGTAATGATCTGCATTATGAAAGAGCTCTGGCTACAGCGACCTTGTTGCTAAAGATATATTATTGACAAAGTCTACTCTTTGAAAGGGACGGCAAGTCTATAAGGTCATAAAGAGTACAGCAGGAATGTGAAAACAGAAGCTGATGATAAAGCTCAGTGGTACTGTGATACATTTGCACGAAGTGATGAAGGTTTAAATCCAATACAGCTTGTGACATCAAAAAGCTACATTTAGAAAGTCAGATGATGAGACATTTTATAAATATCGAGGCAAAGTGAAGCTTTCTTTCTATAAAAATGCATATTATGATGATGTGTGTCAGTGGATGTGAGATAAGTAAATGGGACATCAGAATACAAGTCAACTTGCAAGGTAAAAACTTAGGTATTTATAGTATGAGTCATCATGCCTTATTTAGAGTTATTGACAGAAGAGCAGTATAGCTGTGTAGGACACTTTTTTTGTAGAACAGTATCTATTGTATTTTGTAGCACTGAATAATTAATGCAATACACTGCAATTTGCATTCTGCTGTTCAGAAATCTGATGACATATGGAAATAGCAGATGTTACAGACTTGCATGAAAAATCATAAAACTGATCAAAACAAATGGACTGATAGAACAGAAAGCTTTTTGAGAAAGTTGCTATATAATTATGGAAATCTTTATTTCAGTTTTGCACTTCTCATGTAAGTCCTTGAAAAAGAAAGGTTCTCACAGATGGTTCTCATTTGCATAATGCATATATTTTGGCTGGTACTCAGCTATTATACATAGCATATCGAGACCCTTTGTGACAAAAGTGATAATGTGCAGCCAGATAGTAATTCATAGCGCTCAGAAGCACTATGGGGCAATGAGAGAAAAGTAACAGAAAGAGGGGTGTGCAAATGAGCATATAATGATATGCAAATGAAGAATTGCAGTCTAATAGGTACATAAATAGATGCAAATAAAGACTGATGAACATAGGTCTTGATTTATAATCATGTGCAAGATTGCACAAGCATTTCCATCTGAGTATGAGGGTGAAAAAGCCTTTCAAAAGTTTTGGGGTTGCATTTGGTGATAATTCTCAGAGTAGTAGCAGGAGTAGTACAATAGCAGCTGGTATATTTCCCCACCTCTACCAGCCACCCTAGACAACTTTGACATAGCAGATGGCATATGGCATGATCATAAGTGCTATAGATATAGAATAACACCCATCAGATAATGGCCCGGCAGCTCCAGGACTGTCTCCAAGTGGAGGAAGACTGCGTACAGGTGTTAACCTAAATGGCTAACAAACTGGAGCTGTAGGGATGCTTAGGGTTACACTCCTATTGGATACCAAGGTATGTTCATGTGTTGCCATTGTAGCTACTAGCACCTTCTGGACACAAACTGAGAATGCAGTGGGTATTTCACAGGCATTGACATGTAGAATACTCAATACTCAATATTTTTCTTAATAAATTGTCGACATATCTTTTTCTTCAAAATGGTAGGGGGAGAAAGCAACAGCACTGTATATTTGTTATGACATTCTCTCCCTTAATAAAGT
This sequence comes from Protopterus annectens, assembly GCF_019279795.1. Classification (NCBI taxonomy): domain Eukaryota; kingdom Metazoa; phylum Chordata; order Ceratodontiformes; family Protopteridae; genus Protopterus; species Protopterus annectens. The sequence continues at coordinate 78,210,406 of NC_056742.1, forward strand.
GTTAGGAGTCACAGGTTACACACATGTGACAATGAAAGCCTCACCTAATGTTCATGGACATCATTATGTTAACAGAAAGGACTACCATTCTATCAGCTGTTAGGTATTATGCAGTGTGGAGGGGCTTAGAATATTTGCACAGCATCACGACAGTTCTCATGACTCCCGCATATGGCATACATATTATCTGTATCATCACTTCCTGCACAAGGACATTTCACAGCATCATCTAGTAGGGAAGTCGCAGCATGTCTATAGCCATACAAAGTATTTATAACTGTCTGATATCCTCTCTGCTGTATTGCAGGTAATGCAGGATACTGCCTGCAGTCCTAGGTGATGCAGCCAATATGGAACCCCCAAAATATGGACAAACACCAATACAATACAATATCACCCATGTCAAAACCAGGAATATAACAGAGTGATATTTTGGCCTGCTGAAATTCCAGTTGCACTGTCTAGACATGTCTGGGGGGCATTGCAGTATGCTTCTAACACAGTGTGCAGGATCTCTGTAGCATGGTGCATTCTACACAGTATGATAATAAAAAAACAGGCAGCTCAGCAAGCAGTTCTAGGTAGCAGCACACTCACAGCAGCAAGCTCCATCACAGCATTCAGCATAGCAACCACCGACAGTAGTGACATTAATGATGACGTGCAACAACCACTGGCCAATCCCCAACAGGCAATGTTAGGCACAGTATAGGGCAGTGCAAGTGAAGTGGTAGCATCTGCTCTGCATCTATGTTCCCTGACAACTACAGAGTAGCAGAGTGGTGTTATGTAGACTAAAGTGATATGTGAATTTTCATTTAAAGGCTTTGCTAGGCAATGCATGGCTGTGTCAAACATTGCATTAGACATCTTCCCTTGCCTTATACATGAGGATGGGTGGTACAGGTCACAGCCATCTTTATGCACAGGTGCTTCAAAATGCATGTGCAGATGGTTATGAACCAATGAACCTATGAAACATGTTACATGGAGGCAGAGATGGGGTTACAGGGAAAGGTGACAGTAGTGCCCCTGTCCAGGACAGGTTGGTGCTGCAACTACATTGCGATGCACTACAGCCACTGTGATGGCTAGATATAGGACTGTACGTCCTCAATAACACTAGTGAAGGTGGATCACTGATGCAGTGCCTCGTGCTGGTGCCTCTTTCTTTGGGTCTATATCCAATATGGGGTCGGAGACAGTGATTATTGCACTGCCACAGGTGCTGATTGTGTTCCTTGTGATGGTCTCTCTAAGCAGCTGCCTTGAATATGGCCATGCCACCAGCTGTAATCAACAGACATGAGTATTGCACCATGAACCCCATACCATCCTGGCATAGACTGGGCATACACTTATCTGAGGTAGTACACTGGTCTGCCACCAAAGATGTGGGAGTAGTAGCTGTGTTTAGAGTCACAGCATAGACCCCCTTGAAACAGATGGTAAGCCCACATGCTGAGCATCCTGCAAAGTGGATGAATATGAGGCCATACTATCACCTTCTGCAGTGGGTGTATGGCTAACCAGGAGGGAGACAGACAGTGTTAATGCATCATGGGCTATGATTTGATGTAGGTGTTGGCATTATCACTATCATCAGACCCTGCAGAGGTGTTGCTCTTAGTCTGTTTTCCTGGTCCAACTTCTGCACCTGTCACTGTAGCAATGCTCAGTGCTGTTAATACACCATATAAGAGATGACAGAGTAACAATGCTAAACCTTTAACATGTGATGCCCTATGGAGTGGATGCAGATATCTGGTGGACACATGCAGGCAACCAGCATACACATACCTGTGTTGGTGGCCCCCTGAGGCTAAACATCCAAAGTTTCAAGGGGGAACATATACAGTAGTCATTGTGTGTTCCTAGAGCTGGTCTGTACAGAGTTGCTGCATAGCATATATGTTATGCATATTAACCTGGCTGGCTCCCTTGTGAGGTATGTGATACTCAGCCACTCTCAGAACTGGTGTCCGCTCCACCTTGTATAATACCTATTCCTTTATCCTCTCTATGCAGACTTGCCATGGGAGGTGATCCTCCTTCAGCTGAAAACCCATCAGCCTTTATGTTGTACCATTTGTGAGGCCCCACACAACAAGACATTGATGTATTGCATGATTCCTACCACTGATGGCATTCAAGACATAGACCACTGTGTTCCACACATGGTCTTGTAGAGATTGGTGAACTCCCCTTACCTCCAAGAGGTGCTGCCCTTCTGTTCTGACTGCCTTGCATCACAATGTCATTCTCTGCACATCTGAATTTGTCTAACCTGTGTTGTCTGCCTCCTTTGGAAGACATTTCTACAACTTGGGAGAGAGAAAATCATACTTGTAACTTTGAGATCTGGTAGAGAAGGCTACTTATAAGATGCAGTAGCTTGGTTTTGCGCTTTGTGGCAAGACTGGGCTGCACAAGACTAGGAATGGTAGGCAGTGGAAGTCACTCATCTACAGACAGTGGTCTATCCCAATGATAATTAAGATTATCAGGGTTAGATATAGTCAAAGGCATTGCTAGAGCTAGGGGTGGGTAACATAAAGATGCATTCAGGTATGCACAGGTGATACAGGATGACAGAGAGTGCTGGCAGAGGTTGTGAGTATGGACATCAACAGCACGTGTCCCTGTGGTGGACACCTAAGCCATATGTTTAGGAGATGGGAATCTGATATCATTTTTGCATGTGTGTGTGTGTGTGTGTGTGTGTGTGTGTGTGTGTGTGTGTGTGTGTGTGTGCGCGTATATGTATATATATATATATATATATATATATATATATATATATATATATATGGATCCCCTTCAGTTTATCAAACGCCTACAGCGAAACACAAATCACCGACACCAAAAGACCGACAACACAAAATACCGACAATACACACAACCATACATGCACTAACGTAACCCAAACCCTAACCCTAAGGTCCGACACAACCGCACACTTACCCTACCCGCACCCTAACCCTAACTCACTTAACCCACCCCTAAACCCACAGTCCGTCACTATCGCACACACACCCTACCTGCACCCTAACCCTAACTCACTTAACCCGCCCCTAAAACTACAGTCCCTCACTATCGCACACTTACCTGTCCACTCCCTAACACTAAATCCCTCACTCTATCGCACACTTACCGAGTCCGTCGGGTTCTCACCTTGTCGGTCATCTGCGTTGTCGGTGATTTCGGTCCGACGGATTCCTTGTCGGTGAAGTGAGATTTCGGGCATCTAAAGGGGATCCATATATATATATATATATATATATATATATATATATATATATATATATAGAGGATACATTCAGTAGATCAAATATACACTTTAGAGAATCACAAAATATTGACCCCAAAAGGCTGAAAACTGAAATACAAAAATGAATAAAGATATTCAAACATGTTCTGACTGTGAAGGTAATGGTATATGCTGTGACTTCAGAAAGGGTAGACACACATGAGTGGTCTCAGAATATAAAGAATGTTGGACCCATGTGCTACTGGTGTTTTTTGAATATGAAAAAAACAAAACAAATAACTTGTCCAAGACTGTGGGCAGTTTGTGGACTGGATTTTTGCCCTTTCCCCACTGTAGTACAATGTTTTTGTGTTTCGACATTTCGGCAAGAAAACAGAATGGTTGTTACATAATAAGACGGATTTAAAACTTGGTTAATAATAAAGAAAACATATTAGCAATGATGACTAAGTCAGATGAAACAAGGGAAGATGAGCAAAAAACTAGAAGAGGACAATGAGATGAGCAGTGAAACAATGAAATCAAATAAGGAAATAAATAGGGAAATACAACTGAATATTATGGCAGAATGCAATAAATGTATAGTTCTAAAACTCCAGTACATATTTAACTAATGGCATGCATACCTTAAAAGGACTCATTCTTTATTTTAAAAGAGAAAGAATAATATTGCAGTTACACATAAAGCTAGTTTAAGAATTTGCTGGCTTTTGATGTACTTCATTAACCTTTGATCATCTGTTATGTAGCTAACATAAGGTCTGTGAAATGAAAATAAAAATGCTCTGCTATTTAAATAGAATAGCAAGCTAAATTTGTCTTCGACAGATTAACATGGCTGTCTCAGAATAAATGAATTAATGTAATTCAACAAGACAACAGTGACGAAAACATACGCTAACATTAGTTATATATAATATATATGCAAGAGTGAATCATATTTCAGGATGTGTTCTGAATAAACTGTCACAAAACAAGGTCAAAATATAGAAACATACACTCCACTACTATTTATAGACAAGTTATCTTATGATATTCAACAAGTTTTCTAACACACAAAGCAAATACCTGCACAGACGTTTTTATACTTAACACTCATCAGTATAAGCCTGAATGTAACGGCTACAACTCTGTACTGCAGTCTCTTCCTTTACAGTGGTTATTTTAAGCACTCATATTAATTTACATGCTGGGGCCTGGTGCCATGGCCAGATAAGGTGGAACAGCAGGATTTACTGGGATCGGCCTTCCCAGATGTGCTATGGTATTGAGGTTTTACAACATATGTTGATTAGTCATGAACAACACATTCCAGGATTACTTATAACAGCATGCATGGGTGGGTGTGCTAGTTGACCCCATAAAATGGATTTGAAACAGTTGCATAACAAACAGAACACATGCATATATGGAACCACAGTGGACATTATAACAGCATGCAGGTTACACTGATAGCAACAGGCCACCAATGATAGTATTTCAACAGGGAACAATAATAATCAAATGTTTAAATATTTATAGAACAATAGGACATGTCCCAAAAGTAAGTTTGGTGAAAAAAATACCTGTTGATATATGCGTATAGATTATTGGTGCAGATAGGATGGCGGGGAGAGAGAGAGTTGTCAATTAACAACTGTATATGCTTCAATTGCTCACAACTGTAATGATCATTACTCTACTCATAACTCTCCAGATATGATCTCACTCTACATCTTCCTATGGCCTTGAGTTGAACACTGGTATGTTTCTACACAGTGTATTAATAATGTCTTTCTAAGGCTGATATGAACATTTACTTAGCTGGCAGTCCTGTGCAGGTAATGCCTGTTAACACTACCTGACTGTTTCTACCCATATTCACATAGTCAAGGTTACATATGTGCACTCATACTGTGTGTGTGTGTGTGTGTGTGTGTGTGTGTGTGTGTGTGTGTGTGTGTGTGTGTGTGTGTGTGTGTGTGTGTGAGTGAGTGTGTGTGTGTGTGTGTGTGTGTGTGTGTGTGTGTGTGTTTGTGTGTGTGTATGTGTGTGTGTGTATATACACATGTGCGCTACTGACATACTCTGCCTTGATTTCTATTGGTTACCCTGGGTGTTGGCAACAGTGACCACTAGCCATGACAGCATGACATTTTACAGACATTTATTGGAGGAGACTACTTGGTGTATGTACTTATCTTGCTGTCATTTGCAGCCTTGGGTTGGATAGTGGGTGTTGTACACAGTGTATAAGTACAGCCTTATTACAGCTAAGCTATACCTTTTCTTACCTGGCAGACCTGTGGAAGAAATGTCTGTTAACACTACCTGACTGTTTCTAATCATATTCACATAGTCATGGTTACATATGTACACTCATACTGTGTGTGTGTGCTACTGCCATACTCTGCATTGATTTCTATTAGTCACCCTGGGTGCTGGCAGCAGTGACCACTAGCCGTGACAGCGTAACATTTGAGGGACATTTACTGGTGGAGACTACTTGGTGTAAGTACTTATCTTGCTGTCATTTGCAGCCTTGGAGGTGGAGAGTGGATGTTGTACACAGTGTATAAGTACAGCCTTCTTACAGCTAAGATATACCTTTTCTTTCCTGGTAGACCTGTGGAGGAAATTTCTGTTAACACTACCTGACTGTTTCTACACATATCCACATATTCCTGGGTGAAATTATGCATACAACTTACTACCACTCCCGGGATTTGAACCGTGCTTGTTTGTGCAAAAAAATACAGCAAGTTTGTGTTCCATCAGAACGAGCTATTGAGGAACTGCTCTCTCATGTTTGACTGTTATCTGCCTAATATTCTCTTGGTTGTACAATCTGACCTTGTAATTCTGACATTCATGCATGGCAGATAGTTCTTATACTGTGTATTCATACTTTGACACGGTACAGTCTGGGAAACACTGGTTAACACAACATTACTATTCAGGTATGAGATATTGGTGCAGGGAACATTTCATATAGTTAATCTCCTATTTTACAACTCCACAATCTTTGTCAGATGAGCCTCAATTATTTAATGCTTTCAAAGCCATAGTTGCTGTGCAGAACCTGTACACATTTAGATTCATACCACCACATACCAAAATACACACAACCAGTCTGTGGTTTTGAGTTTTATTGACAGGTACTAACACTTTTATTGATATATACCCTGTACGTCACTATTACTCTGTTAATGTCTCCTTTATTCAGTACAAACAATACACATTTTTAAATACTGACAGGTGACATTCTGCTCCTTTCTGTTTATTTTCCCTGAATACTACAAGCTAGATTTGTACTCACCAGCCTCACAATGCAGCCTTAGCAGCCTGCTGGCATGGGCGTCCACAATTACAGCCCTGTCATCTGAAGCTGCACAGGAGATAGAGAAACATTTATGCATACTTATCCATCACATACACAGGCTGGACTTTGGCAAACACTAATTGATACTGATACTTACACACATCTGGGACATTCCCTGCCCATGCATCTTGGACCCACTGGTCTAAGAGCTCCCTCTTCCTATGCTTCAGGTCAGCAAAATGGTGCTGGACCTGCTCACCAGTATGAGGGATGCCAGTGGCACTGGTGTGATCATGTGTGAGATTGTCCCAGGCCTCTGTTTTGTATTAGGAGCTCTGGTACTGGCCCTGCAGCAGTCTCCCCTCATTGTCTTTCACTAGAAGTCCAACCATGATCCTGGACTCCTGAATGCCCCAGCACTGCGATCCTTCTAAAACTCCAGCCATAGTGCCTGCAGTGATGATTTATAACTGGTTACGGGCTGTATTCCCACCTGCGAGGTTTAAATAAGGCTGATTTCCCCACCCTTTGCTGTAATTGGCTGATTTTGAATATGCTGAGCTAAGCTAAGTGACATGCAAACCCACTTAGCTAGGATAAGCATTGCTTAAAGGGGTAGATGCTAAGCACTGCTTACCAGTGTGCAAATCCGCTTAGCTATGCTAATTATTGCTAAGCATTTATATTCAAGCAATGCTTACACCAGCTAAGCATAGCTGAGCAAAATTTAGCATTGTTCAACTTTCATTTTGTGGACTGTCAGGATTGTGGGGTTGATTCCTTATTAATGACATCTTATGATATGTATGTTTACCTTCCATAACAACCCCCTATGTGCTTTCATTACATTATATTCTTGTGTGGCTATACTGTATGGGACACTTGTGTTTATATAGGGGTTTCACATCTGTACTACACTGACACCTCACATTTGGACCTGCTACACTACCCTGGTTAATATATATTTACTACCTATTTATAAAAAAATATATATTTTCACACTGCTTTCACATATAAAAATGAATGAACTGCATTGGGGCTCAAATTGTGAATGACTGCATGCTAAGAAAGGCTGTAACCACTATGCTATCTCACTTTGAGTATTTTGGCTGCATATTTCTATTTAGCTCCTTTGGATGTTTAAGCTATGCTGAAAACAGCTGCACCATGTGCGCATCCGCTCAGCTATGCTTAAACCTTAGTGGGGACTGGAAAAAAATATTTGTTTTATTTGTCTTGGTTTAGGGATATGCACAGAAAATAGGCTAATGGGAGCCTAAATCCATAGCAAGATCAACCATATGTACACTTAGATAAACAAAGGAAGCAAAACATCAAAAGGTTTTATTTTAACAGATAAGGTACTGCCATGGCCTTTACAATGTTGCTGTAAGAGCTTTTTAATTCTTCTTTATAACTGTGGTTAAATATATTGAAACCAGTGATAGAAAGAAATGACTATGCAAACAATAGTTAGGCATTTTTTAAACCTGGGTTTGACAAAATTACTATGAAGGATTATTCACAAACAAAAAGGAAATTATACAGCAGTCACACGCAAGAGTCCTACATGCTTGAAACAGAAACCGCTGATGAATTTGCAACCAAAACACAAATATTCGCTAGTGAGACTGCCAAATTCAAGCTAAACATTCAGAAACAATTTGTTAGAATGAAGCACCAGGATCAAGCTTTTTTAAAAACCAAATCAAACCAAATGATGTCTCCCCAAGAAATACAGCTTTGAAATATGAAATGTAAGCAAAGCTGTTTGCTAATTTGAAGCATAAGAAATATGAAATTTGTATATGGAGATGCAAGAAAGAAAAAAGCTAAATATCTGGAATATGTTAAATCACTCCAGAAAAGCAAAGTGCTCAGATTACACATTTCCAAGCACAAATATTTTAAGAAATCTTTCCTTTTCAGTCTAAAATCATCAAATAATGGAAAAAAGAGAAGTACATGTTCTCGGTGAAAAAGTGCTTTCCTTTTCTCTCAGTAGTATCCTTAGAACTGACTAAACATTTAGCTGGTGATGTGTACATACAAAAAGTATTTATTTTTAAGACTGTATGCATTTCCAGTCATATGAGTACAAACATGGAAAATGGCAAAAAAGAGGGAGAGAGAGAGAGAGAGAGAGAGAGAGAGAGAGAGAGAGAGAGAGAGAATACAAAGGCCAATAACAGCCAAACTAAGAAAGTTGAGTTAAAGCAACATTTTCTGGTGTTGCTGAAAATTGAGTTTAGAGAGAACATAACTTAATCACTGCTGCTTTAAAATCAGATGTGGTACAGCAATGAAGTCAGCATCCTCTACTTAAATAGTTGTATATTAAGGTCTTAACAGAAAGTCTACTTCCTTATAAAATGTTAATTTTCATGAAAGGGACACTTATTTTTTATCACACCGATAAATACCAACACCGAGATCGCACTACAATGAAGAGAATGATAATGTCTGCATTCCACAATGTATAATGATCTCCATTACCGTTCTCTTCACTGTAGAGTGATCTTGGAGTTAGTATGGGGCTTGCCCCCCTGCAAAAACAAGTTTTTTGATGTCTTATTCTTTTTTTTTTTTTTAATTTTGATATTCCACAATCTCGAGGCTCTGAGTTTGATATATTGAACGTCGGGATTGTGGACTTTTGAAATAAAGAAGTGGACCCATATGTGTATATAAATATATATATATATATATATATATATATATATATATATATATATATATATAGGTCTACCTGACATTGCCAACACTCCAGAATGCCAACAACCATATGGCCAACACCATATGACTGACATTTGGAATGCCGACAGTGCGGAACTGGCATCTCACTATAGTGCGGAATGGAAAGATTTCCATTCCTGCACTGTAGTGTGATCTCGGAGTTGGTATACTAAAGTTACAGGGGGTGCAGGGGTGCATAGTCCCCCTGCTAGCAGTTGAAATGAAATTTTATTTTCCTTTTACATGGTCTACTTACAATGTCGAGATTTTGGATGTCAGTCATATGGTGTTGGCCATATGGTTGTCGGCATTCTGAAATTTTGGCATTGTGAAGTAGATCCATATATATATATATATATATATATATATATATGTGTGTGTGTGTGTGTGTGTGTGTGTGTGTGTGTGTGAATAATAAATAGATACAGATATACAATATACAGTATACACAATATATAAATATGTAGCTCTTTCCATGATGTAAGTACTGAGTACAAATATAAATAGAACTCTTTTTTTTAAAATTATGTGCAAAAGTGTTTTAAATAGAACTGTTGCTTGACATACCCAGATACCAAGGTATATTAAGAATAGATGATTTCTTCAGAGTCCAGTTAAAACAACAATTGTGAAGATAACTGATTTTTGAAAGAAAGAAAGACTATATCTCACCAAGTTAGACTAAAGTTTACATTTCATAGAGAGATTGTGTGCCTGGTATATTGGTTATGTGCAGTGTGCTACAGTAAGTGGATTTTACATAAGGAAATGGAGACATCTTCCTACAGAGTTGCACACCCATACATCCTGCTAATTAGTTAATTAGAACAACAGTGGGGAAAATGTATGAATACTTCCCTAGTATAACTTTCATTTTATCAATATTTTGTTTTAAGATGTTTTTGAGTTTAGATATTTTTGAGATTAGATATTTTTCTGTTGATAGTTTTACTGTCGATTTGTACTATTTAGATCATTTATAGTACTCTTACATAGATAGATAGACACATAGATAGATAAATATAGATAGATAGATAGATAGATAGATAGATAGATAGATAGACAGATAGACATGAGCCTGACACTGAATTAAAGAAATGTTTCAATGGAACCCATTCTACTTAAATAAAATGAATGACACCTGAACCATCATAACAACCAGAGCAGTACTTCCAGTGGACATCCAACACTCCATACCCACCCAAGACTCTGAATATACAGACTTTGGGATTACATGAGAGTAAAAATAAAACAAAACTCCTCATGCCTGCAGCTCTGCCTAGAAAAGCAGATTCCACATTCCCTGGGCTTGATTTGTCCTTGTTACTTATATTTCTCTAGTTATTACTTTTCTAAGTGTTCAGCTAGCATTTGGTGGCTTGCACCCCTCTTGTTGCCTTTTTTTTGTGAGTTTTTGTGATCACTCACATCTTCAGCGTATGAGGAATTTCAAGATGGGGGGTGCACACCTATCAATGGGGTGGCTCTTCATAAGATCTTCTGCAAACTATAGTCATTTTAACATTCCTTGTACAAGTGGTTCTACAGGACTCTATTGCTAAATAAGATGATTGGCACCAATTTCTCTCTCTCTCTCTCCCCCTAGTTGACAGGACAGCAGCAAGACCCCGTGTCATCAGAAAGAGCTGGTTATGTCACACACATCACAAAGCTCTTACTTTCAGATAAGGACTCATCAACTCAAGCTCAAGGAGGATGATTTTTAGAGCAGGAGTCAAAGAAGTAATCTGCAAAATATTGGACTTCCTGAAGGTAAAACAGGGGACAAACTGGTGGAATCTGTTAGAAAAGAATTGGCCAGAACTCTTAAATTGCCACAGCAGCAGATAGCTGAGTGGACAAAAATAATTGCTTCAAGAGTACAGTCATCTAATTTTCCCCTGCATTTCATTGTCAATTTCAGTGACAGCAAAGTAGCACTAAGGAACAGTAGAGAACTTGGTACTGAGCTAACTATTGCAGGTGCCTGTATACACTTCAGTCCTGATTACAGAAACTCATTGGCTAACAGAAGAAAGGCAAAGGTTCCTTTTATCTTGAGACTGAGAGAATGGGACTTTCATAGCCAGTTGCACTTCCTGCTACATTGGCTATCTCATTAAATGGTCATATTACATCATTTAAGAACTCAGATTATTACTTTTATCAAGGCTATTACAGCTCAGAAAGATACTTGGCTCTTTCTGTATTGACGTATCTGAGATGGAGATGTCAGCAAGAACTAGAAATAAACCTAAGGCTGACAGGGGGTCTCTCTCCTCAACAACCAAGTGTCTTTCAGAGATAAATGTAAGAGCTACTTCACTCACTAAATTGAATAACCCTCTCTTCCACCTAAGAAACAACAATGCAGCTAACCCTTGTCACCTGTACTTACTCAAACCCAGTTTGCTGCTCTTCAGTCTCTGAAGATTCAGGACAATGAAGAGTTTCAATTTATCACTCCTGACACTGCACAACAAATTTTGGAGTCCCTACCAGGCTCATCATCACAAATCTGGCCAGTGGCAGAGAAGGACACCATGGAAATTTCCAGCTACTTGACTTTGATACATGATGTTCTGCTCCTTCCTACCAGCAGGGTGATATGGCCGCTTTATCGAGCTGTATACTTCTAGTTTTCAAAGACAAACTTTTGGACATTTGCTGTCTTTTATGCTGTATTATTCTCTCATATTTTACTGTATCTAGGCAACTGTTTAGATTGCAGTTGTATGCATAGTTTCTCCCTTTTATAGCTACTTTCTAACTTATAAGGAATACCACTACTAAACTTTGCTATGCATAGCGGTAGCCTTTCTTTGCTGGGGGGGGGGGGTGGAAGGGCAGGAGGTTTAGCTAGGGGAGTGTGTAAGGTTTTTCAGAGTCACTTTTTCTGTTCTAGTAGTTTACCTGTATACATTTAGCCTTCTTCTGGAATAGTTTGTTATTACATTTAGAAGTGTATTATGACTGTGTTTTTGTGCTCAGTGCTGTATTATTTGTGTGTTTAGTTTTGGTATCACTGTATGTCTAACCACTCCACTAATGTTTCATTATTTAAGATCACTTTTGCCATCCAGGATTTTCTTGCCCATTCTCAACAGCAAATAGACACTGTCTCTACACCATTTAAGATCGTGTCTTGGAATATGTGGCATTTATCCAATTGTAATCAGTAAATTGTGTGTTTTTCTTTGCTGAAAAATATACTCCACATATTGTATCTCTTCATAATTTAAACTGAAAAAGTGCACGGTATCCAAAACTTTGAAGAAGTAGAAGGGCTACGGGGAAACTAGTAATGCCCAGTCAGCTCAGTGGGGCTTTAAAACCCTTCTCCATCAGTCATTACATTGGTCTTTGTAACCATTTGAGCAGGGCAAATGATTAATACTTAAAGTCAACATCAGTAATAATCTGATTGTCATAGCCATATTTTATGGTCCCACTACTGACTTCCTGGATGCTTTTAATCAGTTTTCCACCACATTGGACCATCTCTTTATAGGGATAGGTCTACCATCATTATTGGTGTTGACTTCAATATTGCACTAAATCCACATTTAGATAGACACCCACTGGCTAGAGAGAGGTTACCACATTCAACCTAAGCAGTTAATAACCTTATTACTGACCTGGCCTTGGTTGAAGACTTCACATCCAGAGCTATTTAATTACACATATCTAGGCCCTACAATAAGCAGCAGTAGCAGGTTGGATTATATCTTTATTAATGCAGTTTATATTCATCATGTGCGTGCATGCTCATATCATACTGCTGTCCTATCTGACCAGACCTTTGTCTTGCTAGAAATTTAATCTTTTGGTCTACCCTTTCCATGTAGATGCTGATTATTGGATACTTTGATTCTATGAAACCTTAATGATGCTTAAGAAGTTTGTTGATGGCCACTCATCTGTTTCTGTAAATAAGGGCCATCTTTGGGAGGACTTAAATCTATGTATTAGGTGTTCCCCTCAGAAAGTATATATAGAGAGGAAGTTCATGAGACTTTAGAAGTGTGAAGAACTTGAGAAACTGATTGAGGTAAAAGAGTCTGCTTATAAACATAGTGGTTATGGACATCAGGCACTTAAATGGGGGCATCACTCAGCTTAAAAAGGAGTACAATGTACTGTTTATGGTTGGGTAGGAAGAAAGAAAAAAACTCAGGCATCAGCTAAAGAGGTTACATCTCCAAAATTGCTAGCCAGCAGATCAAGGAAAGAAAGAAAGAGACAATGTTACATAGTTGTCCTAAAAGATAATAAAGACATTGCACATCAGACTTTGTGCCTAATCAATGAGATCATTACTAAATTATTTATTTATTTATTGGCATTTGCTAACCAGGAAAGTCCACTGGGCCAGAGACACATTTTTGGCGGAGGCCCTGGGAGAAAACCTCCAAAATTACAAATAAAATATAATAAATTGTGTAAACAACATATTTGCAAGACATCCACTATCAATCAGTAAGAATTATATAAACATCAAAGTGTTATTCCAAAAAGCATTCAAGTCCATTGGGTTTCTTTTAAGTCATACTATTAAATAGTTAAATAAAACAGAGACTGCAATAAGCTGTCAATGTAGTTCAAAGTAACTTGTAGTGAAATAATATCTTGAGATAAAGCAAAACATAGAAGTAGAAATGAGATTGAGGGAAGTTATGATGTCCTTGATGGAGGTAAGTAGTGAATGCAATTTATAAGTCTTATACTCAATGCCCATTTGTTTTTCTACGGATTAGAGGCATGCATTTTTACAAAGCATCATTTTCCCCCAGGTTTCTGAGAATGATCTTTCAGCTTTAAATGCCCCAATCACTTTGGAAGAAATAGGTTTAGCAATGCAATCCATGACAAAGGGCAAGGCACCTGGCCCAGATGGGATTCCTGTGGATCTTCATGACTTATTTTCCAATGCTTGATCTGGGAAGCTACTAACATTGTATTATTTTGTTTGAGAACCTGAGGATCATGCCTTTCTTATCTCACATTGCATCTATTGTTTTGTTTTCTTACCTAAGCTTGGCCAGATCTTACAATTTTCATTAAGTTGTTATCCCATTTTTCTTTTGCAGGCTGAAACTAAAGTTTATGCCAAAATTTTGGCAAACAGACAGGAGAAGATATTTCCCAGTTTGTTCCACAGTTCATATCAGGGAGTTATCAAGGGCAGGCAAAGGGGATCTGAAGTGAAACATCTTTGGTTAAATATTACACAGTACAGCAATGCCCAAAACATTCCCATGTGGGCTTTCTTCTTAGACTTCAAGAAATCATTTTATTCTCTCTTCTGGGATTTCCTATGGGTTGCACTTGCTGGATATGGAATTAAAAGCCCCTTCTTTGAGAGGTGTAATCTTCTATAGAATGCTCCTCTGGACCATGTTATCAAGAATGGAGTCTCTCCCCAGTGTTTCAGCTACAGAGGTACTCTTGACAAGGTTGTCCATTAATACCCCTCTCTTTTTGTACTTGCTATGGAAACTTTCAATGTATATATGCATCAGCAATGCTCTGAGATTGCTATTAGCATTAATGAAGGTCCTTTTCACTCTACTTTTGGTTTGCAGATGACAGAATTATATGGGTCATGGACCCTGTTTCTCATTTATCTACCATCATTAATCTTTTGGATTATTTTGGCAGTATTTCAGGGTTAACACTAAATCACCACAAATCCAAGCTACTGCCTCTTAATCCTGTAACTGAGCATCAAAAGGAACTTATATTTGGAAAGAACATATCGTTGGTCTCACCCCATGTGTATGCGGGCATTCACTTACCCACTAATATTTGGGAAATTCCAGACCTTAATGTAAAGCCAGTTTTGCACAACTTCAAAACAATTCTCTTAGGATAGAAAAGATTAAACATTTCTTTTTTGGCCAAAATTCATGCCATTAGAATGTTTCTGCTTCCAAAACATCTCTTCTATGCCAGGCATATTCCCTTTCTTGGAAAGAATCATTTTACATATAAAGTTCAAAAAAATGTTCCTTGCTTACTTATGGCAAGACAAGCCTCCCCATATCTCCTGTAAGAAAGTTTTAAAGCTAAGCTATCAAAAATACACTAAAGCATTCAGTATTGTACAGACTTTGCAGGTTAGGACTCTTCCTCTCTCCCATTTGGTTACCAGTGTAACTTCAGGTTATTTCACCGGAGAAATTTTTGTCTGCTTTAGTTGAGAGAAACAAAATTTTTGACTTTGGGGACAGAGATGCCTCTGACTTACGGTACTCTTTCGATGAAAGGGATGCAGCATAACTTGTTTATGGGACAAAAATCTCGAATTATCTCCTTTATAGGATGGGAAGGAAATTTATTTATTGGAAACAATGGGTTAATAGGGGGATTTTCTTTTGGCAGGAGTTGTATCTCAATGCACAGGAGGTCTTCTATCTTTTTTGGTTGTTAAGATGCTCTTACAAGAGGTGGACTATAAATTCTGACAATATTTCCAGTTAAGATCACTTTACCACTCCAGTGCTCTGAAACCATCATGTCAGTTATTGCTTGGTTCACCCACTTTAGCATTTAAGAACTTGTTACATACCAGATCCTATCAGAAATGAATCTTAGTTTCTCTCTATAAATATGGACATTTCTCTACCTTCTGAAGACCCTCTTCAACACAAATGGGCAGAAATGTTGAACAGTCCTATAACTCAAACTAAATGGAGCACAGTTTTGATAGCATGGAGTGAGTTTTCATATCTCCCTGTTCATGCCTTCATGTATTATAAATTACATAATTAGTGGTAACACTCCCCATTTAGGGTGTTTAATTGACAAGGGGCTTCTGATGACTTATGCTGGAGACACCATCAAGCCTCAGCAGACTACTTCCATCTGCACTGAATTGTATAAGGAGTAAGGTAATGTGGAAGAATATTTATGATACTGCATGACGGCCTCTAAGATCTCATCACAAGTCTGGACTATCCTGAGTTTTGGCTACAGTGATTCACCCCAGAGTTTTTCTAGCAATCAGTATAAGTAGCTCAGAATGTTTATTCTTATGACAATGTCAGCCCTTTTTAAACAGCAGACATTTGGTCCTGATGACAGTGCAGAATTTATCTTCTTATGAGCAATGATTGTGGTATGTATATAGTAAGGATTCCCATAGTATGGAGTATCAGGAATATTGGTCTATATTTTTTATTTTGTTTTCAACACTAATCTCTTGCATTTAGATTTAGGTAGTTCTTTAATCTATGTACTGTTTTACAGTTTTGACTCATCAGTGTTTTATTGTATTTATAGATCTTTACATACTGTGGCCTTCACTTATTAATTATTTGAGTTTCTCCTTTTTCTTATTTTGTAAACTGCAATTATGATGTAATGTTTGGACATGTTAGTGCATTATGATTTCTTGTTGTAAGTTGTTCATCTTTTTAATAAAGTTTACTGCTGTAGGTATGTGATGTTGGGTATGTTTTAATGTTTGTAGAGTATGTGGTACGAATATGCATGAGTGTGTATGTGTATACATATATGTTGCAAGTGATTAAGGTATATTAACAGGATTGTCCTATAAGGGTATATGTCCTCTACCCCTTGTTTGTGCAACTGTGGAATTTATGTAAGATAGGGGGTATGGCAAGCAAAGCCACCATGTGGAGGGATGCAGAAAGCTTGTTGCCCTGCAAAAACTGCTGTGTGAGTGTGACAGTGTCCACTGGTTAGTGTGTGCAATATGCTATGCATTATGTTGTTTGTCTACATGTGATGTCTACATGTGATGTCAAGTGTGCTAGCTTGCACTGCATTTGAAGTGTTTTTTCTGCTGTTTTAGCTGCTTTTTCTGTAAAAAACAAACAAACAAAAAACTTAGAAGCTTGTTTCCCACTTTTCCTATAACTAGTCTAGTCCAGATACAGATTTTCTGTATCCAGGACTGTTTTGTAAGTTTCTGAGTCCCCCAGACCTTTCTGTGTTGGAGGGAAGACTTCTAGCTTATCAGTGGGAATGGTAAGCACTAGGTAGCCTATCGACTACAAGAGAAGTGGTTTCTGGCCGAGAAATTGTAGTTTATTGGCTGTTTGGGCAGTTTTTTCATCCTTTTCAACTTTCTGGTTTAAAAGCCTGTGTTTGTGCTGGTTTGCACACCGTGCAGCGGCGTTCAGCTGAGGTAAATTATTACCAGTGTCAGAAAGTCTGGTCTTCAATTTTTCCCTTAGAACATGCTTGTTCTTTTACTTCTTGCACTTCAATTAGCTTAACTGACTAGCACTTTAACAGGCTTTTGCAAATATTGTAGTACACTTAGGTGCTATCAGCGCTAGCTGTTCCTACGCAGTACCAGCACCAGTACTTATTAGTTATGACCACCCCTCCTGGTATAATTAAGACAATTTCCTGTGCTTTTTCCTGCTAGCCTGTTGCACTTGGACATTTTGAGACAGTCTAGCAACTGTCTCATGTACACAGACAACCCTCTCCTCTTACCTCACAACATTCACACATGTGAGAGATGGACTTATATCACTAAATTGGAAGCAGAGCACTGTCCAGCCAAGACCGGACTAACTGGTCAAGAGGAAATGATCAACACTTCCAACTCACTATATGGAACACACAGCCCTCCAAAACACCAACTATCACAACTCACACAGAAACACAAACCATACATCCACTTTTGTGGAGGCTGTCAATAAAAATTTACCCAAACAACAGAGACTCCTGACACAGAAACACACTCGACCACCACAACACAACACCAACCTCAGAACACATAGCTCACCACCACAGTGTGCCCCTCAACCTAAGCCCTTAAGACAGAACACTTTGCACAATGTACTAATTATAGGAGACTCAGTTGTGAGGCACACTGATGTCCCATTCACTAGGTTGAGCAAGAAGAAGGTGACAGTCAGTTGTCTATCAGGTGCCAGGATTTGCCACATAACACATGCAGTCAGGTCACTCCACAACAAGTACAAATATGACTCAGTCATTGTCCATATGGGTGTGAATGACCTGAGACATACCTCCCTGGACTACATGAAAAGAGATGTGAATGAACTCTCAGATTATGTGGCCCAGGCAGGTATGAAAACTCAAAATCAGAAAAGGCCAGTACTCAAGTGAGAGGTTATAACTGACATTATTATAAAGTCAATAAGCAGTCAACAGACTGCCTTTATCAATGTATATCACATAAACTGCAAACCAATTATATTTAAATAGTAGAAACATCACAGTCAGCAGATACATACCAACCGATTGATACCCAACACTATAAATGTTCATTCAGAACAGGTGAAAAAAGACCACCCAATCTGACAATCACATTTTTTTCTTTCTTGTTTAAAATGTTGTGCCAGCCAGCTTTGAAATTCCTATTGCCATGTACCTTATCTATGACAAGAAATTTAAATTGGGCAGTAGGATGTTTAATTGTATGCTTATATAGTGCATTAGTACTAGTTTTATTCCTAATGTTACTAAGGTTTTCAGAAATACATAATTTAATTGGTCTTGAAGTCTGACCAACATAGAATGCTGAACACGTACGTACAGCTAGATGTACCACCCAATCAGTACTACAACTGGAAAAAATCTTTATATGGAATACACAAGATGTAATTTTACTAGTGAATTCCTTCATTTGGCATATATGCCTACAAAAGGAATAGTGACCACATGAGAAGCATCCCACCAATATTCCACCATCTAATGTGCCTTGAATAATATTTGTAGAAGGTGATTTGTGTTGATAATGATTAAAAAGTCCCCCTAATGTGTTGCCTCTTCTGAAAGAAAAATGGCATCTAACATCCAGAAGAGTATTTAGTCGTTCATCAGCTAATAAAATGTCCCAATGTTGTTGCACTAGGTCTATAAAACAAAAGGTATTATGTCCATAACTAGTAATACATCTAATGGTCTTGTCAATCACCCCTCTCTTAGACTGATATTTCAATAAGTCAGCTCTATGTAAAGTTTGTACCTCTCTACTAGTCTGAAGTATGTGTAACTTAACATACCCACGTTAACCAAACCTTTACATCAAGTTCTTCTCTTGAAATTTAAACTCATCATTATTAAAACAAATTCTCAGAACCCTCATAAATTGGGATTTTGGAATGTTTTGTATAATGTGTTTTAGATGACAGCTAGAGGCATGGAGTAAAGTATTAGAATGGAATGGTTTTCGATAAAGGGAGGTTTCCAATGTCCCATCCTGTTGTCTTTTCAAGGAGACATCCAAAAATGAGATACATTCTATATCATAATTTACTGTAAATTGGATCCCCCACTTGTTTTCATTTAAATATTGAACAAATTCGAATAACTATTCAACATAAGACTTCCAAACCATCCAACAGTCATCCAAAAATCTCTGCCAAATGTCTATTTCATCCAAAAACAAATTATGATCATCATTATATACAATTTGGTGTTCCAAATATCCCATGAAAAGGTCGGCATAAATAGGGGCAAATGATGCACCCATAGCAGTCCTTTGAGTTGTAAAACAACAACTACCATTAAAATAAAAAAAATATTCTTGGTGATAATATGTTCTGCCAAACAGAGGAGAAAGGTGTTAAAGCCAATACTATATAATTGAATCTTACACAACCAATATTCGAAGGCAGAAAGCCCTGCCCAATGAAGAGTGCACGTATATAAAGAAGTGACATCAAGGGTGCACATAATCCACCCCAGATCCAATTGGGTGTCGACACAATATTGAGAAATTCCGTAGTGTCCTGTATACATACCCTCACTCTTTTTAACAATGGCTTCAAATATGTTGTCAAAAAGGCTGATAATGGCTCAGTAAGAGAGCCAATACCAGAGACAACAGGGCTGCCTGGTGGTTGTGTAGCATTCTTATGGATTTTAGGAAGTAGGTACAATTATTGTGGTAATGGATCTTTGACCCTAAGATGGTAAAAAGTTTTTTCACTAATAATTCCCTCACTGACTGCCAGCTGTAAAAATTCATCAATTCCACACTTAAACCTAAGTGTAGGGTCAATGGACATGGCTGTATAAAATCGGCCATCCTTCAACTGCCTCTCTGTCTCAGCCAAGTACATAGACCAGTCCATGACCACTGTAGTCCAACCTTTATCTGCAGCAATGATTACTATGTTTTTATTTTTCATCAGGTTCTCTAAAGCTTGAAGTTCTAATGTAGTTAGATTGTTAGAAAGATGCTTTTTATGAAATTGTCCACCAAAATGTAAATCTTTGAGAACACATTTTTTGAGAATATCAACATGTTTATTCATAGGGGGAACAAATGTAGATCTTTGAAATTTAAGTTCTGTGGAAAAGAAGAAATTGATTCATTATTGTCAAAATACAATCTTAAATTTAGCAATCTACAAAAGGAAGCCATATCATCCACAAAAGTATCCTCAGACACCATATAACCAGGAATAAAATTTAGACCCTTAACACCTGGATTTTAATGTCTGATAAAATAACAGATGAAATGTTGTGTACATTGTTTATGTGAGCTTCTGAGGCTTTAGAAGATGTAATAGAGTTTGCAGTATGACATTTTGACCTGTGCTTCCTGCCACCCCTCCTTCTAGCTCTAAAAGGATGGAACTTTGATTCTTATCTGGACCTAAAGATTTGAAAGAATTACATTTTTTGGACACTGGTGACCCCTGTTGGTACTTAGTTTTAGTGTCTGAATGAGGAAGAATCTTCCCCAGAAGTATCACTGACAGATTTCTTAAGAATGGATTTTTTCCTTTTTTTTTTGACCAGTGTTATGAATTTCCTGCTTGGAAAATGTAACACTTTTAACTTATTCAAACGGTTTTCCATGACTATAATCTATAATATCTCATTTAAACTTACATAACTTTCTTTCCTTAAGATGTTTTTCAAACTCCAACAAATCAGCACTTAACTTTTGAAAACAAGATTTATATATCTGATGACCATCAAACTGTCTTGCTGTTCACAGATCTCAGTTACCTCTGTAACCGAGCTGTCAATTTTGCATTCATAAAATGCATGCAAAACATTAACAAATTGCATGGAAGTTGATTGTTATATGTCAGAACAAGCTGTTAATAAAGTATCATCAGCCTGACCCACCAATAGCTTAATGCGAATTCGTAAATCCCTAGGGGAAATCCCCTTAAGTTGGTAAGCCTTGAACAATTTCAAGTGCTGACACTAGATCTTAAGTTTTTCATATATTTATAAAGCTTGTCTAATATTTGAGTACATAGGGTCTCCAACTGGGGTTCTTATTTGTTGGGATCAACTCCAAACACCTGGATATCATCCTTATCTGCTGCTAACCCTTCCAAAATGGTCATTAAATCCATTTCAAAAAGTATAAACACATATGGAAAACATATTATAACTGTCTCTTATAAAAAAAAATTTTGTAGTAGGCCCCAAGAATCTTATGTAACACTTTCACAAGAGCATAGTTCCCAACAGAACCATTCATGGGTCCATTCCTATAGCCCAGGTCAAACCAGACAAGTCAAAACGTGCAAAAAATCCCAAACATATTGAATATATAAAAGAGTACAGTCCACCAATAATTAATGGTTCATAGGTTCATAGGTTCGTACTAAGCTAACTGCCCTTGCGAGCCATTTTAAGCCTAGCCAATTATCCCTTGTGAGACTCAAACCCTGCACCTTGTGTTTGTAAGGCAAACACCTTTACCATTAGGCCACCCTCCCAACCCCCAATGGAGAACATTCAGTGCCCTAATTTATGGACAGTATAATAATGATCTATATCAAATGTGAGCCTATTTCCTATAACCATTTAAACAAGCCCCAAGTTTGTTTAACCTAAAAGCTGCCCATTTTCACAAGTATAGGCCGACCATCCAGCAATGTTTATATAATTTTTCTTGCCGAATATTATTAAGAAGATGATAAATGCTCCCAAAAAAATAGTTTAAGCTTGTCAAGTTACATAAATATTTGCTCAAATGTGATCGACCCTGTCCAATATTAAACACATTTTAATTAAACATAGAATGCTTCCTTATTGCGATATACAACAGGAAAATTCAATCATCCCTATTTGCATAATTTAACCAACACCTGGTGCCTATGTTCTGCTTATGCGCCATTCATAATAAACTACCAAAGATCCAAGAAAAAGTTAAGATTCTTATTATGTAAAAACTCTTTCCAGAGTCAAAACCATTAATAGCTACAGCACTACAAAACTATAAAATGTTGGCTCATAGTTAAACACTATTGGCATTTACCATATCTCAAGTTGATTTTAATATGGGAAACACCCATTTAAAAAGTGGAAACAAACCCTTTTACAATGTTCATGTATTTTTTCATTAAAAAAGGTATTGGAAAATGATCAATCATCTCAAAAAATATTTAAGCTACTCAAGTTACACAATACTAATGTAATAGCTCCTTCCAATACTGAAAACAAACTAGTTAAACATAAAAAAACACCACCTTGATATATATATATATATATATATATATATATATATATATATATATATATATATATATATAGAGCGTAATAATTGAAGCAGTCCATAGTCCCTCCTTCCATGATTTAAATAAAACCTGGAGACTGTATTCTTCAAATGTGCCATTCAAATTAGCTGAGGGAAGGTGTTAATGAATTTGTAAGTCCAAACAATCCTTCCACATACCAGCAATATTCACAAAATCCTTTATTCACTTCGTCATGCGAAACGGTATAAGTTTAAAAATACCCTAGCCCTGAGCAGTATTCTACTGTCACTCAGAATTATACCACAGTATGAGCAGAAAATGATTGACTTCAATAATTGGCTAAGTTTCTGGTGTCATTCTAAGGGGATCCAGTATCTGACTGCCTAGGACAAAATGATTGACAGACCTCGATGCTTTGCCAGAGATGGCCTGCATCTGTCACCCCTGGGATTCTGGCTACTGGCTAAGGGTCTTGTCACCCCTATAGTGCCTTTTTTAGGCAGTGTTCCAAAGACCAAAATTCCACCGTAACAGCCACAAACAAATGCAATCTGAGGGTCATGTTGCTCAGTGCTAGAAGGCTAAATCTCAAGATGCACTCATTCAAAGCTCTCATCTAAATGGAGAATGTCAACATCTGTGCTGTAATGGAGACCTGGTTTAAAGAGGCAGAAAGCACCCCTGCACTCTCAGGCTACAACTCATTCCATACCTTTTGGCCCCAGAACACGGATGGAAGCTCCAAAGGCAGTTGTGTCTCCATATTCATAAAGGATACACACACCTCTAGACTGGTAGCCCAGCATAATAGTCTGAGATACTTCAGGTACAACTAACACTGGGTAAGATGGTGATACAAGTCATAGCCTGCTACAGAACCCCACCATGTCCCTTGACTCTCACTCCAACATCCTAAGCACCCTGGACTCTATCAAGGTCCAGCGCAATGCTCTCATACTGAGTGACTTCAACTACCGTTCCATCAACTGGGAAAACTATTCTAGTACCAATGTACAGGCCCAACGCTTCCTGGAATTTATCAATTCCAATACCCTGGACCAGCTCATTCTGACCCCCACTAGAGGAAGCAACATCCTCAACCTGGTTATCACCAACATGGGAGACCATTGCTCCACACCTATAGTCAACTCCTCCCTGGTTAAATCCAACCACAAACTGATCACCATGGAAATCTCCATCTCATCTACACCCCCAGCTAAGGTGACCACCCTGAAAAACGTCTCCAAAGCTGACTTTGGACTCCTAAAAACACAGGTGGCTAACTTCTTGGCACCCATGCCAATGGAAAATAGGTGCATGACTGGCGAATCATACACCAATGCACTATATAAACACGTACACAAATGCATGAGTCTTGCCTTACCAAATAGAACCAAGATGCTCTCCTCCAAAAAAAGGAAGCCAATCTGGTGGTCCCTAGCCATCAATAAACTCTACAACAGAAGGAAGAAACTGTTGCAGAAAAAAATGAAGTCACAAGACTGGAAAAACT
Source organism: Protopterus annectens (assembly GCF_019279795.1). Taxonomy (NCBI): domain Eukaryota; kingdom Metazoa; phylum Chordata; order Ceratodontiformes; family Protopteridae; genus Protopterus; species Protopterus annectens. The sequence goes on from NC_056742.1 coordinate 78,234,690, forward strand.
ATCTTATCAGACTCAGCAAAAATTTGAGATCCTTTATCAAATCCTCTAAAGCCAGCTATGAAGGCAGAATTGCAGCTGGCACCAAAAACAACCACAAAGCCTTCTATAGCTATAACAAGAACCTCCAAGGCAATATCCAGATTTGCTCTGAGTTATTGCACAATGAAACCTCCTATACTGAGCCAGCAGATATAGCCAACATAGTGGTTGACAGGTTCAGTGCCAACTTTACCCCTCTCTCCCCCCAAAGGCCCTATCACAATACCAGAAGAAAGCCTGGTATCCACCATTTTTTGCGGCACAGGTAAAAGTTGAATTGTCCAAAGCAAAGAATACAGCATCCATGGGACCTGATAATATCCCTGGCTGTGTCTTACATGAGCTCAAAATGAACTGGCACCACACCTGTGTGCCCTGTTCAATCACAGCCTTACCTCAAGCCTTGTCCCTAATGAATGATGCACTGCTACAGTCATCCTTCTCCATAAAGGGGGAGAAACTACAGACCCTGGGAACTATTGCCCCATTAGCCTGATGAGTCTGGTATGCAGAGCTATGGAGCGCATCATCATGGACCTGCTTAAAGATATAGGCAATCTCCAAACTCTTGACCTCACACAGTATGTATTTGTCAAGGGGAGATCCTGCCTGCTGAACCTGGTTGACTTCTTCGAGACAGTCACCAAGGCTGTGGATGAGGGTAAGGCAGTGCATATAACCTACCTCAACCTGGCCAAGGCCTTTGATACCATTCCCAACTCAGGTGTCATTGATATACTCACCAAACTAGGCATCAATCCTTATATCACTAGGTGGGTTGCAAATTGGCTTACAGACGGGACCCACAGAGTGAAAGTTGTGGTCTCCAAGTCAGACTGTCGACCAGTCAAAAGTGGAGTCCCACAGGGCTTGGTCCTGTGCCCTCTCCTGTTTGGCATCTACTTCTCAGACGTCCAGGCCAACACAGAGAGAATCAGGCTGACCAAGTTCACTGATGACTGCATGCTAGGAGTCATTATCAATTCACCAAGTTATGCAGACATCCTACAAAAGGGCGTCTCTGAGACCAGTGACTAGTATTGGAACCATGGCCTTAAGCTTAATGCCAAAAAATGTGTTGTCATTCCCTTTGGAAAAAAACTCAGTTCCCATGAATTACCATGTCGATGGGAGCCCACTAAACACTAAAGGAGCCATAAGAGATCTGGGCAGCCAGGTTGACAGCCATCTCACCTTCGACCACCACATTGCCACTGTGGTCAGAAAGTCCTTCTATGTGTTACATCTTATAACACAAGGGTTCGCATCCAGAAAGAAAGAGGTCATCATCCCTCTCTACTCATCCTTCATTAGACCAATCATCAAATATAACGTTCCATTTGGCATGTACCTGACCAGACACCTACAACAGCTGAAGAGACCACAAAAGTATCTCACAAAAAGGATCCTAGGCCTTAAACACATGTCATACACAGACAGACTCAAGAAACTTCAGCTGTTCTCAGTCTCTTATCATCTACTCAGAGGTGATCTCTGCTTGACTTACAAAACCATGCCCGACCCAGGCCTACTTGAAATGCTACACCTAAAGAAATCCCAATCCCCCCGCACCACATGCTCCAGAGATTACAGCCTCACTACCACAATCAACAGAACATGCTGGAGGGACAGGTTCATCTCCCAAAGACTGCCCATACTCTGGAATAAGCTTCCCATTCATGTCAAGCAGAGCACCTCATTGGCCCTCTTCAAGAGAAATCTTGACGAGTGGATGGGTAACAGAAAGTTCACCCAAGGGATCACTCCAGTTGCCCTACTGGATAGAGGCACTGTGGACTAACATCAGGTAGCACATTGCCAGGGAATTTTTTTTGGGCTAGGCTTGTAAAGGTTCCAGGGCCATTAACCTAGTGCACACCTATGAACCTATGACGCTATGAGTGTGCTGTGTGCATATTATGTTTACTAGCATGCACTGTGTATGTTTGAAAGGTTTTTAACTGGGTATGTTGGACTTCCAGTGGGATGTGCTTTCTTATGTTTTTTTTTTCAATTACTTGTGCTATAATCACTATAGTGCAATGACTGAGTAACGTAACTTAATCTTACCATGTGTGTGTGTGTGTGTGTGTGTGTGTGTGTGTGTGTGTGTGTGTGTGTGTGTGTGTCTGTGTGTGTGTGTGTGTGTGTGTGTGTGTGTATGTATATATGCCTGCATGCATGTATATATGGGTTCCAGATATTCTATCAAACTGTATTATCATCAAGTATGTTTTTAATTTGGCTTGTTTCTTTGGGATTTTCACTGAATAGTGGGTTAATGACTTTTTTTATTTCACTGTGTAATGATTTCAGAGTTATTATATATCTTAATATGCAGAAGTCAAATGCTATGTTACTTTATTATGAAGCGCTTTTCGTTCAAAGCCTATACTTGAACTTCTTCAGATGTTTTACAATTTAATTGATGACATTTAAATAGCACAGTTAGATCAGCTGATACACTTATTTAAAGTGATATTCCTCCCTTTCAGTGTTAATTTAAAACCTTTCAATATTAAAAAATCGTACTTGTATTCTACCCTGTATGTTAAAATATAATCAGACATTCCTGAATAATGCATAAATTTAAATTTAAAATTGCTTTGATAAATTTAAAATTGATTTGGTAGTGAAGAACAAGCAAAGGATCTAGTTCAATATTTCAATCAAAGTACAGAATTTCTTGAATTTACATATAACTTTGATGAAAAGCAAATACCATTTTTGGATGTGTTATTAATTAAGAATACTACTGATAAAAATATGAGGCAAAAATATATAGAAAGCCCTCCTATTCAAACACATTTTTATATTTTTCAAGTGTCCATCCCAACAACCAAAAGAAATCGGTGGTAAAGGGACAATTAGTAAGAGCAGCACAACTGATTTCAAAGGAGGAGGATTTTAATACCGAATGCCAGCTATTAAAACAAATGTTTATTAAAAGGGCATACCCTAGTACTTTTATAGATAACATTATGGATGAAATATTAGATAAAAGATCTAGGGGTGTATATAAGCCCATTCTTGATAAAGTTATGGATGAAAATTTCAGTGGGGTAGTAGTAAACTCTAATACGTCAGTAGTCTCAGTGGAGATATCTCCAAATAGCATGAAAACAATTGACACTCCATCTTTTGTGTCTAGTTTTGTTCTAACATTCAGTGTGGACTACCATTATATAAGGAACATTGTATGTAAGAACTGGAATATACTTACAGAAGATAAAGAACTACTGGAAAAATTAGGTAGTACACAGAAATTTACCACAAGAAGGGACAAAAATTTGAAAAACCTGTTTGAATGTATACACAATAGGGGCACTAATCAGAAGGGAATGCAACAATGTGGCTCTTGCCCATATTGTAAATATATCCTGGTCGGAACATATTTATCTATTAATAATATTGATCTGATAAGTAAAGGGAAATATAATTGTAACTCAAAAATGGTGGTTTACCTAGCTAAGTGTCAATATTGCGCTTGCTTTTATGTTGGCAAGACAATACGTAGACTAAGAGACAGAATATATGAACACATATATAGTATAAGTAAACTCAAACATGACAATGCATTAGCTAAGCATATTTCAGAATATTCTAACCATGAATTCAAATTCTGGATTCTAGATCAGGTGGTAACCAATATGAGAGGGGGACCATTAGAAACAGAGCTTGAAAGAGTGGAATTAATATGGCAAATTCGATTATATGCATATAATACACCTGGATTGAATGACATGTGTTCTATAATGCCTGTTCTAAAAATTAAAAGTTTATGTAGATAAAAATATACGTATATGTTTATTTAGATACACACATATACGTATTCTGCATACAGTATTATATTTTATGTAATATTTTTTGTAAAGATTATGCAAGTAAGCATGTATTTGCACAAGTATAGAAATTCACTTTAAGTGAGAGATATATGCTAACATATATATATAAGCTGCTTTGGATTACGCGGTCAATTTTTTTATTATCTTTTTTATTGTTTTTTGATTGTTTTATCAAAGCAATTTTAAATTTAAATTTATGCATTATTCTGGAATGTCTGATTATATTTTAACATATAGGGTAGAATATAAGTAGGATTTTTTAATACTGAAAGGTTTTAAATTAACAGTGAAAGGGACGAATATCACTTTAAATAAGTGTATCAGCTGATCTAACTGTGCTACTATTTAAATGCTATCAATTAAATTGTAAAACATCTGAAGAAGTTCAAGTATAGGCTTCGAATGAAAAGCACTTCATAATAAAGTAACATAGCATTCAACTACGGCTGCCACGATTGCTTTTTGGATTTTGAAGTTTTATTTGTATGTTTTGTAAATATGCAGAAATGTGGGAGAGCAGGGCGGTTTGCCCTTAGCTGCAAAAACACTAATTTATTTCCATTACAGTTTGGTCTTGAACTGTTACATTACGTGGTGAGACTGAAGAACAGTGGGATAATGAAATTTCTCTGTATCCCTCTGTTGTGCATTCTAGTATATTTAGAGATGCAAGCATGGCTCAAGAAGGGTGATTGCTCCCTTGCAAAAATATTTTTTGATTCTTCAGTGGATTGGAGGTTGATTTAAGCTTTTCATCCAAATGGTTTGATCAAAGTTTCTTTTGTGGTAGTGAAATAAAACCCTGGTGTCTAGTGGGTTCCGCCACCCACAACCATGTATTGTTTTAAATGCCATTATAGTACAAGAGTTGTAACCCTGGTATCTAGTGGTCCACCCCCACAGACATTCAGTCACATTTGCCCACACACTCAACCATTCATCCATACACACACTCACACAATTGACGTAACTCCTCTACCCCTACTTCTGTCTCCCAGGCAGACATCCACTCACATATGTGCCCACACAGACAGAGCACTTTCCCCATCTGATTGCACTTACACACACACACATACACACACACACACACACACACACACACACACACACACACACACACACACACACACACACACACACACACACACACACACACACTCAGACACACACATACACACACACACACACACACACACACACACACACACACACACACACACACACACACACACACACACACACACACACACACACACACTCACACACACACACACCTAACCACCCTCACTAAGTCCCCTATTGCTATCTCCCAGCAGACAGACATTCACAAATGCAGCTACTCGCATACACCTGCTAACACTACCTTACCAGTAAATTCCATGGTATTTACCTGTACCATGATGGCTGAACATGGCCTTTTGGCAGTCTTCACTACCATGATGTGTAGATGTTTATAGATGCCTTCCTGAAGATAGACCAGATGGCTTAGTGGTTAAGGTCCTCGCCTCCAAGGTACAAGGTTCGATCCTGACCTCTGACTAATGCCTGTTTGGAGTTTGCATGTTCTCTCTGTGTCTTTGTGGGATTTCTCCCATGTCCAAAAAACATGCTGAGTGCTCCCATCTCAAAACTACCAATGAATGGAGCTGTGGGCAGCAGCACAGACTCTACATGGTGGCCTATAGGGAAGAGTTGTACAGACCAACTGCTTTGGGTATTTATTGTGGTACGCAGTATCAAAATAGGAAAACACAGATAACAGACTGTGTGCCAGGCTAGCCACTCGACGGTGTAAAATATGGCTCTAGGTGATTCAGTCAGGTTGACTAATATTGCCAAAAAGCTGGAATACTAGCTGGAGCATTTCTCCCTGGGCCCCCGCTGAAAACAGGCTCTGTTGAACCTAGTCGGACTTTCCCAGTCAACAAATGTTAAATAAAAATAAAATAAATAAAAATAAAAACGGGCATAGGTAGTTACCAGTGATGATAAAGATGCTGGGTGAGATAGGGGAGAAATGTCTCTGGAGGGTACTAAGTGTATCCCAGATGACTGGAGAATAATGCCAGTGTACAAGAACAAAGGGGACATCCACAACTGTGGGCAGTACAGAGGCATCACACTCCTATCACATTGCATAAAAGTTCTGGAAAGGGTGATTGATAAACGGATATGCAGAGTAGTAAGATGGGAGATGAGCAGTTTGGATTCAGATCAGGATGCAGCACAACTCACCCAATGCATTGAAACAGATACTTGAGAAGAAGCTAGAGATGAGGAGAGAGTCCAACTTGGGCATTCCTAGACTTGGAGAAAGCATACAACAAGGTCCCAAGAAAGCTGATATGGGCAGTACTGTAGTGGTTTGAAGTCCCAGAAACATTAGTAGAATTAATGCAGGCTATGTACAAGGACCCAATGACTCAAGTACGAACAGCATTCAGCCTCACAGAGAGGTTTCCAGTTTGAGTGGGTGTACATCAGGGTTCAGCTCTGAGCCCACTGCTGTTCATACTGGTGATGGACTACATTAGTTGGAGGGAATGGATCAACAAAGCTGCTGTATGCAGATGATGTGGCAGCACAGGCAGACTCTGAGCTAGAACTTCAGCAAAGGATAGGAGAATGGAATGCAAATCTGAAGGCACATGGGATGAAACTAAGCACTGATAATATGGTAGTAATGGCAGCAAATTGGGGAAATCAGAAGAAGCTAAGAATAGAGATAGAAGGGAAGATAGTGGAACAGGTAAACAGCTTCAAGTATGCAGAAAAGATCAAAGACAGATTACGGTGGTTTGGGCACATGTGTAGAAAAGCAGGAGACAATCTGGTGAGGAAGATTTGGGACAGACAGGAAGAAGGTAAGAGGAAGTGAGGACATCTAACAAAGAGGTGGATGGATTATGTGAAAGAGGATCTGCAACAGTCAGGCATGAGTGTTGAAGAAGGCAGGAGTGTGGCACTGAATCAAGAGAGTTGGTGACAGTTATCATGATACCCCAACCCCATGTAGAAAAATGGGAAAAAGTAGGATGATGATGATGATGATGATGATGATTCCTGAAGGCAGTTCTGGAGGAGATACAGCACATGGCTAATTACCATATGCCTCTCCCTTGAACTGCCTCATTACCATATAGTATGACATCAAAGATAGCCCAACATAGTGTTGCATGTCTTTAAGCAAAAGCACCACATTAGGCTTGCCTTTAAATTCAAAAAGGTTTGTGTACACCTTTCGGTGACCTTTATGAATTCAGTCCAAAGTGTATATGAACATAGAAGGTCCATATATTAAATTTATAGGTCCAATTAACAAATAGATACAATAAAATAAGATAAAAAAATAATGGACTGACTTTATGGACTGTCAAAACTAAAAATGGAATGTACTAAAATTCAGAAAGCTCTTACAAGGGAAACTAAAAATGAAAGTACCTGTTTGGACTGTTTTGTCTTCTGAAACACAGGTTATGGCATTTCATAACTGGAAATTTAGTACAAGAGAAATGGTAAAAACACAAATGTCTGACCTAAAGCATATTTTAAGCTTATAGTTAGGAATAGATGTAAAAGCAAAAAATAAAACGACAGACATTTTCGCAACTATTAAATAAAGGCACACCCAAGTAACTTATGTAAAGGGGCTTTACTGAGTTACACCAAAACTACTGATAAAATGGGTAGTGCTAATTGAAAGGTTACTATCTAATGAAGAATTGTTTAAAAAACGAGGATTCCATGCCTGTAGGTAAAAGTGTGCAGTTGTCTGTGAAAAAAAGAACTGTGACTAACTGAATCAGTCCTTATAGATGTGGTAATAGGGGACACATTAAATAAAGTAAGAGGAATCTGTTTTAGATGTTGGAAGAAGGGCACACTACTAAACATTATTTAAATAGTAATAGGAATGCTGTATATAACAAAAATGTGAGTTCTAATTAGAATGCTGGTAGTGAAAATATATCTGCTACACCTATCAAAAATGATTTCTAATCAAAATACTGATAATGAAAATATACCAATCAAATGTGATGATCTCTGATTAAACTAAACAAGAAACTAAGAGGTCTAATAAAGTTCTACAAAGTTATGAGATCAGAATAGCCTCCCAGGCTAAGGACAATCGCAAGACCTTCTTCAGCTATATCAAAACCTTAAAGGTAACACTCAGTAGTATGCAGACCTGGTCATAAAGGGCACAACATTCATTGACCAGTGTGACAAACTGAATCCATTAGCTAATAAATTTCATTCTAACCCCCCCCCCCCCACTACCCCTGTGAAATAACTTCTGGCATATCACCCCAACTATCAATATGGAGCAGGTACTGTCAGTGCTCACTAAGGCCAAAAAACACTGCTTTAATGACCCCCAACAATATCCCAGGTTGCCTCCTAAATAGCCTAAGATATGATCTAGCAAGACCACCTGAAGCAGTCTTCAGCTACATTACCAAAAGAAGTTACATGCCAAGTGAATGGAGTGCCAGAACAGTCTTCCCTTTTCATAAGGGCGGAAAATCAACTGACTCCAGGAACTACAGACCCATCAGCCACAAAGGCTATGGATATGGGGAAAACAGTGGATACCACCTACCCTGACCTGGCAAAAGTATTCAATACAATTACCCCACTCAGGTATTATTACAAAATTCTCAGAACTAGGCATAAATCCTTACATAACTCAATGCAGTACTGATTGGCTCACAGATAGGACCCAAGTGGACAGGATCAGTGAAACCACCTCCAACAGGAGACCAGTCACCAGCGGAGTACCCCAGAACTGTGTGTTGGGCCCACTCCTGTTTGGCATCTACTTCTTGGAAGTTAAGGCTAATGTCAAAGGCTGCTGGCTTGCCAATAACTAATAAAAGTTATAACTAATAATAATAATAACAATAATGACTGAAATGTGGCACTATCATAGATTTCCCCTATGGCACAGACATCCTACAACAGGGTCTAACACAAACAAATGACTGTTGCCAAAGCTACTGAGAAAACTCAACATAAGGAAATACATTATATTGCTCTTTGGGAAATTGTCCACACAAGCTAATTACTCTGTTGATAAAACAACCTTAATAGTTGACCAAGTAGTTAGGGATCTGGGAACATATGTAGACAGTAATCTGGCCTTCGACCAACTCATAGCCCAAGATAGTAAGAAAATCATTCTGTGTTGCCTAACTTACAAGTAGGGTATGTTATCCAGGTTAAAGGAAGTTACAGTACCACTCTGCACAACTTTTATCAGAACCATAATTGAGTACAATGCCCCCTTTGGCATATACCTAATAAAGGCACTTACAACAGATAGAATGCCCTCAAAGGATTTTCACCAGGAGAATACAGTGTGTGAATACTCTGTCCTACACAGATCACCTTAAGACTCCATTTCTGTGTTCAGTCTCCTAGAGGTTACCGAGATGTGATCTATATCTGGCATATAAGGCATCCTCAGATCCAGCTCTGATGGATCTCTGGCACATCTGGAAAACTAACAGCACCAGACACACTAGATTCAAAGACTAGCACTTTGCCTGCAACATAAATAGAACAAGCTGGAAAGACTGATATTTGTCTCAAAAGATCACTGCACTGTGGAATAAGCTCCCCATTCAAGTGAACCAGAGTTCATTCTTAATACTTTTTACATGAAACCATGATCACTGGATGGTAGATCACAAATTCACCCTTGGTTTGGACTCCATGACTTTGACGGGCAGAAGTCAACAGCAATTAAATTAATCCTCAACTAACATGCCACCCCCCCACATAACCCTTAACTGCTTCCTTATTAACATACCGTACAATGTAGGCGTCCAAGGTATTCGGGGACAAAACTGGGTTGGGTTCCATAGCTAAAGGTTATAAAGGCCCTGGTGGTCATTAGCTTAGTGTAAACCTATGATCCTAAAGCAACTGCTCGAATAGTATTATCAGCATATTATTTCTGTGCCACTCCTAAGTTAATTAAATGAACAGTCGTAGTGAATGGGAAGTGATTAAAATGGTTATTAGAGTCATGGTCACTCTTGTTAAAAAACCTTATACTTGTAGACATAAATTAGAGGAGAAAAGTGGAAGTAATATGTGTCCATGTAGACAGAAAGGAATACTTTTATAGCATTTAAGGAAATTCAAACTATCAGTTAAGCTATTAGTTTCTGTAGCTTAGGTACCTCATTTAGCACATGATGTCATAATCAGTCAAGATATCCCTTGATTCAAGGCACTGCGAAAATTATTTAGGGGAAGTGCAATTATTTTTCTTGTGTTCTGAATATGCCTCTAGTAAGAAATGAGGATAGCAATAGCAGCCTGACTCAGTGTTATGAATATACATCAGGAATATACCCTAAGTAAAAATGGAGGCAACATCAACCTGACATAATGTTAAAAAGTACAGTCTTGCTAGAGAGAAAGTGTTAACTATGGAAACTTCAAAGGGTACTAAAACTTTAATTGCTGGAAGGAGTGGAAAAACCCACATGTTGTCAGAAACCTGCTACTGAGCCTTACTAGAAACCCATACTTCTTAAAGATCATGTTCAATGTTTTCTGCACATTTTAAAAAAACTTACTTTGAAGCACAGCACATCTTTGTGTTTTCACTCACTCATTTATAGTAAAGTGAAATGTTTTTATTCCAAGCAGAGGTAAAATATAAACTTTTGAAACTCCTGCAGTATGTACAAGTCCATTGTAAATGCCCTGATTTTCCATTTTTTGGCAGGGAATATTAGCTGCATGTAGATGCTGTTTTGGCAGAGCTGAGCTAGGCATTCTGGTGCCTGATGCAGTTCCCCAGTGAGGCACCCCCTCTCAACTCTAAGCTGAGAACCAAAACAAAATAAAAAACAAAACAAAACTGTAGCAAATCACCTGCTACAAGTGTAGAAAGCAGTTTGCAATAGTTAAATAACACATATGATTCATTGAAGCTATGCAATATTGACATTAATTTCCAAATTTTGGTACTGCAGTATTGGCCAATTGGCATCTATCAGTCGTGCCCCAAGCACCTTGCTCCTGGGACGGTTTCCACTTTTACCCTGGCCTAACTGCAGTTCTGTTCTTTTGGGACTCATGGAAACCAGTGATCATTTCTGTGAATGATAAGCCAGAGCATTATTACTTTGTTTTGTATGTTTTCTCATTTTTTATATTGAAACAGTTATACTTGTATGCATGCATGTGTGTGTGTGTGTGTGTCTAAGTATTAATTGGTAAAAATCGTAAAGCAAAGAATATTGACTGAGACAATACATTTGCAGCTGTTTTAGACACATTCTTGTGCACTGCAGACATTTTTAAAGTTAGTATTTTAGCTTTTCTTGAAATAAAAATGCTTTGTTTTACAATAAATGTGTGAGTGCAAGGAAGAATAGGCACTGTGCTTCAAGGCAGATTTTTTAAACTATAGGAACATGTTAAATATGATCTTTAAGTTAATAAAAGACATCAGTTTCTGAATAGGAAGAGTAGGATTCCAATCACTAAAGTAATGAAGGATGTCTGTGTGCAGACAGAAAGATAGAGAGAACCATTGGGATAAACTCACGAAGAGAAATAAGGGAACCTGGACAGACTCCTAGGTTTCCCTCTGTAGTTTCCAAATAGAGGCCTAGCTGGAAACAGGATTGTCAGTAGCAGGTATTAAAAAAGATGTAAATAGTAAAAGAAAGGGCAACAAAACCTAGAAGATAGTCACTGGCACAAGTTGCTTTTTAGAGGAAAGACTAGAAGAAGCAACTATCCTTGTATTCATAGACCAGGAGACTATAACAACTTCTTCATGTCACTGTAGTGAAGGAAGTTTTCCTGAGTTGGTAGAATTGCAGACAAGTGATTTTAATATATTATAAGTAGGAGGATGGGTGGTAAATGAGGTGGTGTGTGGTAGACAACAAAAATACCACCCAATTTTAGGGATGGATGAACAAATGAAGGAAATGAGACAAGTAGAAGAATTTGATGGTTCAAATAATTTTGTGATGGACTATAATGGTGAAGCAAAATACATTTTCAATCTAATTAAAATAGAATGGCAGAAGTTTGGGGAGTTGTCTGACCTGAATTGCCTTTTTGAAAATCCATTGAAATGTACTTATAGGAAGGGTAAGAATCTGAAAAATTGTTTTGAGACAAAGGGGAGGGGGAAAATTGTGCTTTCAACAGTTTTGGATTTTGTGTGCTGAACAGCTTTTGGATCTATCTTTTGTGTTCCAGCCGGAATAGTGGCAATAAATCTATTTTTTCAGCAAGGAGTGTGTTGCCTTTCTCCTCTGGTGCTTGTGGACTTAGTGAGTATTTGTTTGGTGCTAGCCTCCTTTTGACTGTTTGTGTGGTTTCGTTATGGAGGTGGAGGAGGGCTCAACAGCACCCATCGAAGGTGCTTCTAGGCTGGATACAGATGCTAAATTGGATAAACTTTCGGTTCAGCTAACCCAGCTTCTTGAACTTATGGCGAGAGGCAACAGTGTCATACAGAGTTCACCCTCGGCGTTTCCGCCAAACCAGGAAGCTCTCCCAAGGAGGGAGAGGCGTCGTTGTAGGCAGCGGACCAACAGCCAGTCGGAGGGTGAAGGAGTTTCTGGTGAGAGACCTGTTTTTGTGTCCGGAACATTGGATATAAATGATTTTGGCAAAGGAGTACCTTCTTGCTTTAGGTCTTTGCAAAATGAAGACCTGAACTTAGCGCCTAACCAGCGAACGGAAGCCTTAAACGGAGCGAGACCAAAGCAGAATTTTCAAGGTGATAGAGCGTTCAGTGAAGTGGTATTGAATAGCAAACAACCAGGTACTACCCAAAAAGACATGTATAACACGCAGATGGACTTTAATTCTGTCCTAAAAACACAGTATTGTTTTAATGTAAAAAAGCTGCCTAATAATAAGGATGCTGAATTTAATTGTACCTTTAAACAAAATATGGATTACTTTGACGAAATGTTGTTTAAATTTAAAAATTTGGAGCTAGAGAATGCTTACCTTAAAGAGTGTATAAGTTTGAATATAGTCCCTAAGGGGTTGAGGATATGTAAGTACCCCAATAAGGTGAAAGTAGGGTCTGATTTCCATCATGAACTGTTGAATATTTTTAATAATTGTGGCCTTGATATCTTAAAAGCTATAGTAAAGGAGAATTCAAGGGAGATGGAGGGGCTTAACTTAAAGCTTGATGAATTGAATAAAGCTATTGTCAATGACCTTCTTTTTTCTATGGATGAAAACCAGAAGAAATATCAGATAATGTTGAAAAATATAGAGAGAAGTTTAGCTAATGTCTTTGAAAGAAAATGTAAAAAGTTAGGGAGGGATATAGAGGAATACAAACAAAAAATAAATTATCCCAACCCAAGAGGTGCTCATAATTATAGTAATAATAATAATAAAAAATCTAATTTTTTGTCTAACCAGGAGCTTGTGTTTGATGAAATGGAACAAGGGCAGGATAATTTAGTATTAGGTGATGAACAGGAGTTTCCAGTACTAAGAAGGTCTGAGCGAATCAGGAACTACCATCAAAGGAATTTCCAAAAAAACTTTCAGGAGGGGGGGGGGGCAAAACAGCGTACCCAGTTCAGGAACTACAGTCGGAACAATCAGAAGTGGTAGTTGAGAAGGAAGATGGGGCAAGTGTTGGGCCCCAGAATTGTTGGTTGAATAAGGAAGGAATAGTTTGTAAAATGAATGGTTACAACATATATAATTATAGTACCCTGGAAGTCAATGAAGTCTTCTTTTCGCTCTTTATGAAAGGCTTGAAATTTGTACCTAATAAAAAAGCGGATATTAGTAAGGTTTTTGATTGATTTAAAATTGTTTATCCAGAAGAAAAATCTTGAGCTTATGTTCCAGGAGCATGAGGGGAACCAATTGGGAATTGGTGTTAATGGTTTAAGGAAAAGAAGTATTTATAATCCCCCGATCAACCAGTAGTTAAAAAATTTTGAAAACTTTATGGAGAAAAAAATTAGAAATGAACTATCAAATAGAAGGGTAGCCCCTAACCTCACAAAAGATGAAAATAAGCTATTGCAACAACTTATGGCTGATAAAAACATTAGGATTTCAAAACCAGATAAGGGTGGGGGTATGGTTATGATGGACCAGATATATTATGAATCAAAAATGTTGGAATTATTGGAGAATGAAGATAGATATTGTAGGTGCTCTCTGAATGAGATAAATATAGGGAACCAAAAAGTAGGGGTGGTGCTTAATGACCTGCTCCTGGAGGGCTCCATAGATGTTAGTACTTACAGATATTTGTCAGTGGATAGACCAAAAGTACCTGTTATATTTGGAGTGGCGAAAGTCCATAAAAATGTTTTGAATCCACCCATGAGACCGATTGTGGCCTCTGAAGGCTCAGTTACAGCCCCAATTGCAAAATGGTTAGACGTTAAGCTTAAAGAGATCTTGAAAGAAGGACCAGGTATTGTTAAGGATTCCTGGGACCTCTTAAGGAACTTGAAAGAGGAGCTATTTGATGAAAATATAATTTTTATAACCTTAGATATAATAGATTTATTTTCGTCTATACCACATAAAGAAGGTATGGAATTATTTGAGGAAGCCTTGATTGAGTATGGAAAAATTTTCTCAAAATGACTTTCGTTTGATTCTTACATTGATGGATTTAGTATTAGCTAATAATTTTATACATTATGAAGGTGAGTTTTTCAGACAGATCCAGGGAGTGGCTATGGGTGCACGATGTGCACCCACTTATGCTAATATTATCCTGAATGTTTGGGAGCAGAAGTTTGTTCTTAATTCCAGGTTTAATAAGTACTGGAAATTATATAAGCGCTACATGGACGATATATGTCTGTTATGGATTGGATCTGAGACAGACTTTACAGCCTTCTTTGATTATTTATCTAGTACCACCAGTTTCCTTTCCTTTACTTTTAATAAGAATAAAGAATGTTTACAATATCTTGACATTTATGTAGGGAAGGAGGATGGGCAGTTCTTTTCAAAGGTTTATAGAAAAGATAATTATTCTAATTCCTATTTGGCCTATACTAGTGCCCATCCACACCATCACAAAAAAGGAATAATAAAGGGGCAGTATGTGAGGGGTAGCAGAATGTCTTCTAGAAATAAAGACTTTAAAGAAGAATGTGGGAAATTGCATGTTATGTTTTTAGAGAGAGGCTACCCCGAGACCCTAATAATGGAAGTGGAAAATGAGGTGGTGTGTGGTAGACAACAAAAATACCACCCAATTTTAGGGATGGATGAACAAATAAAGGAAATGAGACAAGTAGAAGAATTTGATGGTTCAAATAATTTTGTGATGGACTATAATGGTGAAGCAAAATACATTTTCAATCTAATTAAAATAGAATGGCAGAAGTTTGGGGAGTTGTCTGACCTGAATTGCCTTTTTGAAAATCCATTGAAATGTACTTATAGGAAGGGTAAGAATCTGAAAAATTGTTTTGAGACAAAGGGGAGGGGGAAAATTGTGCTTTCAACAGTTTTGGAATTTGTGTGCTGAACAGCTTTTGGATCTATCTTTTGTGTTCCAGCCGGAATAGTGGCAATAAATCTATTTTTTCAGCAAGGAGTGTGTTGCCTTTCTCCTCTGGTGCTTGTGGACTTAGAGGTAAAATATAAACTTTTGAAACTCCTGCAGTATGTACAAGTCCATTGTAAATGCCCTGATTTTCCATTCTTTTGGCAGGGATATTAGCTGCATGTAGATGCTGTTTTGGCAGAGCTGAGCTAGGCATTCTGGTGCCTGATGCAGTTCCCCAGTGAGGCACCCCCTCTCAACTCTAAGCTGAGAACCAAAACAAAATAAAAAACAAAACAAAACTGTAGCAAATCACCTGCTACAAGTGTAGAAAGCAGTTTGCAATAGTTAAATAACACATATGATTCATTGAAGCTATGCAATATTGACATTAATTTCCAAATTTTGGTACTGCAGTATTGGCCAATTGGCATCTATCAGTCATGCCCCAAGCACCTTGCTCCTGGGATGGTTTCCACTTTTACCCTGGCCTAACTGCAGTTCTGTTCTTTTGGGGCTCATGGAAACCAGTGATCATTTCTGTGAATGATAAGCCCCAGCATTATTATTTGTTTTGTATGTTTTCTCATTTTTTATATTGAAACAGTTATACTTGTATGCATGCGTGTGTGTGTGTGTCTAAGTATTAATTGGTAAAAATCGTAAAGCAAAGAATATTGACTGAGACAATACATTTGCAGCTGTTTTAGACACATTCTTGTGCACTGCAGACATTTTTAAAGTTAGTATTTTAGCTTTTCTTGAAATAAAAATGCTTTGTTTTACAATAAATGTGTGAGTGCAAGGAAGAATAGGCACTGTGCTTCAAGGCAGATTTTTTAAACTATAGGAACATGTTAAATATGATCTTTAAGTTAATAAAAGACATCAGTTTCTGAATAGGAAGAGTAGGATTCCAATCACTAAAGTAATGAAGGATGTCTGTGTGCAGACAGAAAGATAGAGATAACCATTGGGATAAACTCACGAAGAGAAATAAGGGAACCTGGACAGACTCCTAGGTTTCCCTCTGTAGTTTCCAAATAGAGGCCTAGCTGGAAACAGGATTGTCAGTAGCAGGTATTAAAAAAGATGTAAATAGTAAAAGAAAGGGCAACAAAACCTAGAAGATAGTTATTGGCACAAGTTGCTTTTTAGAGGAAAGACTAGAAGAAGCAACTATCCTTGTATTCATAGACCAGGAGACTATAACATCTTCTTCATGTCACTGTAGTGAAGGAAGTTTTCCTGAGTTGGTAGAATTGCAGACAAGTGATTTTAATATATTATAAGTAGGAGGATGGCATTTTGTGCAAGAATAGATAATATAGCTAGAAAACATGGAGAAATAGATGGACAACCAGACCCCACTGTATGTCCATATTTTGATACTTCATGTTACTGCAGTGAAGGAAGTGTTCCTGAATTGGTAGAGTTGCAGACAAGTGGTTTTAATATATTATAGTTGGAGGCTGGCATTTTGTGCAAGACTAGATAATATAGCTAGAATAGATGGAGAAATAGATAGACAACCAGACCCCATTGCATGTTCATATTTTGAGTTGAAGAATGACTTGCATTATTGATTAAACAAACAGAGACAAAAAACAATGCACCAACTGCTAGTTCAAAAACCACAAAGTGTATTTGTGATGAAACTGGCAGACAGACACATTTTAGGAAGACCCTAATGGATGCACAAAACCAAAGATAGAATATTAGCTAGATTTGTTTGGCCTAGTGTAGTGAAAGACATTGAGAATATCTGTGCAGCTTTTCTAGAATATCAGAAGATGGCACCTCATCCTGTGTTCACAAGTCTGATAATGCCTATGTCTATTAGTAAGGTCTCCTTTGAGTAGATAGCTATGGATATTGTAGGTCCCTTATTAAAACATGAATAAATAAAGAGCAGTGAGAAATAGGGTTAGTGAGAAATCTAATCCCATGGGCAGTGAGAAGGGAGATGTGGATCATAGAAACAGTACAGAATGGTTGGTAACAATGGTAATAGAACTGATAGTAAAGATATATATTTTGTTACCAAGTATTCCCGATTTTCTGAGATGGTAAGGAGGTTAGTAATGGAGTCTTGGCATTTATTGACATCAAATGAGCAGTGTGGTCATTTATTTCCTAAGTATGTTAAATTTTCCTTTGGTAGATATTTAAATCTTAAAGAGCTGCTCAATTTGAGGGATGGGAGTGGAAAATTTGGTTATGTAGGTGCATTCCCTTGTGGCCATTGTAGGGTGTGTAAAAAAAGTTAAAAACTTGACAAGAAGTTACATAAATGGTAGAACATTTATTTCTAGGAGACAATTTAATTGTAGCTCCTGGGGGTAATATACATTTTAGGGTGTGAGTGTGAGAATATTAAATGGTACATTGGACAGACTAAGAGGATGGTGAAGCTCAGAATTTTAGAACACTTGGGGGACATTAGGAATGTTAATATGAATAGCCCTGTTGCTGAACATTTCCATACGGTTCATGGTGGCTCTGATGAAAGTTTTTTTTTAGCATACTGGGTCAGCCTTGCATGGTGGGAGGGGGTGATTTTGTTTCATTCTGAGTTTGGAAAGTAGAATGGTTCTTAATTTTAGGATGTTATATCGAAAAGGTCTTAACCTTAAAGCGAATCTGAATAATTGAAATTTATATATGAATGATGTGCATAAAAATGGAAAATTGTGGAAAAATTATGAAATAATATGACTATTCTGATATGATTTATTGTATAGGTAATGATATATGGATGTATTTTGAAAATGTTTGAAGTATTTAAATAAGAATAATTAATGTGATGAAATGGAGTTGCATTTTATATATATATATATATATATATATATATATATATATATATATATATATATATATTGTTTTAAAGTAAAAAAGTTATGAATTTCAGTGTAGCATCCTCAAACTAATGGGTTAGTGGAGCAATTTAATAAAACATTGATGTCTTTACTAAAGAGGGCAGTAGATCAAGATAGTAAAAACAGTGATCAGTTACCTCCTGACCTCCTTTTTGCTATAAGACACATGCATCAAGCTCCAGCAAAAGATATCCCATTCAAGTTGCTAGGTGTTAGGCATCCCCAATGCTTGCTAGACATAGCAATAGAGACTTGAGAGAAGAAAACCCAATTTAAAGTTCAGAGCAGCCAACACTGGCAATGAGGAAAAAATAGTTTTCAAATGGAAAAAAACCTCATCTGTGCCATAGTCAAACTGTGGTAGGTCGACTATGGCATTATTCAGGAGTTTTGCCTTTTTCATTAGTTGTATAGGTTTGCTATCATTTATTTGAACAATACTTGACTGAAAATGAAATGCTTGAAAGAATTTGACTGAAGACTAATTGACTGAAAGCCCATTACACTGAATCACAAATCATTGAAAATATTCATAATAAAAAAATACAACATAAAATAGTGTTTTTGCAGGGAGACAAGCCCCCTGCATGCCCCACATGCAACCTTAATTATATATAATAACTCCATGGGCATTCAACCTGTTGAGAAAAGAACACCAAACACAGTGAATCAGTGCTTGTGTTTTTTTTTTTCTTTTCTCGAGTGGTTGTGCGGCAGAGGAGTTATTATATATAATTATGTATAATTAAGGGGGGTGTGGGGGTAAACCCCCTCACATGTGGAGGGGTGCAGGGGGGCTTACCCACTGCAAACCCCCTATTTTATATTGTATTTTCTTATGTTGAATATTTTCAGTGATTTGTAATTCAGGGAAATGGGCTTCAGTCTAATGGGTTTTCAGTCAATCAATCTTCAGTCAAATTCTTTCAAATACTTAATTTTCAGTCAAGTACTGTTCAATCAAATAATAGTAAACATATATACGTATATATATATATATATATATATATATATATATATATATATATATATGGAAACACTTTATAACCTCGAATTACTGAAATGTCGAATTTCAGTATCTCGAGACTATAAAGCCGAATGTTAAATATAGCAAAAGGTCATAATCGCTAACTCAAATATATGTCGAATTCGCGGTTATGACCTTAAGCTGCGTAATGTCCGGGATTGTGTTTTCATGGTGCGCGGTGCCATTTGTGGATGTAGGTGTTATGTCAGGTAAGTGTTTTCTAAGGGTTTTGAGTGGGAGTTATAGTGTGTGTGAGTGTGCTGATGTGTTTGATGTGTGTGTGTGTGTGAGGGGTCAGAGAATGTGCGTGTGTGAGTTGGTTTTTGTTTTGTGTTTGTGCGATCTGAGAGTTAGTATATATAAGTGGGGGGGGTGCAGGGGGGCTTGCCCCCTGCTTATGTGTGTATGAGTTGTGTATGTGTGTAGTTTTGTTTGTTTATGTTGTGATGTGGCTGTTGTGGTGTATGTGTGGTATAGTGTGTGCGGTTTTTCGGTGTTGTGAATTTCGCGTTTTTTTGTGTCGGTGTTTTGTGGATTCGGTTTTATAGTGTCGAGATACTGAAATTCAATATTTCAGTATTTCAAAGGTTATAAAGTGAATCCATATATATATACATATATATATTTAGTATTATTTGATATATATTATATATATATGGATTTAGTATTATTTGATATATATTATATATATATGGATTTAGTATTATTTGATATATATTATATATATATGGATTTAGTATTATTTGATATATATTTTATATATATATATATATATATATATATATATATATATATATATATATAGTATTATTTGATATATATTATATATATATGGATTTAGTATTATTTGATATATATTATATATATATGGATTTAGTGCAGAACTTTGAATAAGCACAATGAAGGATCATTACTGAGATCTGAAAGTGCTTATCCATCATTGCTTTTATTGCTTTTATTGAAGTTTGATTTTATCCAAGCAGGATTTTATTTTTTGGAACTTTCGTTAAAGTCTCGTATGAATCTAACATTTGGTATACGCTCTTGGTTGTGGTGACAATATTGGTTTCATTTAAAATGAGCACAATTTCTTCTACAAGCTCAGTTAGAGGTTTATGGCAGATTATTAGCTTGTAAATTTTACAGATACTATTAAAAGTTAAAGAAAAAAAAAGCAAAACCATACTTATTATTACTTTAATTTCGATGTCTGTGGAGAGTTTCCTAAAATCGAAGACTGTACCAACTACACACATGAGGATCAAATCTATACCAATACCAGAATATTATTAATATTCCATTTTTCCAAAATTGTTATAACTTGTTTATGAATCTTCAGATCCTGTCAGTACTTGAGTAATCCAAACTACCCTATACAGTTACAAGAATCTGTATTTGGCATAAACACAGTTAATTTTACATTAGGAAAGTTTAAAAAAATTACCTTTACCAAATATGATTCCTAGTAAATTGCATAAGACTTTCAAGAATGTGTTAGCTCCAATCATCTTATAGTTAGTTTACTACATCTTCACAATACCCAGAAATACTTCTGCTATACATTCACATTTAGTCAAACCTATTTTAATTCTTAAAGATCCAGTGAACAAGTGTTTTATATTTATTTTATGTCCATATGATCCTGAGGAGACACACACATTTTTATTTTATTGAATTGCTTTTCCTCATCTTTATAAAGACATTGGGAAGACTTCTTTTTTGGGTTGCTTTATTTTCCCTGATGGTCCAGCAATGAGCTAACATTGCTGTTAACTGTACAGATTTTCACAGAATGTCCAGATTTTTGCCTCATATTTTTGATCGTTTTTTTCACAAAATTGTGGTTTTCTAGCAAACTGCTGGAAAATCATTGAAGACTGAAGTCAGAAACTAATGACAGCCATTTGAGTTTCAAACTTCATACTCTTCAGAAAATTTGTGCTAATACAAAACCTGTTATTCTACCAACTGCCTAAGTTTGTAAGAGCAGTATTTAAAAATTGTTTTTCGGCCTTTGTCCTCCCTTTTTTGTATGGCTTTGTCCAGATTTCTTTCTCTAAGAGGTTGAGAGGTATGCCTGCTTGACATTGACAGACTTCTTAAGGAAAATAATAGACTGTCAAGATATAGCTTTAAAAGACATCCCCTTTCAAGTGGATACAAGGTAAGTGGATGTCATATGTCTTACTCTGACATGAAACTACAAAGAAGTGATCTGAATATGCCTTTGCATGATACCATGGCACCATTATAATGGTAGAATGGAAGACTACAACCAAAAAGTAAAAAAAAAACAGACTTCACTGTATTTTTTTTCTTTGCCAAACAACTCTGTGTAAATAACTGTTCTGTTTGACAGCATAATTGAACTTGCACTGTGTTAAACCAATGATAAAAGCTGCACTCAGTTACTGTGCAAGCTGTGGAGTAATGGAGTTAAGATTGGTGCAGTTTAATTTAATTCTGCCAGTTACATACTGTGAGCAAAATAAGTGCTCACCCTTACTTTCACTTAGAAACCTTAGCAGCATATATTACTGATGCTTGGCTAATAATAGCAAAACTCTGATGTTGAATATAACTATTTGAGTGAAAGCATACTGGAGTGGAGTTTGCTATTTTTTTATTTTATTTCAGCTCCTATTAGCATTGTTACTGGATTCTGTTGGCATAAATGATTATTTTGGTTGAGAGTACAATATCACTATTGGAAGTTGGCATAAAGTTACCCAGAGCTCATATATATTTTTGCAGTTATTTCATACTGGTGATATATTTACTCCTTACCTAGAAATAATATACCGATTGTGCAACTTAACTTATAAAGCCTGATGAAACGTCCTGTTTTTGGTGGTGTTATACTTCACAATTTAATAGGTCTTGATTTTTCTTATTATTTGCATCATAATCATTCAAAGTGGTATTGATTCATTGTACAGATTACAATTAATCTTCCAAAACAGCCTGTTGTGCTGGTATCAGCTTGCACCTGCTTTGGTTATATCTGTTTGATTAAGCTATTAATAACATATTTCTAAAGTCATATTGCACTGCTGAAGCTTATCACCTGGGTGTTACTTAACACCTAATTATTGAGTAATAACCAGCTTGAATTAAAGGTATTTCTTACCAACTAACTGATTAAACATTTACCTTGATCAGGTATTTTATCTTTGATCTATTACTGTAAACATGCTTTCAGTTCTTACAAATCAATCATTAAAGCACTTTGCTTGAATTTCACATATTGGGTTGGTGTTTTTCTTGTGTTATCTCTAGTCATAATTACTGAGAAACAAAAAAACTGTATATCATTTATCCATCTACTCTCTATGTCATATTAGTATTTCATCACAGTGGATACATTCAGTATCTATGAACTGGAAGGACTATTAACGTATATGTTTCTTAATGTATGCACTAGCTGTGGTGTATTTATAAAGAATAATGAAAATTATAATATGTGTTAGAAAATGGGCAACCTGTACTTCACCACTCTGATTACAGAACAAACATTCTCCAGCAGGGTGCTAATGTACAGGTAATGCCTGCTCAAATATGAGTCCGCCAATTCATGCTGTCACTGAGCTCATACTGAAAGAAAGCTAACTGCTGCCATTATTTTATGCTCGATAAGCACTGCCTTTGCTGTTTAGTGAGTGTAAAATTAAAACAAAATACACACACACACACACACACACATAGAGAAACACACGCAAATAGATGTGTGTGTGTGTGTGTGTTTTTAAAGGTATTTTTGAATGTGTATGTACGTGTGTGTGTGTATAGACATTAAATATTTACCAAACATATTTTGGATGTAAAATTAAAATACTTCCTCTAACAGCAGCTATATATACCACAGCAAGTTTGAAACATTAGGTGGAAGAAAAAAAAAAATATATATATATATATATATATATATATATATATATATATATATATATATATATATATATATATATATATATATATATATGGGGTCCCCTTCAGATCATCGAACTTTTAAAAGTTTGAATGGTCTGAATGGAGATCTCCATAGAGAGCAGAACAGGAAGATTTCCCTTTTCCGCAATGTAGTTGGTATATTTAAATAGCGGGGGGTGTGGGGAGTGCAGAGGGGCTTGCCCCCCTGCTAGAAATGTTTAGTTTTTTTTATTACATGTTCAAACATTTAAATGTTTGATCATATGGTCTTGGCCATACGAAAGTCGAACATTTGAATGTTCGATCATGTAAAGTAGACCCATATATATATATATTTTCATAATCTAATTCCCTTTTATTTATTTTTTTCCCCTTATTCTTTACACTCTTTTTCTTTACCTACTTTCCCTGTATCCATATCTTACATGTATCTCTGTTTTTTCTGTATAAAATTTAATATCTTTTTTCCCTAGACTGTAACTGTGAGGGGAAGTAATTAATTCATGCACCTTTAATTTTAAGACATATAGCTTCTTATTTTCTTGTAACTATGTATGATAGAAATTAACACTTGTAGTAACAATCTTAAATTGTTCAGTTTGTTATTATTGTTTTCATTAACATGCATACTAATATTATTTTTTTGTCTCTATGTACTTATTTTTGTGGAGCATTTCTCCCCGGGCCTCTACTGAAAATGGAATTTTCTCCAGCTAGACTAGCCCGGTCAACAAATGTAAAATAAAATAAAATAAAATAAATATATATATATATATATATATATATATATATATATATATATATATCTATGGGTCTACTTCATTTGCCCGAACTTCCATTTGCCCAACACCCATTTAGGGGGTGTGTGGGGGGCACAGCCCCCCAGAATGGGGAGTGTGGGGAGTGAAGCCCCCTACTTAATTTCATATTATATTGTTCAGTTTTGCTTTAATATTGCTTCACCCCCCACACCCCCCATTGTGGGGGGCTGTGCCTCTCACCCCCCCTAACTATATATTCTAACTCCAGGGTAGCACTACAGTGGGGAAGGGGGCATATCCCATTTTCTTGCCAATAATACTTGTCTGTCAAATGAAGTGTCAGTCAAATTAAATTTTGGTGAAATGGGGTTGGGCAAATGGGTGTTGGGCAATTGGAAGTTCGGGCAAATGAAGTAGACCCATATATACACACACATATATATATATATATATATATATATATATATATATATATATATATATACTGTATATGTATATCTATATATATATATATATATATATATATATATATATATATATAAATTAAAAAAAAAACAAATTAATACAAAAGGGTTTTACAGCCTACTCTCTAAGTGCAATACTGCCCTTCCAGGATGTGTGTTAATGTGTAAATAATGCCCTTCCAGGGTTTGTGGTGTCAGGCCTCAGAGCATCCCTGTGTGGGATATTTTTTATACAATAACACACACTCCATTAGGATTTATTGTTTGTTTAGAGAATGGGCGACCATCTTCATCGCCAATCTGGTTGGTGGATGAATGTTGTCCAGCAGGGTGTTAATGTACAGGTAATGCCTGCTGAAAAACGTCCAATGTTGCACAGCAGCATATTTAGACTGTAAGGAAGTTAACAGCTGACACTATTTTACACTTGCTAAGTAGTACTTTTGCTGTTTAGTGAGTGTAAAATAAAAAAAAAAAATATATATATATATATATAAATATATATTTTATATATATATATATATATATATATATATATATATATATATATATATATATATATTATATATATATATATATATATATATATATATATATATATATATAAAAGTGTGTGTGTGTGTGCGCGTGAGTGTATGCGTGCATGAATGTGAGATCGATTGGACCTTTATTTTACACTCGCTAAGCAGCACTTTTGCTGTTTAGCAGTATAAAATTAAAAGAAACATTAAAAAAGAAAAAAGAAAAGAAAAGTGCATGTTTGTGCATATATGTGTTTATGTTTGTTTGACTGTGTGTGTACATGCATGCATGAAAGATGAAGTGTGTTTGTGTGTGAGTGAGAGTAAGAGTGAGTGAGATCAATCAAACAGTGGCAACAGCAATTAAGAAGAAAAAGTTGATCAACATATATATGGTCTCTTGAAAGTTCGTGAGTCCCATTTATTCAGATGCTGTCTCTCCCAATTCCAAAATTAATTTGTCTGCTGCAGAGTCTGGTAAAAACTTGTTTTTAATTTTACAGTATTTCCAGAGAAGGATGCCAAAATATTTGATTTTTAGGCAAAGTGATATAGTCTTCTGGCTCTGTAGTGTTCTTAATTTGTCAATGTTCATGCTTATGTAGCAAAATGACATACAGTAAACTCTCAGTTAACCGGCACCCATGGGCATTGGTAGATGCTGGATAACTGTAGTTTCTGGGTGCTTGAGAATTACTATTAAAATAGGCCTCACTAATACTCTACCCTATACTATTTGTTTGGTTTGACTTGTTCTCAGATTGGGGAGAGAGGGAATGTATTCCGATCTTCCTTTTTAAAACTCTAAAACTCTAAAAACATAAGGTATGTTTCTGCAGGGGGAAAACAGAAAGTGCAGCACATGAAAATTGTATTGTATTTCTTCAATATTTTTTTGCCGGTTGCATGAGAGTGTTGGTTGCTTGAATTGCAGTTAACTGAGAGTTTACTGTAGTTTACCAGACTATTGCACTATTGGAGGATGTGCCCTTGGATGAATGATTTAAAAACAATGATTAATCTTTTAAATGCCCTGCCCTGACTCCCTCACTATTTGTTTTCCTCTGCTAGTGCTCTTGCAGATGTTCCTTCAGTTCCCCTATGGATTTTATGGCAATCCTGCCCCCTGCTTGTGCTCTTGCAGATGTTCTTTCAGTTCCCCTGTGGATTGTATTGCAATCCTGCCCCCCTGCTTGTGCTATTGCAGATGTTCCTTCAGTTCCCCTATGGGTTTTATGGCAATCCTGCCCCCTGCTTGTGCTCTTGCAGATGTTCCTTCAGTTCCCCCTGTGGATTGTATGGCAATCCTGCCCCTTGCTTATGCTCTTGCAGATGTTCTTCCAGTTCCCCTATGGATTGTATGGCAATCCTGCCCCCTGCTTGTGCTCTTGCAGATGTTCTTTCAGTTCCCCCTGTGGATTGTATGGCAATCCTGCCCCCTGCTTGTGCTCTTGCAGATGTTCCTTCAGTTCCCCCTGTGGATTGTATGGCAATCCTGTCCCCTGCTTGTGCTCTTGCAGATGTTCCTTCAGTCCCCCCTGTGGATTGTATGGCAATCCTGCTTGTTGCCTTTGAGTCCGTCTTGCACCTTTTGACTTTCTTACTTAGACTTTTGAGGAGGAAAAACATTTTTTGTCTGTGGTTGATAGTCCAGAGGACTTTCAGTCTCATTAACTTTAAGGAGTTTTTACAATTATGTAGTGAGGCATTTGTAGCAAACCTCACAAAACTGGTTTGGTGGTAACTATGCCTTATATATCTTTTAAGAGGTGTGCATACTTCTCAACCTCTTAGTTCAAGAAATCTGGATAAAGCCTAAAGTAAAGGGGGACAAAGGATCCAAAAAAAAGAAACAGATTTTAAATACTTTTCGTATAAAATTAGAAAGTTGTTAGAATAACAGAATTTATGTTAGCATGCATTTTCTAAGGGAAATACTAAACTCAAATGCATGTAATTATTTAGTGATTTCAGTCTCCAGTGATTGCCAACAAATCACAAATTTTATGAATAAGGGACCAGAAATATGAGGTAAATATCATGACATTTTTAAAAATCTTATATTTTGGATGTAAAGTACTTCCTCCAACACCATTTACATATATTACAGGAAGTATTATAGCAAGTTTGAAACATTAGTTGGATTTACTATTTTACATCAAAAATATAAAAACATAATAATAACATAGTAATAAAAATAAATAAGTAAAACACAACAGTTTTACAGACAGTCCATTCTCTAAGAACAATAATGCCCTCCAGGGTATGTGTTACTTTGTAAATAATGCCCTTCCAGGGGTGTAGAGGTACACTGCCTTCAGTGTCAGGCCTCAGGACACCCCTGGGCATGTGTTATTTACACAGTAACACACACCTTGTTGGGCATCATTGCTTGCTTAATTGTAGCAGATTTGCAGCAAATAATCAGTAGTTTAGTTGGAAATAAAATTGACAGCTTGGTTAAATGTCACTGTATAGCTCTACATGTGACTTCTGAGTTTATAATATCTTGGAAAGATCTTTAATGCAACAAGGAATGATTCTAACCCAAATATCAAATTAGATCTTAACCTCAAGAAATATATCAGTAGTAGGCATAAGGGCTCTAGAATTATGTCATGGAATAGTAGAACAAATGATGTTAATAATTAGCTAACCAGCTAGCTAACAAATTAACTAACTCTTAACCTGCCACCAAAAAATTAAATATAAATATAAACAAGCCATCAGGAAAAAGAAAAACAAGATAACCAAGGCAGATTCCAGTTTAGATGTTTAGAGCTGACAAGAACTAACAATGGGTCCCAAAAAAAAGAAATAATACAAGTGATATAAATAGTAATGATTTACTTATGGACCAGAGTTGGACTAAATTACAATAACTGAGTCATTCAGTGGTATCACTGATAATCCCTCTCCAGTGTTCTATGCCAAGATTGTTATGAATGCTCCATTTAATGAAAAATGTGAAACAGTAAAATATGAATTTGAGAATAATGCTGATATATTACTTAAGAAATTGAAAAGACACGTATTGAGAAGGTTTAATTTTACCCCTAACTTAGAATAAAGTAAAAGGCATGAAGCCAAGACATCAACAGATCATCTTGGCTCCAACTTGGAGAAAAGAAAGAAACTTTTTGGATATAGAACTGGATGATTTAATAAGTCTTGATGAAGTGAGTCAGGTACCAATATCCTGTGTAGGAAATTAAGTGCAGTAGACAAAGCCAGAGTAACAATTTTATTATTTCAGTTTTTAAATTTGTTAACATTTTGAAGTTACAAAAAATCTACTGGCTCTCAAAATTAAATATAAGTTTATAATCATCCATGGAGGGGCAAATGATCTTAAAGACAAATCTTAGACCTTCTGGAAACTAAAGAATCAGTATTGTATTAAGTAAAATTTTGTCTTCACTATGATGGTATAATTATCTCTGTATAAAAGCATATATATGTATATAAATACACACACACACACACACACACACACACACACACACACACACACACACACACACACACACCTGGTTATGACAGGTGAGGGTTACTCAATAAAACATCATGGACTGCATCATGGATTCTTTCATGCTTGCAGAAGATGGTCTTCATCTGAGTCATTACAGAGCAAGGCTTAATGGTGTGAAAATGTCTGACAATATTTGTTGCTTTCAGGAAAACTGGGAGGAAGAAAAATGTTGTTATAAGAAGCTGGAGAATGTTAAAATTGTAACTACTGCTGAAACTTTAGACTTCAAGGATATTATTTTCCAGGTTATACTAAGTATGAATGTTTAAGGGAGAATTCCAGAAGTGGGGGTGTCTTACTACTTCATGAATTTATAAATGCTAATGTAATACTAGTAAACAACTATTAAGAATCATTAACTGGCATACAATAATCTGTACATTTTCTGAAAGTGAGAATAATGCTTACTTACAGATGTTCTTTGATGAACTCCCATCAAATATTATTTCCTTCTGAACTTTGACAAAGTTCTTTAATGAAAAGATGTATTATTAATTGGAGATTTTAATTACTCACTCATAGACTGGTTAAACTTAACAGTGATATCAAGATATTATATCTTTCTGTGGCTTAAAACAAATAGTCAAGGGTAAAAATAAAAGGAACAATATTAAATATTATAGCCACTAATTGTGAAAATCTTATTTGTAATATTAAATTTGACACCCCTTTAGAAACATCATATCACAACTCAATCACATTCAGCCTACACAGGCATGCTGTATTCACCATTAATATAAATAATACAACTATGGTAATATAAACTACTAATCAGCCACCAATTCACTAAACCATTTGAATTATCAACATTAGAAGCTGATATTTTTAATTAGAAACTTTGTTGTTTCACAGTATCTAAGAAACTGTAGAAATTACCCAGTCTAATTTATTAAGCAATGGGTACCTTACTGGTGGACTTATACGTTAAAAGGAATTTACTAAAGGATGAAAATGAATTTCCAACTTTGCCAGTAACACCAAATAGCAACAAATCAAAATTAAATACAATATATGAGACATTTCAAATTAAATTAAAAGAAAATGAAGTACAAAACTAAACTAGCTAATGACAGAAGTAACAAAAAATCATATTATAAATATATTTACTCAGTACTGAATTATAATCTTAAAATAAACCCACTCTTTCTTTTCTAAATAAACCCTGATCAGTTCTACATTAACACATGATCCAGACATAGTGACCAATGAAATTAAATTTCATTTCTCTTTAATTTGTCCAAATGTTTAGTTTTTTTTACATACCCTGACAGAAATGAATTCAAAGCCTAATTCAGGGTATGCTTAAAGTTCATAAAATCAGTATTGTTTCCATTTTTTTATGTTAGCCAAGATTGCCCTTGTAATGTACACAGAATTGTCTCACCCTGCATTTCATATAGGATTACATGTTTTGCCATCATCTTTAAGTACAATTGGAAATTCTTTTTTATTATCCCTGAAGCTCCAACTACTATTACTGTTGAGACCATCTGGGTATCTTTCTTCCATATTTCTTTCCTTTCTGCTTGCAAATCCAGGTATTTTATGACATTGTGTTTCTCTATATGTAAGACACTGTAATCACTGGATGTAGCAATTTCAATGATTGGCTACTATATCTGTTTTTCTTTTATGCATTTTTGAATTGTTTGTAATGGGTGATTCCATGTAATATACATTTCAACAGTCTCTATAATGCTTTGTAGTTCATTTTCCAATGATTTTCAGCTACTTCTGTATTGTAGTGTTTTCTTAATCACCAGCGCAACAACCTTTCCACATTATTGTGTTTTTACTATATAGATGCTCAACCATGAGTGCATGAGTGTATTACAACCAGTAATGATATGTGCATTTGTTTCTAGTTCTGTTTTATAGAACCTTCATTCTTTGTTTCTCTCACTTGTTCTATAGACGTTATAAACCATCATGTAAATAGTCTGATATCATGGACAGCCATTATTTGCTTTTCATTTTTTTGGTTGCAATATACCTCTACCTAGCAATTCCTTCATCAAATTTTGATCAACATAAGGTTGTTCCAGAAGATCTCTGTACTTACCACAATAGTTATGGACTTTCCAATTTTCTTTCCATCCCATCTGATCCTTTTCTTAATACTCTTTATGTTATTTTGGCACTTTCAATTACTGTACAATTATTATTTACTTCTTGTTTGATTTCCATCCCTGCTTTGTTCTGAAATGCCAATCTAAGCCAAGTAAAGGTGTCATCTAACATTTCTTGTCCTTATGATTCAGAAATTTCACTATCTTTTGATCTGATGAAGTCAGTAAACATGTATATTATCCTATGACTGTATCTATATACATGCACTCAATTTTGAGGAGGCTCATACCTGTTTCAGAGAAAGGGATGTATAATTGATATGCACTGTTTTTATGAGTCATTCGGTACCCATGAAGCATTTTTCTTGCTTTCTTGTTGAACTGGATCAATGTTGTTGTGACATGTAACTCACACCAATGCTGAAAGTTAGAACAGGAAGATCAAATGAATTTATAGCTTGAACTTTATTCCTGCATGTCAGAGTAGTTTTCAATAGTAGCTCTAGTCCTATGAAATATTCTTTACTGAGCTTTATTCTCATTTGGTCATGTTTTATTGCTGACACTTCATCTATTCCAAGTACTTATACACTCCCTTTTGTTCAAGTTCCTTTATATCACATTCCTGTCTCATGTTGATATTTTTCTGGTACTGCAGTTTTCCTTTTACAGATGTTACTATAACACATTTATTATACTGAATGCCATTCTTATATCATCTGAGAAAGTTTTAGCCATTTGTAGTTGTGCTTTCAGATCATTGTCTGATGAATTATACAATTTTAAATCACCCACAAAAAGTAAACGAGACATCTTTAGACAAGATTTTTTTTCTAGGAGTGAAACTATAACCATAGCCAAACCTATTAAATAAAGAGTTGAATTGGTTAAGGGTAAAACAAAATAGCAGTTGTGACAAAGAATCACCCTGACATATCATCCTATGGATTTTTATCCTTGGGATAATAATTTGGCTTTTGTCATGACTTAGCTGGCAAGTGATTTGATACTATTTCATAGTGTAATGTAATTGATCCTTGTACAGTGCATCTTATATATCTGTAAGCACTTTATTATTCATGAATGTGGGATGCTATCAAATGCTTATTTTGTAATCTAGCCTTACTATACTTAGATTCTTCAACTTTTTGCAACTCTCTATTATGGTTTTGTTTAGCAACAGATGATCCTTTATTCTATAATATTTTCTTTTAATCTTTTTGTTCTATTGCCATAATTTTTTTCTAAATGACTATAAATTCTATTTGCATCAGTTCCAATATATAAATGTTATATTGTTTGAAAGCAAGTTATTGGTGTATAGGTTTTAGGATGGCTTGCAGGTTCACTCTTAAAGAGAAGTATCCCTTTTCTTGCTGTTAACCATTTCAGTATCTGTTCAGGATATGCATACAAGTAATTGCTTCTTAAGGATAAATCTTTGTGTAAAGATGTTAATATCTTTAGCTAGAAGTTAGATACTGCATTTAGGTTTGGAGTTTTCCAGTTATGACCATTTCTTAATTTTGTCTCAGTTTCTCAGGCTGTTACTTCATCCCATTTCATATCATATATATTATAGCTCCTTACTGTTTCCTTTAATTCTGTCCATTTATCATGTTTGTTATCTTCAACAGGGTATTCTGAAATACTTATACAAAATGCATCTTTTTGGGGTTTTTTGCATTCCTTTGATTTCCCAGTTTTCTATAAAACCATTTTGGATTATCATTGAATTGCTTATTTTGTACTTTTCTTTTATATTTATCTGAATACCTTCTAAGTTTTTTCTGCTTGCACTGACATTTTAGTTTATTATTGGAATTAGTGTTCAATAAATCCTGCTCTATTTTTTAAACAAGAAACATCTTTATTAAACTATCACTTACTACATAGGCAATCATACATTTATATACATGCAAACAAACCACATCTACACAATCCTAGTCTCAAGCATTTTACATGACAAGCCATACTGACACACTCCCAGTTGCAAACATTATACATCACTCATAATCTACCCAATCTTTCTCACTCAAACACTACATAGCTCATTTAAGTCCTAACGCCATTTAAACATCATTCGTCCCTTGTATGTGTTGTTCCCACAATTCCCATTTTTTTTCTATGTAGTTTGCTCCTACCCTTTTCTAAAGATTTCAATTCCAGTTGTTTTATCTTTGTTACTATTTTCAGTGCTTCAGTATAGATGGTTTAGATTTTGATTTCCATTTTCTAGTAATTGCTTTTTTGGCAGCCACCACTATTAGACACAGTAAGTCAAGTCCTTACCATATCTAGGGAATTCCTATTCTGTATCATAGCTCAGAAAAATCATCTCCCTTGTCAGACCAATCTGCACCCCCAGCATCTCTGACAGTGCATCTCACAAGGAATTCTTAAAGTCTGCCAACTCACTGCACTCCCAGAAAATATATTCCCAATTACCTCTTTCTTCCCCTTCACATCTCCAACATTTACTGTCTGCCTGAGGAAAAATTCTCTGGAATCTACTTGGGGTATAAAAACATCTGTGTAAACATTTAATACATTTAATGCCTTAGTTCCTTTGTCGGTTTTCTCCAATAAATTCTAGCCCCCTCTTGCCTATTGTCTGTATCCCTAATTTCAGTCATCCCTAGCAGCAGAATCTCCTTTTTCCATTCCAATGTTGGTTTTGTTCTTAGAATACTTTCTGATGCTTTATGGATATAATATTCTGCATGATTATTGTTATTCTCCTTAAAGGCTTGCATCCAAAATCCCAGTCTGTCCTTGTTTCTTGAGCTTCCCTCATGTTTCATCATCATCCCTTTCCACTTTGAATTATAGTTTTCTGCTTGTGCTATGAATAAGAGTCTTAACTGTGTAGCTCTGAAATACCCCTTCAAATTGGGTAATCCCAATCTACCCTGTTCTACTGGAATAATTAGCTTATCCCACTTGACTCTTGCCGTCTTCCCCACCCAGATAAAGTCCTTCACCTCTTCATTAATTGTAGCCATTGGCCCATTATGCTGAACATTACCTGTTTTCTGCCCCTTGACTAACTGAACTCTTGTACAGGGACCTACAGAATGCTCCACAGCATCCCCATATGGTAAATCTTCTCCAGATGCTTCCTGCACTACCTGCTGCTCCTTAATCTGGGGAATCATTGTTCCATCATGTTGCAAAACTGCCTGTGTTATAGTCTCCACACTAATCCCTTCACTGTGCAGATAGTCCATCACTTCAGTTCCTATGTGCAATTTGCAGATAGTCCATCACTTCAGTTTATATTAAACTTCTACTACACTAATTCTATTTTCTGCATTCCTGCTCTGTGATCTTATTTTTTTGTATTGTGAAATTTTCCATATCCATTTACCTTTGCCTGAATTTCTCTTCATATATCTTTGGAGCCGAAGTTTTTTGTATTGATTAATGTAGATTTCTCATTTGCATACATATGGTACCATATCATATGTTTTTTCTTTCCCTGTGCCCATGTTTCTATTTTATGCCTTTCCAAAAACTCTGTTTTTTTTGTTCATTACATTTTATTATTCCCCCTTTTGCTTCTTTTTCCAGCTGGTTCAATGTGTCTTTGTCTATATAATGGCTTTCTTGGTTTGTTCTATTTTTAAACACAAATTTTTATCTGCAATGTTTGATAGTTTTTCTTGTGTGGGCGTTTTTCTTTCCTCTAATTTTTTCTCTTACTCTTGTTTAATATCCTCTCTCTGAAAATGCTGGGCTTTTGTGTAATAGTAACAATAAATAATTTCTTCAATATCCTTAACAGTCCACTTTGTTATCTCTGTGCTTCCTTCTTGGCCTGTGAGGTTTTGTGTTTTTGTAGGCTACTTTTTCTTTCTACCACAGGAGGGCCACCCTCTCCCTGAACCTTGCCTAAACTTGTGGTATGAATGTTTCCATGTCCTGATAATTCTACACTGCTTTTATTTCCAGTCCTGGTACCATTGGGTACACTAAGACTGGGCACTTTTTATCCTGGTAACTGTGCATCAAGTCTTCTTTTTTTTACCTAACTTTCTCCATGATATACAAAATACAGTCAATATCAATGCTGTCTTGGAGACATTTTATACAAACAGGGTCAACCATGTGACTTGAGGATCAATACAGTTCCACCAAAACAATGACACTAATCTCCTCTCTCTATTTGGATTATTTTTCTTGGATTAATTTCTCTAAGTCTTTCTGGTTTCCAGTACCATGACTGGAATGGATCCCATTCCTTAGTCAGGGTATGAGTAGAGTTTATGAAATTACTATTATTTTAATCTTTGATGTTAGCCAAAAGTGCTCTTTATAGCATCCACAATGTGCCCAAAATTGACTCCTTCTGTAATTCATGTATTTGTAGCATATCTAAATACGATTGCAATTTTTTTATTAGACCTATTACTCCTACTACTATTGGAACTGTCTAAGTATCTTTCTTCTCTATTGTTCTCATTTCTGCCTGCAAATCCTCGTATTTTATGACTTTGTGGCTCTCTTTACATAAGGCACTGTAATCAATGGGTGTAGAAATTTCAATGAACAGTGCTACTTTTGTCTTGTTTCCTAGACTACTACATCTGTTTTTTTTTTCTAACATATATTTTTTGACTATTTGATAATAGATGATCCCATGTGATATAAACTTCATCATTCTCTATAGTGCTATGTGGTTCAGGTTTCCAGTATTTCTCAACTACTTTAATACTGTAGTGTTTGCATAATCCACAATTTAACAGTCTTGTCACATTATCATGCCTTTCAGTATACAAGCCCTCTTCCATGAGTGCATCACACTCAGCAACAAGATGCGTGACTGTTTCCAATTCTTTTTACAGAATCTCATGTTCAATGGACTTTGTAAACTAATGCGTATGTACCCCATTATCCTCAGCCACCATTATTAACCTTTCATCTCTTAGTTTCAATTCACTTCTACTTAATCATTCTTTCTTTAAATCCAGGTTGTTTCAGGAAGTCTCTGTAATTACCTCAATATTTATGCCTTTTCCACATTTCTTCCCTTTTCATTTGATCCTTCTCTTTATATTCTTTTGTTTGTTTTTTGGCATGTTTAATTTCTGTCTAATTTTTGTCTTTTTCTGGTTTCATTTCCATTCCCATTTGACATGAAATGCTTCAGTAAAACCAAGTAGAAAAGTCATCTTAGAGTATTTCTCCTCATGTTCTAAAATTTTTTCTTATTTTCCTTTTCAACTGAATATGTTTTAGGCTAGTCAGATACCCCAAAAGGCTCTAAAACCAACCACACAAAAACAAATACCAAAATAAAAATGGTAAGCGCTTTCATTCTGAAGAAGTTTATTTTGAACGAAAGCACTTGCCAGTTGTTTTTTTTTTTTTTTTTTTAATAAAGTAGATTTTTTTTGTTTTTTGAGCCATTTTTATTTTGGACTATAAACTCTGTCTGCATCAGTTCCTGTATATAGTTTGTATATTGTCTGAAGGCAAGTTGCCAGTCTACAGCTTTTAGGATGGTTTGCAGGTTCATGCTAAAGAAGAAGAATAATTTCCCCTGTTGTTAATTAGGTTGGTGTCCATTTTGTATGAACATACAAGTAATTCTTACTCGGTGTTAAATCTTTGTGTAAAAATGTTTTTTTAACACTTTTAGCAAAAAGTCATGTACTGTATCTGGGCCTGGGGTTTTCAAATTAGGAACTTTTCTTAATTTTGTTTCAGTTTCTCTGGCTGTTACTTCACCCCATTACATATCGTCTACATTAGAACTCATTAGTGTTTCTTTAACATTTTTATCCATTCATCATCTTTGTTATGTTCCAGAGGATCTTCATAAATATTTCTCCAAAAGGTGTCTATCTTCTTTTTATGGTGGGATTTCTATACCTTTTGCTATGTTTACAAGTTCTGTATAAAAGGTTTTGGGGTCATCAATGAATTGCTTATTTTTTACTTTTCCTTTATATCCTTATCTACATATCTTTTAAAGTTTTTTTGCCTATGCTGATATTTTTAGTTTACTATTTGCAATAGTGTATGGCAGATCCTGGTCTGTTTTGATACTGTGCATTGTTTTCTCATGCTTATCTTTCTAAATATTTTGATTATCTGTTCTCTCGTCTTTATTCTTCTAATAGCGATACTTCTTGTTTTAATTGCTTTATATTTTTTTCTGATGATTGCATGGCGATATTTTATTTCTTCCATTTCTTTCCCTTATTGCTCCATATTTTTTGTGGTAAAACTTCATCTGTTATTAATTTACATGCACAGTAATATATCCCATTTATTTCTGTTATAACACATGAATTTCTTTTAATAGTTATAATTAATGTGTTAATCTTTTTTACCAAATGTTTAACATTTTGGGTCTTATTTATTTTCTGCAATCTATTTTTTTCATCAATAGTAATGTGTTTATCCATCTCTATAAAATCAAGCAGATCATCCCTTAGATTATTTTCTTCTAGACTGGGAGCACCTTCTTTGTACTCCATTTCTTGTGAATATTCAGCAGAAAGTTTCAGAATGTCTTCCTGTGACAAATCCTCTTCAGGTACACCCTGATTCATCTGCTGCTCCTTCATATATCACTCAGGACATTGCCAGTGTCAGGGTTGCCACTATTTCCTGCTTCTTCCCTTGCTGTGCAACTTAAACTGATATTTTGTACCAGTCTTCAACAGAAAGCTGCAGAGCAAAACCATATGGCATACTTCAGATATCTCACTCTTCATATGTTTCTCCTTAATCTGGGGACTCATTGTTCCAGCATATTGTGACATTACTTGTATTGGATTTTCTAAACTAAATCCTTCACTTTGAAGATAATCCATTACTTTAGTTTCTATTTTGCTTAACTTCTCCCTTACTAATCTTCTTTTCTACTCCCCCTTCCCTGCATTTTTGTATTGATTAGTTTTGATTTTTCCTTTGCATAAATATTGCAACATATCAGATCTTGTTTTCTTTCCTATGTCCATGTTTCTTTTTTTATACCTTCCAAACCTGTGGGTTTTGTTCTTCATATTTTTGCACTTCCTCTATCGCTTCTTTTTACAGGCTGCACAAAGTTACTTTGTCTTTGTAATGTTTTTAATGGATCTATTGCATTAATATACACAGTTTTTATTTGACTTTTTTTTCTTGTGCAAGTACTTTTTCTTTCCTCTAATTTCCTTTTTAACTTTTTAGAATATCTTTTATCTGGATATTTTGGGCTTCTTGCATAATAGTAACAATACATAATTTATTTCTCATCTTTAATAGTCCACTCTGTCATCTTTATGGTTCCTTTTTGGCCTGTCAGTTTTTGTGTTTTACATGGAGTACTACTACCTTCTACCACAGGGAGGCCATCATCACTGTCAGCCTGGCCTATCCCTATAATAGGACTGTTTCCTTGACCTGATGATTTTACACTATCATTTTTCCAGTCATGGCACCAGTACGTACACTAGGATTGGGCACTTTTTTTTTATCCTGAGACATGTGCACCCATACGTATTTTTTATTTTTAACTTACTTCTCTCCATGTGATATAAAATGCAGTCTACATCTCATTGTCATCATGGTGAGATTTTCTGAAAACAAAGTCCACCATGTTAAAGTACTCAGAAAGAATTGATGATGAATTCAATTTCAGAAATAAGGCTCTCCTTTTCATGCTGATTTTCATCATTTAGTTCAGACCCCTTTTCTCCATTCTGGTATAAGTAACACAAAGATACCTCAGAATAATGTTAATCAGAGAATGGAATTTTGGAAGAAGATATGTGCCCATTTATAACATGAGAAGTTATTTCCAATTCTTTGAAGAACATTTGTAAAAATATATCTAAATGAAATTCCTAGTATTTGGCTATCAAAAAGAAAATAATTGATTCCAATCTGCCATAATGTCTTCAACAACTTTCTGACAATGGGGATAGTTCCAAAATCTTAGAAGCAGTCCGACATCATGTCAACCCATAGGAAGGCAGCAAACAGGTTGTTAATAATTATAGACCTCATCTCTGTCACTAGGAAATGAGAAAAGTTTGTCTCTTCTCAATATAAATCAACATAGTTTTGTAAAGGAGCAATCAACATTTGAAAATGTTTTCTAACATTATGCTCAAATAAACATGGCAACAGATTATGGTTTATCAACAAGAGTAATATACCTGGATCTTGACAAAGTTTTTGACTTCCTGCCACATACTGCCATCTACAATACTTTAAAAGACAACCAATCCTACTTTGTGTGTTTGATTAATAATTGGCAAGGAAGCAGGACTATCTGACCCCGGACAGTTTGACTCCGGACTGTTCGCCCCTGGATGGTTTGACCCCAGTGTATTTCTATACAATTTCATGTATACATTTATGTGTATTGTATATGTGATTTTTTAGTGGACAGTTCAACCCCGGACTATTTGACCCGAGACTATTTGACCCCAAATATATTATTTTAAGAACTTTATCATTAAGTTATTAATTAATCAATTATTCAATAATAACACTGTTAATTTTTCATTGTAAATATATTTTTATTAATATTTTTATTTTATTTAATTATTACATTGGTTAGTATAAATATAACATTTAACTCTTTGATATATAACTAGTGTTATGTTTTAACATATTATGACTACTGTTACTTTATAACATACTTTATAACATATGTTTTCCATCAATTAAATATATATATTTTATTTTATATTATGTTGATATGTCAACTAAGCTATTATCTACTATAAATAATTTCTTTATAACTAAATGAAATAAATTTTTTATTCAGGTTAATATGCCTTCTTCATCTTGAACATTTATACTACCACTAAAGCTCAAGCAGCAACATGCAATT
Organism: Protopterus annectens; assembly: GCF_019279795.1. NCBI lineage: Eukaryota > Metazoa > Chordata > Ceratodontiformes > Protopteridae > Protopterus > Protopterus annectens. Next base: position 78,274,138 of record NC_056742.1, read on the forward strand.
TTCACCATTTCCCACCATCTACCATCAAAGCACATCAGAACCTCAGGAAAGTGGATATGGATGTATGAGTAAATCCAAACACTCTTGATTTCCAGCAAAATTGATAGTGTGTAGTGCTGCAGAGGACTTGACTTGATTGCAGAGTGCAAAGACAAACATACACACAATACAGTCTAATCCATCTACAGTGCACAAACATTCCTAAGTAAAACACTGTTTTTAAGGACTCAAGAATTTATTTGTAAAAAGTATCAACAAGTAGTTCAAAGCTTAGAAGTGCAATTCTAGGGCCAAACATCCATTTCACTATCACAATGCTCAGTGCCTCTACAGCTTACACCCACAGCCCATTAACTTCAGCAGGGAAACAAACAGAACATCAAAGCAGACATCTGTCAAAATGACTGCCCATTATGTTTTCATTTTTAAATATAATTTATTTTTAATCCTTACTTGTTGTTTTATTGCTAATTTTCTTTATTTTTATGTAATAATGATGTTATCGTTATACGGAAACTCTGAACTAGTTAATGCCGTGAACGTCCGGATTAGTCAACAAACTTTTTTTTTTTTTTTGGCACTTACTGTTTTTGTATATATAATTCAAGTTCCAATTTGCACTTAGTTTAAAGTAAGTGTAGTCAAAGCACATAAATAAAAAATAAATTTTTCTAAAACCAATTTAAGAATCAACTTTTAGGTCTCATTTTTTTTTTTTTTTGATGTGCTTCTGCTGATGTGCTCTTCACCTTTTTACTGGGGTCCATGGGGTCAAGGGGTCATCTTCAGGGGGGTCTGGGTGGGAGGGGTGAATAGGCTGGGTCCAAACATCCTGTACCCGTAGTTAAGAGGAAAGACACAATAAATGCTAGAGCAAGGAGTTAGCTCAAATTCATTTCCATGTGTGGCTGGGGTCTCACAGAGCACTAGGCCAGTCCTTTTTAATTTGGTAACTGATTTAATCCCAAGACATAAAAACTATCACCTCAGTAAATATCCCAACAGCAGCAAAACTATATTTATATCATTCTCTAAATGAGAAATGCATTGGTCAGTAATAAAGATATTGCATTGTGGAAAATCAGGGCAGGTTTACTTTCAATACTAATAAAAGTGAAGTAATGTATTTTGGTTGGACAGTATACCAGAATCCTCTAACTATTTATGATGCGATCTTAGGAAATGTTTGAGAATGAAAAGACTTTTGTATCCTTATGACATCAACATTTTCATTTCATAATTACATATATAATATAAAAAGATAGTATGTCAATGTAGTTTGCCAATGACAACTATTCCACTAAGAGGTGCAACAAACTTGACTGAGTTCTATAAAACATTTAACTGGCATACTCTAGAACACAATAACTTCTGTGTACATACCAAGAGACAATTGAAAAAGCTTAAATTCATACAATGGAAATGTTCAGAAAACATTCCATTAGTTCAAGAACTTTACATGGAAAGGTGTATCCGTCTAAATCTGTATATAGTACAGTACGAGTAATATAAAGGCGAGTTTGTTCTGGGAAATAGAGTATTTAAGAATAACATTTATAGGCTTCCCACAATCTTAACATTTACTAAAATACCACTACAGATAAACATGCATTTAAACAAAATAAAGTTAAGGGATTCTTATATAACTCAGATTACACCAGTTATGTGGCATAAATTGCCATATATTTACATATGTCAGACACCTTAAAACAAAACTTTGTTAACTAGGTAGGAAGTGTGACATCTGGTCCATATTTAAAGGAATATGTTCCCATTTTGCCTTCAGGTCATAGCATTCAATTAAAAACTACAGGCCTCAAATTATTTTTTTATATCTGTACACAATACCTTGTATAAAATGGTTCACATATGTATCATTAGTTTCCAAGCAGATTGGGACTTATCTCTCTGAATTTTACCTTTCTACTGGAAAATAAGATCCCCTTTGTGGGGGGCAAGTCTCCCATACCCCTTCACTGTATGCATACAAATTCCATGGTCACACAAACTAAAGTAAAATGAAAAGATTGTGTACAGTCTATCACTGCCAGCATGAAAATCAATAAAAAATTGCACTAGCTGTGATTTTCCAGGAAGTTCAAAACTGGTAGGTTTATATTTGTGCTTAACTAGATTACTCAAATGTACATATATATATATATATATATATATATATATATATATATATATATATATATATATATGGTTCCACTGCACTCTGTCGAACATCTGTTTGGTTGACAAATGCTAGGGATATTTTTATATCAGATGTACAGATAGTTGAATGGCCAAAATGTCAGCGATATGTTTCTTCAAGATATTTGAATTGGGTTTAGAGGGAGTGATAATGCCTGTGTGCATTTGAGAGACAGGGATAGGTGGGGAGATAAGTTTTGTATGTTTTTGTGTGAGTGTATTTTAGGGTTAGGGTCAGGGTTAGGTGAGGTGACAGATGTAGTGTTGTCTGTGTGTCCAAGCATGTCTTGTGTGATGGCAGTGTTACGGGAAGAGATTTTTTAAGGTATGGTATAGGGTTCAGGTTAGCACCCACTACTGAGGTGGGCCTCCGAGTGCGTATGTGTTTGTGTGTGTATGTGTGTTGTGTGTATAATAAACTCTTTACAGCAGATCCATATTTTTCAAAGATGGTGCTCAGAAAGCCTTTGATATTATCAATAGGGAAAATTGCTAAAATCATTAAAATTACTGACTATATTTTAATTACAGTGAGATGCTTAATGCTCAAAACTGAGGCATTTCGATTTGTAAACAGGAAAGCTTTAATGAGGCATACAGAGCAAAATGGAAGGAAGTAGAATTGCTCTATATATGTTCATTTTATCAATTTTTGCATTAAGGCAGTTATTACATCTTGTTTAATAAAATAACATAAAGCATCTCACGACTGATCATAACAGGCCTGATCAAAACATTCTACATATATGTAAATGACCTTATTCTGGTAGTTAATAAAATACATGGGGTTTGTTAATTTTTCTCTTGCTTTAGCTTCCAGAACATAATAGTCTATCAGATTAAGTAAAGTTTAAGTCTGTCTGTTGAAAGATTGAATCTTTTGGAATAAGAATGTTTAGGTGATAGTGGTCTTTAAATTTCTGTGTGGATGTAGTCATAAAAATAAACTTGAACTTTCCACTTTAAATGTACAAACACACATACAGTTGTAGAACTCTTCCAAAAGCTATTGTCCTGGTCCCCTTCAATAAACACATCACACTGAATGACATTTGACGACCTTTATTAAACTTTCATAAACATAACTTTGTTATCCAATATTTATTAATTACAACTGAAATGCAGTATAGCTGATTGAATTCCAACATCCACATCCATGTAATGTTAATCAGGACAGCCTGACTTTGCTCATCCTGACCCAGTAAGCAGCATCCATACCTCTAACTCACTTGCTTATGAATCAGCATCCCACTACTCACTTCATATACTATTTTTTGAATTGCACATCCCACTTATTTTACTTATGAAGCAGCATCCCATTACTCACTTCATTTATCACGTATTGAATTAACATCCAACCAAATAAACAGCATCCTCACCCCACTTGCTTCTCTACCGAGCCACCTTCAAATACTCCTTTCCCAATTCATTGGAATGAGCATCCAAAACCAGAGGGGGAGCAGAAGAGGGCACGCCTGTCCCTCTTCTCTGCCCACCAGCCTAACAAGGCTGTTTCCCTTCTCTCCAATAAACTTCCAGCAACCTAGCCACCATTAAGGCATTAGGCCGAACATCGTTTGGTATGCCCCATCCTCTCTAACCAAGTTGTATCCAAGTCATCACCTCCTAAAACTTTATCACATAATTAATGAAAATTGTCAGATACTTAAACAGCTGAAGGCCAACCACTGCTCCCTCTGTTATGCTAAGGTAGCAACCATAACCTCATAATCCTAGCATAACCAATGCGTATGAACTAAATCCTTACCTCATGATGAATAGAAGCCTCGCAATGACTCCAAGGGCATTACCACACAACTGGACAACCAAACACTAAAAGCCCACTGCCACTGAAAACCATGCAAAGGCAATTGCATACCATTGTGCCACATTGCAACCCAGTTTTACCACCCAATGAATGTAATAACCAAATGAATATCTTTAAAGTCAATGCAATAACAATCCTGACATCACCTCAACTAGCCATTATGACAAAATGTTTTGAATGGCCATCATGGCATTTAGCTGCCCAACCCCCACAAGCCCTACAAGTTTCATATTGACAACTGAAAATGAACTGTAAATCCCAACAAACCAAAATGAACCTCCTACACCAGCTTAATACAGAAACCAAATACTCAATATCCCCTCAATCAAGCCCCCCCCTCACACAAGCCACCAACCCAACCCCCAACTTATAAACCTTATCACATGCATAACAAAATAACCAATAGGCCACACGGCTGAAAGCAAACCCTTGATCCCTCTCCAAAGGTCACTTGAAACCATGCAAGGGCAATTGCCAACTATTCCTAACAGCAGCCCTATATAATAACATCTCAGAGCCATCCAGCCATCCTCCAACTGTTCAATACAAACGTAGTACCTAAAGACCAACCTTGCCTTTGCTTACCCTCAAAACATTTCCAGAATGATTAGCTACAGCCATAACAACTACCACAGAAACTAACCCCTTGAACTCTATCTCAAGACCAATCCCCACAAAAAAAACATCTTTTCAATAGTCAACATCTATCCATCTACACACTCACCTATAAACCAGCCCCATGATCCTGCTGCAAATCTCTAATCCTACTAACCTTCACCTGGCATGCCTTGGCTGCCAGCACCAACAAACTCTACCACTATCATATTAACCAAGTGAACAGTGGCCCCCATTCCCCCAATTTCCTCAGTGAAACTGATGCCTGCCAACTTAAACGACTTCAGTCCAACATCCTTTATGCAGACAATGCACTCTCCTGACAGCCAAGGCACAAATCAATCCCCCCAAAATATGGTCCAACCCTCCTGTCACATTTGAAATCAACGAAAGGCGTATGAGCAATGCAATGCATTTACCAGAACTCTACATCCTTAATGCATTGCTTACTCTTGACTTCCTCCCTAAAAGCTTCCTTTTCAACATGCCACCTCACATCCCATAGCAAAACAACCAGAAACATCTGTTAGGAAACCCAAAACCATGTCCTGCCTAATCCATATAACTTTAGCCTGGACACAGAAATACCTAGTTCCTACATATCCCCAACCCTCACAAACCTGCAATGCCCTTCAAACCTGACTTACTATTAAAAGCACACGTATAACCTCCAACCTCCCATCCATCCAATGCACATCCAAGGCAGCAGTGAAATAGTCCACATGCTGTTCTCTAAAATCCTAACCTGATATGTGACGTTAACAGTATCTACTTGGGGGCAACTTTCACCCCAAGAATACCACCTAGGATCAGACACCAGCTTCCTGTCAGACAGAACACATCATTGACCCTCAGCAAATACTGTTTAAGCAACTTGCTGGGTAACTAAATTCACCCTACAGGTTCCACCCATCTGAAAGCAAGGGGTGAAATTGACTGACTTGTAAGAGCCCTGGAGCCATTAGCCTAATAACCCTATAATGTTATGACTGTTGTGAATCTACCCCACCTGTGGAAATCCCATGGTACCCATAAACAATCCTCAACACTGTTTTAACCTTGCCCCAAATGTACCTCTTTTGTGACCTTGTTGTGCACCCCTCTGGCAACCGGGACATCTGCTGCAACCACCCCATCACCTTTTGGGTCTCCTTCATTCTGGTTATCAACCAAGGTCCACTGCGCACCTTCCCACCTACTGAAGGTGTAAATTCATTGTCAACCCATTCATTAATACTACTGTTTCCACTTTTCAGCCTTTCAGATGCACCTCTTTCCAGTCACCAATGAATATCCACTCTACACTTCCTTCATGTGTAGTCTCACCATGCAGGATTCCTATGACCTGATCAACCACACCATAAACGCTGTCATTCTGTGACCTCCTTGCACACCACTCCAATGGCCAGCACCACTGAAAACTGATCTGCAAAAGAAAAGAAACTGTAAGCACTGTGCACCCATAAAACAGGATTATAGCTCTAAACCTACTCTCAGAACCTTCTGTCTCCCAAATGAGGAACTCTAGCCTAATTCTACAAAATGTTCAACACCAACTAATAGCTCATTAGCAACCTCACCTTACCTCTGGCATCAGGCACTAACAGAGTAATGCTGTTTTTTTTTTCTCCATCCCACCCCTCATCTGCCCCTTTCACCCTTCATTACGTCTGGCAGATTAGCAGGGCCAGACTTGTTTGAACCCTAGTCGATGACAGCTCAGTGAAACATGTCTGCGAAGCAATTAAAGATTGAGCTACGGAACTCAATAAATGATCTATAATATATACCCATTTGTTTTAATCATTCAAAGAATATGCCTGTCATATCTGGCTTTAAATCAAGGACTTTGGTGACTATTATGCAGGACCTACCACAGACCCCAAATGTAAAGAAAACCTAACTAGGGACAATTTTATTTAACACCCTCTCAATAGAAGTGGAGAGCATAACAAGATTGCCTTCACGCTACTCCACCATACCACAGACTTCCTTCCTAACACCTAGCTTCACTAGTTGTACACCCAAATGCTTAGCCACTGCATCACATGTAAATATGTCTCCTCAGGTCTCCACTGAAAATGGGCCACTGACTCAGTTGCACCAACCCGGTCAACAAATGTCAAAATAATTAAATAACTAAGGTTGTAAATCATAAAATAATGACAGACATTTGAGTCCCAGACTTCATCCCCTTTGGAAAACTACATGCTAATGCAAAAGCTGTTATTCTATCAACTTTCTATACTTGAAAAAGCAAAATTTAAAAAGTGTAGCCAATTTTGGGCCTTTGTTCCTCCATTATTTATAGCTATGTCCAGATTTTGTGGTCTAAGAGGGTGAGAGGTATGTTCATAGGCTAGTACCAGCTATTGGCACAAGATCCTTTGCAAACCTAGCCAATAATACCCAGGATATGACGATATTATATCTTAATTCCCCAGATGTGGGATGGGGTAGTATCAGGGTAGTGGGTCTTTATGTTTTGGAGCCCTGAGTCATTTTACAGACTGCCTCCATCCATAAGGGACATGGTCAGTGTGTCAAGAGTGAATTTACAGTTCCCCATCCATTTATCCAAATTATTTTTGAAGAGATTGAAGGACGCACTTTGTATTATAAAGATAGGGAAGTTTATTCCATATATAAGGTAGACTTTGGGATACAAATCTGTCTGTCCAGCAAGTTCTGTTAGTCATAAATAAAGTTCAGGTCCCTGAAACTTGTTACCCGTGATTAATTTTCTTATGAATATTAAACATGTGTTTCTTCCACAGAAAATAGATAAGGAAATTTGTGGGTCTTATAGGTCAGAAATGTTTCAATTTACACTTGCAAATCGTGTGACTCTGAAAAAGTCACTTAACCAGTGTTTCTGCATCAACCAAGTAAAGGGACAATTGTATCCTGCGGGCTTACAATGTTAACAAAGAAAAAATTCCTGCCCCTCACAGTGAATATCAACAGTCTGTACTGACCAGAACATAGATACCTTGCAACTTAATATGACTTCTTGGCACCAGGTAGCACTGCTAGACACAAATGACCTGTTCCTTATCTTCACCATCACTAATTTGACCAGCTCCAGTGCTCCAACTATTGGCAACCTATGCAGTCTTTCTTGACAACTATCTGAGCAGTAGCCACCTGCTAAGCTAATATACTACCTCGCCACATAACTGCCTACATTAGTTCTCATGCTATGAATATAGGCATCCTGCTGCCATTTATGTCCTACATGCATCAGACAGCATCAAGAGAAAACTTATCTTTCTGATGGAATCAGACTGCAGAGCCAATAGTGGCATAATGGGCACATCTCAATGAAAATGACAATAACCAGTCTGTTATTTAAATAATGTGTCAAACACTATGTGCATGCAATATAGCACATAAATTTATATGCTTAATAAGCAATAATATAACACTGAATTTCATGAGTAACTTACACATTTTCAAAGATAGTATGTATATCATATAAGTATCTATTGTTCAGAATAAAAACAACCAAAGGAAATTCACTGAGTCCCATCCCATCCACATCAGCAATCCCCTACTGTGACAGAGCAGCGGAACCCTGGTATTGCAACAGAGCCAAACCCCGATCCACCGCAGAAGGAATTATTTAACTTTTTTTTTCTTTCCCTTGACGTTTGCAAACGGACATGCATACTTCACCACTCACACCCAGAAATGTACCTGTAGAAAAATGGGCCATCAGCGGTCAGCCACTACGCTGCCCAATCAAAGCCCATGAAAGATGCCAACCAGGAAGATACAAGGAAATCCCATGAATACCACGCAAAATCCCCCAAGCAGTCAGTCTTGTTAAAGCCAAGTTCTGGAGCCTCCCCATGACTCACTGGAAACCAAAACAGTTTTGCTTCATCATTATTATTTTATATTAATTTTTCTTTTTCTTTAAAAAACGGACTAATATCTATACAATTCCTGTCACCTCTTACTGCAGAACATCTGAGGAGCCTAGAATAGGTGGGAGGAGAGAGACAAAGGCCTACATAATGACAGATCTTACACATTGTGCTTAGAGACATAGTAAGAGCCCAACAAGTAGTGAGACCGAAACTAAAGTATGTCCTTTCTAACCAACTCGATCCAGAGCAATTACCAGACAACAGCAAGCTTTATAAACCATACCACCCCTTGAAACACCATATGCACATTATGCAAACTCTGTATTCTTCTGAGCTATGTGCTGAAAATATAATGCTGCTCCACCGGACTGTTAATTGTAGTAAACGCAAGCATGATTACCACTGTTGCAAAGTTAATAGTCTTTACCTGTGACCAGTGCACTGTTGTGACGAAATGAAGTACAACCCACCAAGATAATTATTGAGTAAAAGTTGTGAATCCTATGAGAGACATGGTAAAATAGTTTAAGCGGCAGGGTTTTTTAGCCCAGTTATGAAGCAAAGGGGCATAGCCAGCCAACACTAAACTATGTACCTGCCACCTATTTGCCATAGCAAAAAAAAAAATTATAAAGGTAAATTATAGTAATATATACCTTATATGTACAGACCACCTGCCCCCAACCAGCACCCAGAGGCCTACCTTTTTCCCGGAATACCTACAGGTCGTCATGGGGCGTACGTTGCCTTAGCAAGTTCACGCCAAAATGTGATTCCTTACCCAGTTACACTTGCATAAACCCCTTAAGCCCCTCCCTATCGATACTTCATTTCCTCCCAATCATCCCTCCCTCCCCATTTAACCCTTTCCTTCCCCCTACCCTCTTTAATCCTACTAATATATTTATATAACCCCACTCTGAAGATGTCCCTGGGGAAATTGGTTTGTTACCAAACCTCATTTAACATATTGGTTCTACTACACTGCTTTAAAAAAGGGCAGAATTAATATTCTCACAATATTATTTCTGCTGAAAAGAATATTTTTGTAATGAATGAGATGTTCCTCCACCATTTTGCTACTAACAATAAAGTAAAAAGGTTGTGGAAAAAATTGATTGGGGAGGGAGTCCCATTTCCATATTCTTTAGAATAATTTCTCTCTTTGAGAATTTTTGGATCTGAAATATCGGATCCTGAAATTTATCAAGTAATATAACTTTTTTAATATTAAAACTTTAATTATTTTGGGAATTCTGAACTGGTGACATTATAAATATCTGTGTAAGGCTATTAAAATAATCTTAAACATTCTAGTGATAACAAGAGACATAATTTCTTTATTACAAGAAACATAGCAAGGAGCTAATATGCATACTTAGATCATGGCCTAATTTTTCACTGTAAGTATCTTTTAAAGAATGCAAACTGGCAAATTTCTATTGGAAATTGGTTATCCCTTGTGTTGATTCAGTGTATACAGGCAACTCATCATAAGCAGGGTATGCATAGATATTATTAACTAGTGTGTGGATAACATAGTTCAGGAACAGAAAATGATCAAAAAGTTGGAGCCTAAAAATTACTGCCTAAAACCTACAGGGAATCAATCTGCAGGCTCACAGATTGCATTCTTTCTAGATCATTAGGCTGACATAGAGAACTACAGATTCACTAAGTTCAATACAGCATATAATTAATTTTATTTCTGCTCATCAGACTCACAAAAGAAAGCCATGGTATTACTTTCACTGTTGGCATGATGTACGAGAATTTGAACATTGTTATATCACTGTGACAAATACAAGCTAGAACAATTATTTTAAATTGATGCTTATGTTGTATATTTTCAGCTTTTTCTGGTTAGGGGTCACCACAGCGGAACTCCGGTCTGCTAATGATTGGCAGTAGATTTTTACGTACCGAGTTGCCTGCTCTGATGCACAGCCTTCAACAAAGGTATGCCCATTCACGCATGTCTCCACACAGAAGACGCTTTAGCTGAGAATCTAACAGGACAACGTCTTACTGTGAGGCGACAATGCTACCGCAGCACCACCACCACAGTTTTAAACCCAAAACAGCCCTTTCCATTGATTTTAAGATTTCTCTTGAGGATCATTGTTTGATTCATGTTGCCTGGATTACTATTAAAAAGTTATTGGAATCAACCCTTTACTTCTGGTGGGAAGGTTTTATTAATATTTACATTGGAAACTTTCACATTTTTATGTGATCTTAGCAAGGCGTGGCAAGGTGGGGAAGAGTAGAATATTTGAAACTTTTTCTTTTCATTCTTTCTTGTTTTTTTGTACCTTGCATGCATTTCTCAAAAGATCTGTATTTCTGTCTTTCTAAATTAGATGTGATATGTTTATAGCTTAACTGTATGTTTTTTATGTTATCAACATAAACATAAGTTGAAATTTGATAATATTATAAATTCTTATAATGAGTAACTATTTATTTTTTAATTTCTCCAAATCTTTTGGGTTTCTGATACCCCACTCCAAAGTCAAAGTATGATTAAAGCCCATGAAATTAGTATTGTTTCAATCTTTGATGTCAGCCAGAAGTGCTCTTCGCAGCACCCACAATGTGCCCACTAATGACTCCTTCTGCAATTCGTACAGTTACATGTATTGGTAACATATCTAAATATGATTGTAGATTCCTTTTTATAAGGCCCAGTGCTCCTACTATTATTGGCACTGTCTGGGTATCTTTCTCCCACATTTCTCTGGTTTCTGCCTGCAAATCCGGATATTTTATGACTTTGTATCTCTCTGCTGTACACAAGACACTGTAGTCACTGGGTATGGTGATTTCACTGATCAACACTACGTTTGCCTTCTTTTCATGGACCACTATATCAGGTTTTCTAGCATCTATCTTTTGAACTGTTGGTAATGGATGATCCCATGTGATGTAGACTTCATCATTTTCTATGATGCTTTGTGGCTCATGTTTCTAGTGTTTTTCAGCCACTTCAGTACCATAGTGTTTGCACAATCCCCAGTGCAAAAATCTTGACACATTATTATGCCTTTCAGTGTACAGTTCTTCTGCCATTAGTATGTCACAACCAGTAATGAGGTGTGCGACTGTTTCCAATTCAGTTTTACAAAACCTACATTTGCTTTCTCCCACATGTTCAATGGTCTTTGTAAACCAACATGTATGCAGCCCACTATCTTGGGCCACCAATATTAACCTTTCATCTCTTGGTTTGAATTTGCCTCTCCTTAACCATTCCTGCATTTGCTCCTGATCAATGTGAGGTTCTTCTAGAAATTTTCTACACTTGCAACTATATTTATGCATTTTCCACATTTCTTGCCTTCTCATCTGGTCGTTCACCTTATATTCTTTTTTTTTGTTTTTTGGCACATTTAGTTGCTGCCTGATTTTTATCTACTTCTGGTTTGATTTCCATTCCTGCTTGATGCTGATATGCTTCTGCTAGATTTAGCAGAGAAGTCATCTTAGATTTATTTTCCTCATGTTTCAAGACTTTCATTACATTTGGGTCTTGTGAGGTCAGCAGATATGTGTGGAGTCCCAGGATTGCAGATCTATACATGTAATCACTTTCAAGGAGGCCTATCCCTCCTTTGGAATGGGGAATATATAATCTTGGTATGCACTGATTTTTATAAATCATTTGGTGAGCATGAAGCATCCTTCTTGTTTTCCTGTCTAATCTATCCAATACATTTTGGGACCAGTCAAGCACGCTAAAACTGTAAATTAGGACAGGAAGAGTAAATTGGTTTATAGCTTGGATTTTATTTCTAGATGTCAACACTGTTTTCAGAATTAACTTAAGTCTTCCAAAGTATTTCTTACTATGTTTTATTCACATTTGTTCATGTTTTTGTTGATTCTTCATCAGTTCTCAAATATTTATACACTCCCTCTTGCTCAAGTTATTTTATATCACATTCTTGTCCCAAACTGATGTTTTCCGGGTGCTGCAGTTTTCCTGCTTTAAAGGCTGCTTTTACACATTTATCAAGACCAAATGACATTCCTATGTCATCTGAAAAAGTTTTGGCAACTTGTAGTTGTACTTTCTGTTCCTCATCTGATGAGCTGTACAGTTTGAAATCATCAACAAAGAGAAGCTGAGAAGTCTTTACACTTTGTTTTCTAGGAGCCAAATTATATCCATGGCCTAAGCTGTTAAGCAGATGGCTTAATGGGTTAAGTGCAAGGCAGAATAGCAGTGGTGACAGAGTCACCCTGGAACATCCCCCTTTGAATTTTTATCCCTGGGATAATAATTTGTCCTTTATCATGGCTTAATTGCAAAGTGGTCTTCCACTGTTTCATGATCACTGTAATGTAGTCGATCAGTGTAGGGTGTATCTTATACATTTTTAAGCACTCTTTTATCCATGAATCTAGAATACTATCAAATGATTTTTTGTAGTTAATCCATGCCATACTTACATTCTTCCCCTTTTTACAGTTCTCCACTATGACTTTATTTTACAACAAATGATCCTTTGTTGCATATGATTTTCTTTTATTGTCCTTTTATTCCACTGCCATAATTGAGTTTTTTTCTAAATGACTATAAACTCTGTTGGCATCAGTTCCGGTGTATAGTTTATATGTCATCGAGAGGCTAGTTATTGGTCTATAATTTTTAGGGTAGCTTGCAGGTTCACTCTTAAGTAGGAGCATTGTTTTTCCTGTTAGCCAGGTTGGTGTCTGTTCAGGGTGCTCACATAAATAGTTCTTACTCTTGGCTAAATCTTCGTGCAAAGATGTTAATACTTTTAAACAAATGTTAGATACTGCATCTGGGCCTAGGGTTTTCCATTTAGAGGCTTTTCTTAAGTTTGTTTCAATTTCATTGGCTGTTACTTCATCCCATTTCATATCCTGTACCTTTAAACTTCTTATTCTTTCTTTTAGGTTCATAGGTTCATAGGTTCATACTAGGCTATCTGCCCTGGGGCAATTATAAGCCTAGCCCGATTCTGTATGGCTTACGCCACCCCTTGATTTGAGTATACTGTGCCCTTTTTAAGGTTTAGTTTACTGTGCCTCTGTCTAATAGTGGCACGGGAGTAATCCCTGGGACAAACCCACGATCCCCCATCCACCTATCGAGATTCTTCTTGAAGAGATTCAGTGAGGTGCTCTGCCTCACATGAACTGGAATTCTATTCCAGAGCGAAGGGAGCCTCTGGGTTATGAACCTGTCCCTCCAGCAAGTTCTATTTATTTCTGTGCTGAGGTTCAAGTCCCTCGAGCGTGTGGCTCTAAGGGATTTAGATTTACTGAGGTGGAGCATGTCCATTAATTCTGGATTTGACATAGCTTTGTATGTCAGGCAGAGATCGCCTTGAAGTAAGCGGTATGCAACTGAGTAGAGCTGGAGTTTTTTTAACCGAGCAGCATATGGCATCTGTTTGAGACCCTTGATCCTCTTGGTGAGATACTTTTGGGGTCTTTCTAATTGCTGCAGGTGTCGGGTAAGGTACATCCCAAAAGGGGCATTGTATTCTATAATGGGCCTGATGAGGGATGAATAAAGGGCACGATTACCTCTTGATCTAGATGTGAAACCCTTCGTGATGAGGTGGGCTATGTAGAAGGTCTTTCTAACCACTTTGGCAATGTGGTTTTCAAAGGAGAGATTGCTATCAACTTGGGTCCCCAGGTCCCTAATAACTTTCTCTGTACTTAATGGGTTTCCGCCTATGTGGTAATTTGTGGGCACATTGTTTTTGCCAAAGGGTATGACTATACATTCTTTGGCATTTAGCTTTAAACCATGGTGCTGGCACCAGTTATCTGTCTCTGTGAGACCTTTTTGAAGGATGTTTGTGTCAGCTGGAGAGTGGATTATGGCGCCCAGTTTGCAGTCGCTCATGAACTTGGTGAGCCATAGTCCTCCCATGTTTGCCTGTACCTCGGAAAAGTATATACCGAACAAGAGTGGTCCCAGGACAGAACCCCGTGGGACGCCACTTGTGACCAGTTTCAAGTCTGACATGTCTCCAGCAACTCTCACTTTGTGGGTTCTGTCTTTGAGCCAGTTTGTGACCCATCTTGTGACATAGGGGTTTATATTTAAGCTGGATAGCTTATCTATGATGCCCGAGTGGGGTATTGTGTCAAATGCCTTTGCAAGGTCCAGATAGGCTGTGTGGACTACCTTCCCTTCATCTATGGCTTTGGTGACTGTTTTGAAGAAGTCAACCAGGTTCAAAAGGCAGGATCTGCCCTTGACAAAGCTGAACTGAGTAGGATCTAGTGTCTGTAGGTCCCCAATGTCTTTGTTTATGAGCTCCATGATGATCCTCTCCATAGTCTTGCAGACTAAGCTAGTCAGGCTTATGGGGCGATAGTTTCCAGGGTCTGTAGAGGCTCCACCTTTGTGGAGTGGGACCACTGTTGCTGTACGCCATTCTGTGGGCACATATCCTGTAGTGAGGCTGAGATTGTATAGCTGTTTTATTTGAGGGATTAGTTCCTCTTGGAGTTCATGTAGGATGCAACCTGGAACACCATCTGGTCCCATGGAAGCAGTGTTTTTTGCTTTGGAGAGGGCAGCCTTCACCTGAGCATCAGAAATGTTTGGGAGGCAGCCCTCTGCTGGGATAGATACTTGCTCTTTTTGGGGGGAGGGGGTGGAGAAGTTTGCACTGAACCTGTCTGCCAGGATATTGGCGATGTCTGTGGGTTCAGTGTATTTTTTGTCGTTTAGAATCAACTCAGAACAAGTCTGGGAGTTGCATCCCAGGTTCCTAACATAACTGAAAAAAGCCTTATGATTGTCTTTGGTGTCCTGTGCAATTTTTCTCTCGAAGCTGGCCTTGGAGGATTTTATGAGGGATCGTAATTGTTTGCTAGTACTGATCAGAGATGCCTTCCCTATTAGGGATTTTGCTCTATCATGTAGTAGCTTCCTCCTTCTGTTGTACAGTTTATTCATGGCAGGGTCCACCAGACTGGACGCCTGCCTTTGGATGATTGGGTCTTGGTTTTGTTTGGGATAGCATGATCCATGCATTCCTGGAGATGTCCATAGAATGCGTTTATATAGGATTCTGCAGTTTGGGCCATAGTTTCCACTGGCCCTGGGGCCTTGAAGGATTCCACTTCGGTTTTGAGAAGTGAGAAGTTCACTTTTGAGAAGTTTTTTACTGTGGTTTTCTGGGCTGGGGTGGGGTCGGGATGTGGACATCCAGTGAAATTAATTTATGGTCTGATCTTACCAATGAGGGATATACTTCTGGTGTGGAGCATAGAGTCCCCATGTTGGTAATGATCAGGTCTAGTATGTTGTCCCCTCTTGTGGGAGTGGTGACTAGTTGTTCCATAGCATTTGAGTTTATAATTTCCAGGAACCTTTGGGCTAAGGTGCTGGGGCTTGAGTAGTGCTCCCAGTCAATGTTTGGGTAGTTGAAGTCGCCCAATATAATGGTGTTTGGAGAGATCTTCATGTTCTCCAATGTTTTCAGGAAAGCCGAGTGGGATTCCTGAGGGTGGTCTGTAGGATGCTATAAACTGAAAAGCAGTCTTGTCCACTGTTAGTTGCACACATGGATGGTCCCTGATACTTCGTGCAATGCCACTAATCTGGAGGTGTGGATATCCTTGATAAATATGGAAACTCCCCCTCCTTTTGTGGTTCGGTCCGGGTTTTGGGGCCAAAAAGCATGATATGAGGTATAGCCTGGTACTGCTGGGGTGCTCTCTGGAGCCTTGAACCAGGTTTCTATCACTGCACAGATATCGATGTTCTCCATACTGAGGAGAGCTTCGAGTGCATGCATCTTGAGGTTAAGACTTCTGGCATTAAGCAGCATTACCCTTAGTTTCTTGTTCCTTGTGCTGTCTATGGGGGTGGGTTTGACTTTTGAGCCTTGCCTAAAAAGGCACTATGGGGGTGGCAAGAGCCTTTGCCAATATCCGAAAGCCCAGTGGTGACAGGTGCAAGCCGTCCCTAGCGAAGCAACGTGGCTTGTCGAGCATGTCATCCCAGGCTGACAGACACTGGATCCCCTTTGAATGACACCAAAATTTTAGCCAGTTGTTAAAATTGATCATTTTGTCTTTGTACTGTGGCATCATTCTAGGTGAGGGTAAGATGCTGCCCAAGGTCAGGGTCATACCAGCCTGGGCTACATGATCAGAGAGCTCCTCTATGTCTCTTTTCATGTAGTCCAGGGAGGTACATCTCAGGTCATTCACACCAGCATGTACAATGACTGAGTCATATTTGTATTTGCTTTGGAGTGACCTGAGTGCTTGCGTTATGTGGCGGATCCTAGCACCCGACAGGCAGCTCACCGTAACCTTCTCTTTATTCAGCCTGGTGAGCGGGACGTCAGTGTGTCTGACAATAGAGTCACCTATTACAAGAGTATCAGGTGTGTTATTCAGCCTTAAGGGCTGTGGCTGCTTGGCACACTGACTTTGTGGGCTATGTGTTGTGCGTGTTTTGTTTTGAGGTAGTGTTTGCTTGGATGTCTGCTTTGGAGGTCTCTGTTGCTTAGGTAGATTTTTATTTAGAGCCTCCGAGTATGTTTTTGTGTATTTATGTGTTTGGCTCGCTGATGTGGTGGGACTATGTGATACTGGAATTGTGTTGTGTGAGGTTACCTTCTCCTCCTGACTGGTTACACCAGTTTTGAGATGAGAGAGCTCAGCCTCCAGTTTGGCTAAATAGTTGCATCTCTCACATTTGAACCTGTTTGGAGGAGGAGAGGGTTGTCCGTGCACATGAGACAGTTGTAACATTGCCTCAAAATTCCCAGATTCCCCAGCTGGACTGGAGAGGAAACCATTGACTTACCTTTGGACATGTTAGAGTAATATAGGGAAACTGAATTTAAGACGGACCAATAGAGGACAGGGTAATCGTAGAGAGTATAAGAGTAAGTAGTGCTTATGGTTTTAATAGTGCTAACTTGTAGGGTTACTTAATTGGACCAGTGAAGGGCCTTAGAATGAGAATATGGTGTTTAAATTGAGAGATAGAGCAGTTCTAAGGGAAAAAGTGAAGAGCAGACTTTGTGGAGCCAGGAATAGTTTAAACCCAATTAAGCGGCACTGCCCGCTGTTGAGCTATGCACAAAAATGCGCAAAACCATGCAAAAGAGGGTTTTAAGAGAGGAAGATGAAGGAGTTTGGAATTGACCCAAAATGGCCAATAAAACTACAGTTTCAAGTCAGTAACCACTCCCACAGGGGCAGGCAGGTTGCTCAATGTTTTTCACTGCCACTGATCAACCGAGAGAGTTCCCTTTAGCCCAAGCAAAAAATGGCCTCCAAGAAACTTACAAACAGTTCAAGAACAGCAAGCCTGTAACTGAACTTTTTTAAATCTCAGAAAAGTGGGAAAAAGCAAGATTTTTTTTTTTTTGTTTTTCAGAGATAGCAGAGGTTCACAAGTATCAACAAGTTATAACAGTGCAGTAAATGACCCCACACAAGAGTGCTAGGCCAAAGACAGATAAAATGCAAGTTTTGAGAAAAAACAATTTTAAAAATAAGTGCAAACAGGAAATTCAGTAAACAGCTCTAGGTTGTGCTCTAAATATAGTTACTAATGCAGAAATCAAATTTAACAAGCCAGAAAATGCTCAGAATAGGCAGCTATGCAGAAAAACTTAGCAAATATACAGAGGAAAAATACTTAAAATTTTACTTCTTCAATCCATTTAGCATTTTTTGTTATGTTCCACAGGATCTTCATAGATACTTCTTCAAAATGTATCTATTTCTTCTTTTTTTGGCGATCTTTCAGTTCCTTTTACTTGTTTCCCAATTGTCTATAAAACTTTTTTTGGTAATCAGTAAATTGCTTATTTTGTACATTCCCTTTATATTTCTGCGTATCTTCTAAGTTTTTCTGCCTGTGCTGAGATTTTTAGTTTGTTATTTAAGATAGTGCATGATAGATCCTGGTCTGTTCTAACACGGCACATTGTTTTTATCATGTCTTTCTTAGTAGTTTTGTTGATCTGTTCCCTCTTTTGTATTCTTCTAACAGTGACACTTCTTGTCTTAATTGCTTTATAGTTCTCTCTCTTCAGTACTTCCATGATGGTATTCATTTTCTCCCCTTCCTTTCCCTCACTACCCTATGTTCTTGTGGTAGAACTTTACCAGTTATTAATTTAGCTGCACAGTAATACATCCTGTTTACTTCTGTTATATCGCATGGCACTTTATGGACAGCCCTAATTACTGTGTTCATTTGCTTTATCAAACCTCTGACTGTTTGGGTTTTATTGACCTTCTGCAGTCTATTTATGTCATTGATCTTAATATGTCTGTGTCTATTAAATCAAGCAACTCTTCTCTTAGCTCATTTTCTTCTAAACTAAGGGCACATTATTTCCATTTCCTGCAGGCATTCTATAGAAATTTCTATAGCATCTTCCTGTGCCACATTCTCTTCAATTTCATCTTGTGCCATTCATTGCTCTGTCATATGGGAACTTACTGGCCTATTACTCCTCAACAATGACTGCATCAGAGTTTTCAGTTTCCTGTTCTTCTCTTGCCATCCAGCTTTAAGTGAAGATTTATACTGGTTTCCTGTGGAAGGCTCCAAAATATCTTCATATGGCACCTGACCAATTTTTCCCATTCCATTGGTTTCCCCTTAATTTGGATATTCATTGCTCTATCCTGTTGTGGTGCTTTCTGAATTAGATTTTCTACACTGAATCCTTCACTTTGCAAGTGCTCCATAACCTCAGTTTCTATTTTTTTAACTTCTCCGTTACTAATCTCCTTTTCTACTTTCCTTCTTCGCCTTCTTATTTTTTATATTGTAAAGTTTTCCATGTCTGGATTCCTTTTCCTGTATTTCTCTTCCAATATCTTTGGTAATGCTCTTTTTGTATTGGTTAGTTTTTCTTTCTCCTTTGCATAAATATCACACCATGTTAAATCTCTTTTTCTTTCCTATGTCCATATTTCTTCTTCAGATGTCTCCTGATCTTCCTGTTTCTCATCACTTTGGGGACTCATTCCATCATGCTGTGATGTAACCTGTGTTAGACCTTCTACACCAAATTGTTGCCTTCGCAGGCACTTCCTTAGCTTCAACTTCTAGTTTTTAACTTCTACTTTACTAATCTTCTTTTCTACATTCCCTCTTTGTGATATTATTTTTTTCTGAAATTTTCCATACCTGGATGCCTATTTATGCAGCCACTGAAATGTACTAAAAAGATATTTTTTTCTTGCAGTTCAAATGCTTATGTGTCAAAACAGCATCGCTGGTTATGTAATGGAGCTGATGCTGATGGTTCTGGATTCAAGTCTTATTCAAAGCATTTTGTTGTTTGTCTCTTTGGTGTTTGCATGTATAAAGGTTTGCATTTCTTAATATTTGGGACTCCAAGATTTAAGCTGGAACCTATTAGATTTCATTTCATGAATACTGTCAGTGACATTCTATGGTTCGCTTCTAACATGCTGACAGTGAAGTCAGATTTTAGAATTAAACTGTCCAATGACAGTGAAACAGGTCATTAAAGATATTCTTAAGATGTGCATTTGGATTTTTTTACCCTGAATTATTAAATGTTTATCATATTGTGAGTCTGCTTGGTGATTATTTTGTTATAACTTTGCAAGACTTCAGTATTATGGGTGTTTCCAAAGTAATATGCAGGGCTCTCACATTCTGATCTAGGACATTGTCATTTTTCAATGCTAACAACCAAAAAATGCCAAACAAACTGGTGAAGCAAAAAGCAACTCAGGAAGCCTGCCACAGGAAATGATTACGGTGAATCCAATAAGTGACAAGTAATCATGAAATACAGTCTGTAACGTTAGCACTTTATTAATAAGCAAGAACTTTCGGATGGCCTTGTAGCCTTCCTTCCTCAGACAAACAAATGTGCAGACACGAACACTGTTTAAATATACACTTAATTAATCCATTAATGACCTCATAGGTGTAGTCATCTCATTATAAAAGCTCACGTTCACTTTAAACCATAACCAAATCTTAAAAATGCATATACGGCGCCTTAGAACCATATACATATATTAATATATTATCAATTACACATTATTATCCTAGCCATTTACTAAACTTTAAAAATGCAACTTTGAATTACAATAAAACAAATCGTTGAAACACACCAATATAAAATCCATAATGTGTGTACTAAAGCACTGTGTTACTAAATACAAACTACTAAGTTGTAGCCATTTAAAGTTCATAAATTGTTATAACTGGCTAGCACATATTTAGCTATAATGAGAGAGTAGTGTGTATTATAAAACTACAACCCTAATGAAGCAGATCCTAGTTGCAAAATGCGCTGTATACACCCTATCAAACCCCCCCCCCCTTTTTAAAAATAAACTACAACCATGAGAGCATATATAATAAAACTAAAAAATTAAAACATAAAACCTTGTGTTAAAAAACATAAATTAGCAATATAATACCTAATGTGTAAGGGCCAAGAATTACCTCCTTAGAGCTAGATGTTTAAGAATGCAAGTGAGAGAAATGGACTCATTTAGGCCAGGAAAGATATGTGCTCCTGTTCTAATTTGCCAAAAGAGCTCTTCTTTCTCTAATTTAATCTGCCAGGGGCCTGAGTGTTCTTCTGTGGGTACCTTTGTTAGTACTGAAAAATGAAAAGTGTGATCAGGGTTCTCCATCACATGACGGGACAATGCGTTATTTATGTCCATCTTAGATATTGCATATAGATGTTCGTATATGCGTTTACGTAGGACCCTCTCAGTCTTCCCTATATAAAAGGCCAGACATTTGCTACACATAGCCACATAAACCACTGCTCTGGTAGCGCAATTATAATTTCCCATAATCCTAAATTTCTGTCTGTTTATTGTGACATGTGTTCTTTCTTGCGTGTATTTACACTGACGGCATGTCCCGCAACGAGCCATCCCCTTATGTCTATTGAAACTCAACCTCTTGTTCCTTTCCAAAAGGGATTTTAAACTGAGCCCTTTTCTGAAAGTAATGCATGGTGATGGACCTAATGCCTCAGCTAACTGCCTGTCCTCAATAATGATAGCCCAATTTTTACTTAAAATGTCCCTTATAAATCGATGGTCCACTGAAAATGTGCACAAAAATCTGGTCTCAAATTTGCTTTTATTAGTACTCAGTCCTTGTCCCTCCATATGTTCGAACATAGTCGATGTGTAAGTGTCCTGGGTACTTAAAATGGGTTTGAAATGGCCTATCTGCCTTTTATGCTCAACTTCGTTCTTAATCTCTAATATTAAAGCCCAGGGGTATCCTCTGTTTATAAACATGTTACTCAGATTGTCACACTCCTTAATGAAATCTATGTCTCTAGAAATCATACGTGCCGCCCTCACCATCTGGCCCTTCACCACCGCTCTTTTTTGATGGTAAGGGTGGCAACTACTAAAATGTAAAAATCCATTGGAATAAGTGGGTTTACGATAGATTTTACTAATGTATCTAGAGTCATTATAGTCTTTGCTGAGCAGTATGTCTAAATAATTTATCTCCTTGTAATGGGCTTCAAATGTAAAGTCCAAAAAGTCTACAAATGACCTCATTTCTCCAATGAAAGGTTCTATTTCCTCTATGGGTCCTTTCCAAAGAAAAAACATGTCGTCCTGGTATCTAGTGTACCAGGCGACATGCTTTTTAAAGACATCATTGTTAAACAGGAATGTGTTTTCCCACTGGGCCATGATGCAATTGGCAAACGCTCCCCCACATGGGGAGCCCATGGCCACTCCTGATGTCTGCTTGTAGGTAAGACCATTAAAATTGAAAAAACTATATTTGAGAATTAGTTCAAGCAGGGTCTCAGTTATATAAATAATGTTCTGTTCAACATTCTTACCTTCCAAGAACATCCTTAACCATTCCAAACCAAGCTGTTGTGGAATTACTGTATATAAGTCTTTAATATCCACAGTTAAAAATATAGTGCTTGGGTCGAAAGGTATTTTATTAATATTTTCCAAAAAACCCCATGAGTCCTTGCAAATCTGCTTTTCTGTTCTAATAATAGGTTTAAGGATAGTATCTACATATTTTGCACATGCTACTAATATGGATCCCCTGCTGTCAACAATTGGTCTAAAAGGGGGATTTATAATAGATTTATGTATTTTTGGAGCCCCAAAGAACGAAGGCATTCTAGGTGCTAACACACTCAAATATGAATGAATTTCGATATCAATAAAATCTTCCAACAGCAGATCTTCGATAGTGGCTCTTACCGTATTTAAGGCCTTATTCACTTCATTCAGGCTGATATGCTCATAAGGCCCCTTATCTAGATGTGAAACTACTTCTTTAGTATAATCAATTTGGTTCATAAAAACGAGGCCATTCCCTTTATCGGGTTTCATGACTCGTATGTTACAGTCCTGAATTAATGATAAGAAGTCCCGCTGCTCCCCTGTAATATTCAATCTCTTTTTAGAACCATACATTTTGTTCAATGCCAAATGCCTTAAATCCAACTCACAAGCTTTTTCAAATGTTTTTAAATTGTTAACTAGAGGTGGGTTAAACAAACTGGCTATTCTAAACGGATTAGCCAGTGATGACCCTTTGCCCAAAACAGATGTCAAATTTAATTTACGCACGAATAGCTTAAGGTCGATTACTGTCTTGACCAAATCCATGTGTGAATCTGGAACAAAATTCAGTCCTTTGGAGAAAAAGTCAGCCATTTCCGTGGTGATATTTAATGTTGTATAGTTAAAAATCTTAAAGTCACCCTCTGTGCTATACACTATACTGGGGGAACCTTCCACATTCGTCACTTCCTCCTTTGGTTCTGTTTGTTCCTTGTGTTCGTATAGGTCGTCACAGTCTTGCTCGACCTCAGATTCATTTGGTATGGGTTCCGGCCTTGCCAAAAACCCTGGCCATGCTCCCCATCTGGCTCGTCCATCCCCTGGGTTAAATCATCCTGTTCTTGTTGAAAAACACACTCAGTTTCAATGATGTGCTCTCCCAAGTCATATTCATTCTCTATGTCCAAGACCTGATCGTTTATCCCCATATTTGTTTGATGGTTCTCTTCCAAAAATTCATCCAGACATTGTACTTCATGCCCCACTTTCGGATATTCTTGTCTATATGCCCGAGAAGGCGGATTATAACTCTTATTGTTATTATTTCTTTGGCCCATTTGTGGTGGTCTGGGATAAGCTTTGTTATTAGAATATTGTTGTATATCCCTTTTAATTTTTCTCCTTTTATTGTCATAAAGCTTATTAATAGTGGCTTCTATGCTCGTAAAAATACGAGCATAGTCATATTTGTATCTTAGAAAATCATAATGTTCCTTTATTTTATGTTCCAAGTCCGCTAACTCGTTTTTCAAACCTTCCACCTGTTGCCCATACTGCTCAATGAGCAATCTCATGTACTCAAAACTTTGTTTATCAAATAGTTCAAGTAATTGCTTGTGGAAATGAGATCCTTCGATCAACCCTACTGGGAAGCGCCATTGCCTGAGCCCCTTAGGGACAATCCTTTTCTCCAGACACTCCCCCAAGTAGGAAATTTCCAATTGCAATTTCTTGCATTTGAAAAGTTTAGAATCAAACTCACTAATCAAGACGTTGATGTTATTAAAGGTGGGAGGATTACCTCTAACTAGAGGCTCCCCCCTTCCTCCATTACTGTTTATACTAAAAAAGTCGTTTTTGTTAAGATACATTTCCACAGTAGGCACTGAATCACAAATAAAATTAGTCGTTACACTACCTTGTAAAGATGCAGTGTTCATACTAAGGGCTTGCCCTTGTCCTGGTGGAATACTTAATGCGCTTTGAGTATTGGAACTCCGTACCATCTCCTCAACACTCCTCTCCGCAGATCCACTGCCCTCCGGAACCATTGTCTGTCCTCGCTCTTTACTACGGGTTGCAGGTCTAACAACCTCACTTGCAATGCTATGCTGTGCCACAATGTTGTTAACACGGCCCCGACTATTACATCCCATTCCGGCCGCGTTATCCAACTTATCTATCCGTTGGGTGAGCGTGTCCATCCTTTCTAATAAAAGTTCAATTAGAGTTGTTAAGTCGCCACCAGCCTTCGCCTCGTCAGCCACTTCCTTCTTACTTACGCCTTCAACGTCCCCCAAACGGTCCTGGGAAAACAGTGGGTCCTGCAATTGAGCGCTTCCTACGTTGGCCATAAAGAACAAGAACAACCAAAAAATGCCAAACAAACTGGTGAAGCAAAAAGCAACTCAGGAAGCCTGCCACAGGAAATGATTACAGTGAATCCAATAAGTGACAAGTAATCACGAAATACAGTCCGTAACGTTAGCACTTTATTAATAAGCAAGAACTTTCGGATGGCCTTGTAGCCTTCCTTCCTCAGACAAACAAATGTGCAGACACGAACACTGTTTAAATATACACTTAATTAATCCATTAATGACCTCATAGGTGTAGTCATCTCATTATAAAAGCTCACGTTCACTTTAAACCATAACCAAATCTTAAAAATGCATATACGGCGCCTTAGAACCATATACATATATTAATATATTATCAATTACACATTATTATCCTAGCCATTTACTAAACTTTAAAAATGCAACTTTGAATTACAATAAAACAAATTGTTGAAACACACCAATATAAAATCCATAATGTGTGTACTAAAGCACTGTGTTACTAAATACAAACTACTACATTTTTCAATGCTACCCCATATGCTCACTTTTTACATACACAAGTGGCATAAAGTCAGCTCCAGCCTACATGTTGTCTTTATTTCTATAAAAGTGTACCATATAGTCATTAAAATATTTAAAGGTAGACATACTCTATAGACAACACCCATTTTTCTATTATAAAATGCACCTGTTTTATATACATTTGATGAGGTGATATGCATTATATTAAGTGAATATTTAGATTATCCATACCTTTATATTAACCATGCCATGTTTTTTTACATAAAATAGCTATTTGTTCACCTTCAAAATATGTGTCTGAGATGTAACTTTCACTCTTTAGTATTATGATCAAGCCACAGAGTGTCGATGTATCTGTTTGTTTTCTTCAGTGGTCTTCCAGATTAAAAATCTTCAGTGTGACTATTCATTCTGTCCATCTGATATTCTTTTCTGGATGTTTCTTACTACACTATAGCTTTACTAGGATTCATGACCCGAATTCTCTGTAAATCAAGACCTTCAAAGTTATCAACATTTCTGTTTTCTTGCAACAGTAGTGGTTGTGAGACTTCATTGCACATTTTCCTTGATCCTGACACACTTTAAATTTACCTTATACAAAAATCTGTGACTTTCCATGTATGGTTTTCCATATCCCCCATCAATAACATAAGGTTATAGTTCAACTGCTTGATTGACTACTACAGCTTTAGTCTGTACATTTTCCACTGATGTTTGTTCTTGCATTATCTTCTGCTCTCAGATCTGGTAGTCATTTGGCATTTTCACTATAATCACTACTAATTTGCTAATAGCATTTCTTTTACCTCGTATTGATTTTCAGGCACCAGTAACACAATTGTAGGTAAATTGCTTTCTGGCATTCTGCCTATTAACAACTGAGCTGTAATTGTCAAGCTGCTGTAATGCAATATATTATTATATTCTAGAATTGTGAGAAGACAATTGTACTAGTTATTGCTACTGCTATTGTTATTACTATTTGTTTAGCGATTTTTCATGAGAAAGAGTCAAAGTGACGTGTTCCTTTCGTGTGAGTTACAGGCTACCAGATGCTGTAAGAGCTTGACATAAGGTTATGTCATTTAAAAAGTGTTCATAATGAGTGTATTACATTACCCAGTATTACTGCAAAATGTACATTAGGCGTTTTTATTGCAGCAATGTATTATACTGATTACCTTGTCCTGGATTTACTTAGGCATACAGTAATATTATTTGTTTTCCTGTTTTGGTGTACAAAGAATTGGTGACAAACACTTTAGATTTCCCTCTTCCAAGTCTTGTTTTTGTTAATTCCATTTGACATGTACCAATAATTTCACATTCTTTGCCTAGATCTTGGTAAGATCAGCCCTGGGATTCAGAAAGGGACACTATGAGTGATAAGCACTTCCCCAACTGGTCAGCCCCTCATAGTAACTTTTTCTAATTCAGAAACCAGTCCACTGGAGTGATTTTCTGCAAAGCCAAAAGAAGAGAACTCACTACAGAAGGCAGTCCCATTGTACATGCTGAAAGATAGTGAGGCAGTCCTGGGGAGCACCTAATGTGAATTAGCCATGTGCTGTCCCACTGGAAAAAAACTGTGGTTACCAGTTTATGTTGTTGTGTGATTCAGAGAATTGCTCATCTTGCATAAAGGAACACAACCAGCTGAGAAAATTAACTTGGCCAAAATGCTACTGTCTCCCATTGTAGTTAAAGGGAAGGGCTGTGTTGTAGGTAAGTTTAGCAAAGTTTAACGAGAGATAATAGTTGGCTGTGTATGTGTGTGACAGTGTGTGTCTGCAGGAGTATGACTGGAGCAGGAAGGTGCGCGTGTGTGTGTGTGTGTGTGTGTGTGTGTGTGTGTGTGTGTGTGTGCGTGCGTGCGCTCACGCCTGGGAGGTCATAGTGGAGGGTTAGTTAAGGAATCCAGTGTGTGTGTGTGTGTGTGTGTGTGTGTGTGTGTGTGTGTGTGTGTGTGTGTGTGTGTGTATTGGTGAACATCCATGAGTCTGATTATGTATGTGGGGGAGGTGATGTTGAGTGCTTTTGTGTGTGCCCACATGTATGCTTACATGTGTGTGTATGTGTCTTTAGCAAAGTGACTGCAAATAGTGTGCATACATTGATACAAGTAAAATCATGTTGCTGGTACTGCAAGACTACATTAGGTGTTATTATGATACAGTGTAAGGGAATATATTCTCTAATATATTAAATTTACACTTCTCTGTTTTTGTTATTTTAATGGTAATGATGACTACTGCCAAAAGGGGTGTGTTTGTGTGCACTTATATCTATCTATCTCTACATAATTTCTAGGTATAGAGGGATATCTGTACATTTCATAACATAGTTATATATTGTTATAATATATCCACATAGTTTATAACAAGAACTTGCTTATCAGTTATGAGTGTTACATACATACATACAAATATTCAGGCACATGCAATAATGACCTTCTAGACTGCCAATGTACCAAAACAATCATTCACTTAAAAGTATCCAAAGTGTTCTAAAAAGATATCTAAATTATCGCTTGCTTTAATATAATTTAGTAGACTATTCCATGACTTGGCTACTATCTCAGAAAACCAATTAGTACATCTCTCATTCCTATATAATCTCCTACACAGGTTATCTGATGATTCTCTACTTCTCTTTGATAACCCCAAACATTTCCAAAGGTAGTTGTCTCTAAATGCCCTACATACTTGATATATAATGCAGTACAAATTCAGATATTTTTAATCTTTCATAATAACTTAAACATTCACATCCATGGATGCCCTTGCTGTAATATTTTGTCTGTGATCTTTCCAGTTTATTTATGTTAGTTTTCTTACAAGGTTTCCATAGTATTACTGTAATGTGGGCCTGAAGTAACTTACAAATGATGATTTCATCATTTCTGATTTCTTAGATTTTATAAATGTTTATACAGCTTATAGCTTTTAACTATCATTAAAAATTGATTGATATGATTGGGAAAACTAAAACCTGGATCTACCCATACATCCAGGTTCTTAAAAATGAATCTACAGTGGGGGTGTGGCCAAGATGGCAAGCAGTTCGCAGCACAGGACTTTTGCTCTTCTTCTCCTATACATTTTTGACAGGATTAAATTGTCATTTTCATCAAAAATCATTAAAATAAGCTGGTATATTTGTTGGAAACTTCTTGGGGCATTTTGCTGGAAAAAAATTATTTACATTTCAAGTATTTAATTATATGAAGATAAAGACTTACCAAAGGAAGATGAACCACTCTAAAGTCGTTTCACAAGAAAATTCAGTGACAAAATAGTTACAGTCTATTATTTGTAGTATTAAAAAACAGTCCTTAAAACTAGATAAACTGGACTCTAAAGCTGACAAAATAAAAACTAAGATTGTACAAAGCAGACTGAATTAATCAAGAAAGTAGTGAAACAACAGAAATTCCAAATATCTGCTATGGACGATTCTATCACTGACATAGGCAGCAGACTTAAAGAAGGAGAGTATAACATTGATTTTATTCTTCAACAAAACAAGTTCTTATAAAAAAAAATTGGTGACTTGGAGAATAGGGTGAAGACGAACAACATCTGGATTTATGGAGTCCCTGAGCAACTAGAAGGAGATAACATGGTAAACTTCTTTTCCACTTGGATCCCTAAAATATTAAACTTTCCTGAAGCCCTGTCATTTGGCACAGAGAGGGCTCATAGATCTTTGTCTGTAGTGACACCAAGAAAAAACTTTCAAATCCAAGATCTATAATAGTCAAATTTATTTCTAGTCAAGACAAGGATCTAGTTTTGAAAACAGCCTGGTCTGCTTCACCCATAAAACTTGGTGATTCTTGAATTAGATTTGACAATGACTATTTCTCTCTGGTGATTTCAAAAAGAAAATGTTGTATTCCTCTATTAAAATCACTGAAGAAAGCTGGAATAAAATCTCACCTAATATACCCTGCAAACTAAGATTATTCTTGCCAGAGGGGGAAAAACACATTTGATTCCATAGGGGATTCAGTTTCCTTCCCCCAGGAAAGTTAGGCTACAAGGAATGATTGGTCAGTTAAAGAGAACAAAAAAAAAAAAAAAAAAAACAAGCTCAGAGACTAATAAAACTACCCTTTAGTTATTTATATTTTATCTGTCTTAAAACAGGCTGTTTCTGAAACATCGTTTAAATGAAATCACCTAAAGGTTATACTTTTTTATCTTCATTACATTAATTTCAGTTTATAAGTATTAGTCTCCACCTTAGTGTAATATTGCAGTTTTTCCACCAGAGGGAATAAAGTATATGCTAATAACCGTATTTTAACGAAACTATTATGAATCTAAAGGGAAATACCATAATCAAACAGTAATTAATTGAGTAACTTTAATAGACTGCATCTGGTTTGGGGACTGGTTTGACTGTTGGGGAAATGTATGTGTGTAGAAGGGAATGTTAAAACTCTTTACTTTTAATTTTTAATATTTAACACAGTATTTATATATACAGTGTTATTGACAGTGGGGGATATAGTTAAAATGTGTGCACTGATGTATTTTTAATCCTCTTCTTTCTGTTGATGTTATTAAGGTTGTATAACTTTCCCCTTCTTATATGATGTTAAAAAAAATTCAGTTGAAATGTGGCTTGCAGAATGTGTCCATGAGACTTTCTTTTCAGTTTATTTACCTGCCAAATTATTTCAGAAGAGTTTAGAGAATGTTTTCAGCTTGCTTCAAGCTTTTGCGTGTCTCTGCTTCACTCTGAATCCTTCCTGAGCAGTTCTGAAGTGCAACATGACCTTTAACCCCTCAGAAGCAGCAAGCTTACTGAACACAGAAAAGGATTACTAAAATGGATTTTTAAATGCTATAACTTTTCAAAATGATATTTCCCAGTATTAAAGACAAACTGTAAGTAGTGCAATTTAAAATAATAGTAATTCATTAGACTTCAGAATGGCTTATTTTAACTATATAAACCTGGAACATCTGTTTAATTATTGGGGGGTGGCAAGTGAAATGATGTGCAAAGGGTACATATTTGATGTGAGACACATAGAGGTGTTCTCATTAACACAATACACAAATGTACAATTAATAGTTGAGTAGAAATTTGCGTTAAATATTTTCAACATTACAACTAAGTGTCCTATTCCCTCTGTAGCTGGTATACTTATTTTTATGTAATTCTGGATTTTTTTCATGAGTATTGTTCCTAGTTAAAGCATTTGTTCATACTTGATAATACTGTAGCACCACTTTATTAGTCAGGAGACTCAGATATGTGTTTTATATAGGGAATTTGGAAATAGTGGAATAACATAAGTTGAAAAACACATACAATTTCATTAAGATAACTTGTATTGCTGCATAAAATGCAGACATTAGCAGTCCGCTTTATAATTCAGCCATGTTAGATAACAAATATGAATGTAAATAGCCAAAATCTATGCAGGCTTTTTTCACAAACTTCTAGTCTGTGTGAGAGATTAGATGAGAATTTGTAGTCAGTTATGAGGTTTTTGTAGTGAATGTGGTAGAAATGTAAGTAATTTACATAGGTGGAATGTTAATATAGGCACTGATTCATAACCTTTTTACAAAGTGTAATAAGTACAGGTAATCTGTTTGTTATACAGTGTTGTACATATAGGACATGAGTGTTATTCTGGTTAAATTACAGGCACATGTACCTTAAAAATACATTCCCTCAGATTTACTATTCCTCCGTGCAGGACTAGCTTAGTCCTGCATGGAGGCTGTTTAGGAGCAGGAAGGCAGCACACCATGCATAATAATGAGGCATGCTGTCTGAGCTCCTAGGCTTACACTGAGCATGTAAGAGTGCAGGGGGCATGTCTGAGAGCAGAGCTCTCAGAATAAACATGCCCCTGCAAAGAAGAACAGCAGAAAGGGATATGAAATGAGTGAGACCGCTCACAGGTGACCGCATATCCCCACCAACAGTCCCCCTTGTGTACAGCAGCAACAGTATACATAAATAAAATGAAAAAATTCTTAATTTTTTTTAAAAAATCCAATTAAAGCTAACCATAGGTGCACGAGTGTGCCCATCGTTTAGCTACGGTTAATGCAGCGTAAATGGCTGAAGAGGATTACAAGGAAGATATAAGCAAATGAAGCAGCATAGCAATAATGTAGTGGAGAGCATTCACCTTACGAGCAGGCATTCCCAGTTTGAGTCCCACTGCAGCACATTCCATTTTCTAAGGCAAAGAAAGTTATGAGTAATATTTATGTTGCATAACCTACTAAATAACATATTTCCATGAACTGGAGTACTGCAGTAAATGCACATGTGAGGTGTCAGTGTCATAATGAATAAGGCACTAGTAAGCAGGTTTAATCACAAATAAGCAGTAGTAAGCATATTTAAGTGGGCTTAAGCCCTTTTGTGCAGCGGTAAGCAATGCCTACACTGGTTAAGCAATTTGTAAGCTAATTCTCTGTAAGCAGATGTAATGGCAGGTTAGCAGTGCTTACCATTGTGCAAACCCACTTACAATTGCTCAAAAGTGCCTTAATCACTCTGTATCCAACAGCCCTTGTTCTGGCCATCAACAAAGTAAACAGCCATGCAGGTCTTGAACCCAGGACCCTATACACCATAGTTACAGTAGTTAACCACCAAGCCATCACAGAAGAACAGAAGAATGAGGTATCAGCAAACAAGTCCTCACCATAATAAAACCAAACTGAACCTGTGACAGGAATCAGTATACAGTCATATGTTCCATAACCCACTAGATAACATAAATATGTGAACTGGAGTACAGCAGTAAGCCCAGAAGTGAGGAGTAATTGTAATAGAGTGTTTAAGTCCCCAATAAAACTCAAGGACCCTATAGAGTGTACGTACACATTAATCATGGATACCAGGCAAATATATAAGATGTAATGAATAAGAAATCAATGCCAAAAAGAAAAAATAATGCAAAGTCTAATGTAAGTAATGCTAAGTATTGCACACGCCAGATTAGGAGGTGTAAGCAATGTGTGGGCCAGCTAACTCAATGTGCCCAGTGTTATACACCCTTTAAACAATGTCATCTGTCGTTAAGCAGGTTTGCCCATAGCTTAGCCTTTTCAAAACC
This sequence comes from Protopterus annectens, assembly GCF_019279795.1. Classification (NCBI taxonomy): domain Eukaryota; kingdom Metazoa; phylum Chordata; order Ceratodontiformes; family Protopteridae; genus Protopterus; species Protopterus annectens. The sequence goes on from NC_056742.1 coordinate 78,306,451, forward strand.
GTCCAATCATGGAAAAGTGTGGGAAATCAGCCCTACTTAAACCCAAGAGGCAAGAATACATCTCATAACTGGTTGTAGCTTCCCCTTGCAGGCACTATGGCAGTAAGGGGAGAGGGTGTGCACTTCGGGTGCAGCGCTGGTGCATCCAAGAGTCCAAGGTCATGGCAGGACTCCTAGTTAAAGACCATGCTCAGAGACTGCTGTGGGGCCAGTACCAGGGCTCCCAATATAAGGCAGAGGCCAGGGACCAGCTCACCCGTGACCTCACCAGTGCCACTGGCATACCCCAAACTGGTGAGCAGATCAGGCACCACTATGCCAACCTGAAGCGGCATAAGGGGGACCTCTTGGAGGAGTGGCTCCAGGAGGCAAGAGCAGCAGGGGATGTTCCAGTTGTGTGTAAGTATCACCCTAGTATGTGTGTAATAATTGCCTGCTCAGGTATATCATGGATAGGTATGGCTAAATATTCCACTTATGTCCCCCACAGCTGCAATGGAGCAGGCTGCGAACCAGGAGGCCCACATCAATTGCCTGGCGAGGTTGTGACGTGAGGCAGGTCAGTTATAGTCACGCATTTACTTTCATAAGAAATAAAAATAAAAGTAGTAGCAAATTAATTGCTTGTATAAAACCTGTATTGTTCAAGGCAAATACTGCATACACTAGAGAATATGGCAGAAAGAGTCTCATATTGTTTGTAAGTCAATAAAAGTGTAATAGCCTGACAAAACAGGTCTAACTGCTGGACTGCATGTGTATATCCTGGTATCATACAGTAATGTAGATATGCAATCATGTAATAGTACTGTAGTATTAAGCACTGTTACCCACACTATGCACCATAAATTGAATGCGTAGGAATGCCTGTATATGATAGGTGTAATCCCCAGAGGCCATTTAGTACAACTGAGAGACAAATAGATAGTAAACAGGGAAAATGCAGACAACAAAATCTGAATAGCACATGCAACTGAGATGTTAACTGTTGTTTTTTTTAGCACACACAGCCACGGTTTGAATCCTGCCAATGATAATAGTCTGCATACAGAATCATACCTCACAACTGTACAGATATGTCCAGAATGTCTAGAAAAGTGGCCCATATCTGATGCCTATCAACCTGTCACCCTGGGAAATTAGTGGGATGATCCCAGATGTATAGGCAGCAATCAGGAAATACAACTGATTGACACACAGCTATGAGAACAAAGCTGGCACACTAGCAACTCCCCAATACCTTATGTAACTAAGAAGCCACGTAGGTCCCATTTACACCCCAACTTGTCAAGCTGTGGTCAGAGTGTGTACAGTAACAAATTGAGATGTATGTGCATAATAGTAATGTGGAATCTGGTACTGTGTGTGGGAAAATTCAGGTAGTGCTAATAAACATTCCTCCCACAGGTCTGTCAGATACCAACACTGTGCCCAGAAATACAAGAATGATATGCAGTTGCTCTGAATAATAAGGTATTACACATCACTGTCACCCACACTGTCCAACAACATATAACTGTCTAGGAAATCTGTATATGAGTGTTGTAATACAAGGTCAGAATGCAGAAGCACATGGGATTAATAAGACAGAAAGCAGATAGGAGATATACTGCAATATCTATATAGCAGACACAACTGTGCTGGGCAGTGTTTAAGTTCTAGCAGACACAGCCATGGTCTGAATCCTGGGAGTGGAATTAGGCTGCATACAGATTCATACCCCACAACTGTACAAATGAGGCCAGAATGTCCAGTATATGTGCCCATATCTGCTGCCTGTCCCCCTGGTAAGTCTGTGGGATGATCCCTGATGTTTAGCCAGCAAAGAGGGAATACAAGTGATTGTCAAACATCTATGAGAACTAACCTGTTACTGTAGCAACCCCCTAAACTGTTAGGGGAGTAATATTTCAAGTATGTCCTATCTACACTCCCATGTTGTCAAGCTGTGACCAGAGTGTGTAGAGTAACAGAGTGATAGATATATGTGCATAATACTAATGTGTAATCTGGAACTGTGTGGCAACAGTCAGGTAGTGCTAACAAACATTGCTCCCACAGATATGTTGGATACAAACACTGTACTGAGAAATACAGACCATTATAACCTGTACTGGTACTGTTCACTCTGGCATTGTAGGGAATTGTGAGTGTAGCAGTTTCTCTGAATAATAAAGTATCACTGGTCACTGTCACCCACACTGTGCTACATAATATAACTGTGTAGGAAAGCATGTATATGTGTGTGTCAGGTCACTAAAGGTGGAAGACGGCAATATTCTAGATATGTCCCGGCACATCAGCATGTGGTCAACACATGGCCAGAGTCTGTGCAGAAAGAGTTGGATAACTATGTGCAAAACAACAACCCAGAATCCGGGAGTATGTGTACAAACAGTTATTTAGTGTTAACAAACATTCCCTCCACAGGTATACCAGGTAAGAGGTGTATACTACAGGTAAAACTGGTTCGTGTGCAAGAATGACGACAGCCATATCACTGTCCAAACTAAGACTATAGGGTAGTGTAGTAAGACTTGTAAGGTACAGATAACAGCACTGACCAGCACTGACCAGGAAAGTAATGTGGACTACAGGACTATACTAGTTGCTAATTGACATCTTTTTCTCCCCCCCACCATATCTCCAACAATAATCAACATACCCACCCCAACCGGTATGTAATGACACCTATGTTTTGATAATGTCCAACACTGGTGGCATGGGGCCATCAATGTACCTGTATGCTGTTATTATTACCACTGTGGTCCCATATATACACGTGTTCTGTTGGCTATGCAACTGTTCCGTATCTGGTTAATGGGAATATCTATGCATGCTGTTATACCTAACCCTGGAATGTGTTGACTATTAGTAACCCACAAATGATGATGAAATCTAAACACTATAGCATGCTTGGGAAGGCCGTTCCCAGTAGTTCTACCTGTCCCACCTCAGCTGGCCGTGGCCCCGGGCACTAGCATGTCTGGGGCCCAACCTGGGACCTCTCTGTTCATTGGTCCTGCACCACCTTCAGGTGGAACTGTCTCAGGGAATGGGGCTCACCCCCCTGGGAGTGGGCGCGGACAGGCACCTGTCACCTGTCACCAGGTCAGGGTTGTGGTGCGTAGAGAGATCAACCAGCAGTTTGGTGATGTTCTATGTCAACTCGAGGGCTGCATGTTGCAATTAGAGAGTCAGCCTGGCTCTGCAACTCAGCCCCCAGCACATCCACCTTCAGGGCTGCGAAGGTGCAGTGGTGACAGTCCATGGGTGGGGACCTCAGCCCCACTGTTACCACTAGGGGGCTTGCGGTCTTCCGATATCCCAACACCCCTCCCCATCAAGGTGTTTACCCTCCCACATGTGTCATATACCATCCCTGTATGTGTCTTGTTTGCCTTGTCTGTTAACCTACCCAACCTACCTCCCCAAATATACCTACTATACCTCCCCAACATCCCACTTTCACCTAAAAAAAAAAAAAGGCAATCTGTTCCCACAAAAAAATCTCATCCCATACATAGCTGTCCATTTTGCACACATGTCCATTGGACACAGGTAATCTGGTCTAATTGGCATCACAACTTATTATTGTTGTCCTCACCCCTCTCCCAGGGGTTTGAGTGTCCAAATCTAACTCCAAATTCAGTGTATATGCACAGCTGTTGCTGTAGAAGAAATGGGCAGCTATGGACCTTCCCTACACCCTTTTTGCAAATCCCTGGCTAATTTCCCTACTGTCTTTTCCTCTTTGTGCCCCTTTTTTCACCACTTTCCTATCAACCCCTTTTTCTTTTCTTTTAAAGAAATTAGCATGGGGGTAAGCGGGAGTAAGCACTTTTAAGCAGCAGTAAGTGGGTTTAACACTGTTTGCATGGAGGCAAGCAATGCCTATACAGGTTAAGCAATTCAGAAGCTAACATAGTATAAGAAAATGCAACCGGAAGTTAGCAGTGCTTACCTCCGCACAAACCGTCGCAAACCCGCTTACAACTGCTTTAAAGTCCCTTAATCATTTTGTATCCCAAGGCCTGTGTTCTGCCCAGCAGCAAAATAAACAGCCTCAGCAAGGCTCGAACTCAGGACCCTGCACACCATAGCAAAGTGATTTACCACTAAGCCATGTCAGCTATACATAACTTTGATGTTTTCAAAAACATATCATCCAGCCCAGTCATGCAACAGTACAGAGAATGTATTCCAACATTTAGATGCATGTGTGTGTAAATATATTAATATCTAAACAGATACAACATATGTATATATGTATATGTATATATGTATACATATATCTATCTATCTATATATATATATATATATATATATATATATATATAGACATACATACATGTAAATGCTTACATCAACACATATATATGTCTACACCTATATGTCTACATATACACAGCAAGTTACATATATGTAAGCAGATATGTATCTTTGTAGGTATATGTGGACATAGTTATATATATGTAAGCAGCTATATATATCTATATATATCTATATATATCTATATATCTATATATATATATATATATATATATATATATATATATATATATATATATATATATATATATATATATATATATATATATATATGTGTATATATATATATATATATATATATATATATATATATATATATATATATATAGGTATAGGTATATATGGCCATACATCTGTAGATAACAATGGTAGATTAACTAAAACATATATGTCCACATGCACCGTTAATGGGGTTGAGAGGCCCTAAACAATATACGTCTTGTACAAATAGGTATACCCCCCACAGCCAAACACGTCTGCCCTGCAATACACTACCAAGTGTTGCAGATCCCATAACCAGGACCTGACACGACATGGACACAAGATGTTAACAGTACTACATCCCATCTCTATGATGTCAGGCTGGTATTGGTAACATATCATGCAGTAAAGTCTGGCTCCCATAGAAAATGTAAAATGTGGAAGCTATCAACATCCCCAGGATACATATACACAGACACATATATATATATATATATATATATATATATATATATATGTATATATGCAGATACAGATATACACACACATATATATATATATATATATATCTATATATATATATATATATATAGATATACATGTGACTACACATACACATGCAGAGATATGTACAGTAAGAGACATATGTAGAAGGTACACACAATATGGAACTGCCTACAGTTAACACCTTAACAACTGGACACTGTATGGGTCACCCATACAAAGGACAATCGTTGCCTGCAACATATACCCACAGAGAGGTCATAGGATAAAACACCACACACAGGTTTGCAGAAATGGAAAACCTTTATTTGTGTACTATTACACTTTTATATGCCATGCAATATAGCTGTTCAGACACTGACATCCATATAAACAGAGTAATGCAACTGTGAAACAGTTATACTAATACAGTAGTCTGGAAAGGTTCACAACTGTTGCTGTCAGACCAAGCCCTTCATAATGGGTGTATTTGGATGATATGTAGTGTGGCATACCATTATATACACATTTACAGACACATAACAGCCAGACACACATCTGAGATACCAGGGCCTATCGCTGCTAATTAACGTGACCGTGTCTCCAATGTGTTACAGGTAGGCTGCACACATCACATGTATAACTGGCTTGGATTGTGGCAACAGTTACCTGTATGACTGATGGTGACAGTGGTAAACATAACGTGGTACATAGGACATATACCTGGTGTACCTTGGTGTAATAGTGTACACAGCACCCACATCCCCCACTGGATATTGTACTCCCTTAAACCCATGATGACACTCTGCCATACCCACCATCACACATTGGCCGCCACTACGATACAACCCATAGTATACCCCAACATTGGTATTACAGGGATATGCATCTCATGCACATGCCACACACGTAGTTGGGTGTCAGTCAAGTGCAGGTTGCCTGTACATATCCCAGCTGGATACCAGCCATCTGTACATCTGTACCGGGACTGACAGTCATCAGCTTGGCAGGTAGTTATGCAGTAACATTAGTGCGTTGACAGACCAGTAAGGGGTATATACTGTGACACAGCTCAAACATCAGGGATACAACAGGGAGGCTTCGGTGTCCAGCCATGCTCACAGGTGTGAATGTTGTCAGTACTACATTAAGCACTCTGCTCTTGCCTGGGTTAGCACTGTCAACAGTAGTACTGCCATGATATACTACATGCCAGTGTGACAGCATGTACCCTGGGCTACTACACCTGTATGTAACACATTCACATGGATAACAGTGCTGTACAGGCCTCATATATGTATGTGTCCCACACATGACACTCACACCCCTTGCTACTGTAATGACAGCACATAGGTGCATATATTGTACATGGCATTACATACACTTATTACACATTATCAAACTGGGTAGTGTGTCCTGGTTACCAGGGCTAAGCTATGCTTAGCAAGTATCAACATTGCTGCAATATAACAGCTAAGCTGATTTGCACATTGGTAAGCGCTGCCTACACTGTGTAAGTGCCCGTACATTTACCCATAGCTTAGCACCGCTTAGCTTCAAGCAAACCCATGCAAACCCGCTTAAAGCTGCTCAAAACTGCCTTAACTACTCTGTATCTGATAGATATATTGCCCAGCAACAAAATGAACAGCCCTTGCAGGTCTTGAAACCAGGACCCTTTACAGTGAAGTCACAACACTTAACAACTACGAAGACTGCTGTTGTTTTACCGATATAGCTGTCAATACACATATTGAGTAGTATTGAACATTTGCCTGTAGTTCCTAAATTGTGTAGTCCTTGTTATTAATATGACTGTTGCATCACATATGTTGTTTTATCATAATGTGCACATAGCAGATACATATGGTGAGATACATGTGGGAGGGTATACACAACCGTGACATTTACTCATGACAGGAATATGGTTGTATACATATAATAGGTCTATATATGTCTACATGTACATACACATGTATACTCATACATATGTCTGTATACACATCTGTATAGTGCTACATCTATATGGCCATGTGTACATCTCTTTGTATGTACATATGTATATATATATATATATATATATATATATATATATATATATATATATATATCTATATATACAGGTCTACTGCTTTTACTCGAATACCATTTATTTGAAAAAGAGCAGTAGACCACTCAGTTACGCGAAAGTGCACTTATTTGAAAGTGCACTTTTGCGAACACTGCTTCTGCGAACGTATAGCACCACAGTGGAGGGCAGTAGGAAAACGTTCTATGTCCTCCACTGTGGTGCGGTTGTCACAGACCTTAGGGTTAGGGCACGGGTCATGGTAAGAGGATAGCCCTACTAGCTATCCCCTTACCATGACCCATGCCCTAACCCTAAGGTCCGTGACTACTGCACCACAGTGGAGGACAGGCTATGTCTTCCACTGTGGTGTGGTAGTCACGGACCTTAGGGTTAGGGCATGGGTCATGGTAAGGGGATAGCCCTACTAGCTATCCATGACCTTACCATGACCTGTTCCCTAATCCTAAGGTCTGTGACTACTGCACGAAATTGCAGTATGTAGCCCGTTCGGTGAAGTGGGTTTCGCGAAAGTGCACTTTTGATTAAGTGCACTTTTGCATAACCCAGGGTCTACTGTGTAATTTCGAAGAAGTATATTTTCAAAGTTATACAGTAGACCCATATATATATATATATATATATATATATATATTCACACACACACACACACACACACACACATATATATATATATATATATATATATGCATATATATATATATACATATATGTATATATAGATATTTAGATATATGTGTATATAGCTATATATGTATGCACATCCCCTGTGTACAGATATGCCTAGTTCTGTTGGTATATATGCAGATATCTATAACTATATATGCATACATATCTATTCTGATATACCTACTACTGTCAATATATATGTAGATCTCCATACATATATGTGCATATGTATTACTGTCTGTATATGTGTAGACATATATTGCTCTGTATATGTATATATCTAGGTGTGTATATGTATATCTATGTACATATACATACCCATATTTATCTGTCAATATGTATATGTGTAATTATCTATAAATATATCTGGATAAGTATATCTACATATATTTTCACCATATGTCCTGAACATGGAGAGTAGCCCTATCTCAGCCCCTGTAGTCCCAACTTCATAGTGCAAGGGGATGTCAGGTATGTATAGCAGGTATATTAGTAGACTATTGCTACTGTAATAGGGATTGTCTTCACAGACATGGTGTGTGTGGGAGGTCACATCTGCTTTTCACATGTGCACCATTGGCTACTGACAGACATCCTAAGGACATCATAGTACAGTACTGCTGCTAGCACGTAATGACCCTGTGGACTACAGCAGAGATATTGGCCAATATATGTGGACATTCTGACACACTCCGTACAGTCCAGAGATATACACAGAACCCCTTAGTGCAAAACATTTGGACTAAGACTGACAATATGGATGTTAACAGCAATGTAGATGGGTATAATACATAAGACTGGTAAACATTTGCCCTCATAGGTTATGCACTCACACACCCCTGTCTGTCCTGACACATAATAACTGCTGGTACAGGGGTGCCATGGCCACATACTACCCACTAGATATTGACATACATCTGTACAGCACCCCAGTCCTCTGTCTGACATACATGACTGTTTAGGGAGGCCTGGCAGCAGTTCATCTGGCAAGTATCTGGACATGACATCTCAGTAGGTAAGTACACTAAGCTGCTAGGTATGTAACAAAGCACTGTGCAGGCTACAGGCAGACTGGCGCAACACTGGCCTACATCTCCTATGAGGGAATGCACATGTACCTGCGTATATAGCAGGCTCTACAGGCATGTCACAGCACAGGAAAAGATACACCTGTGTGAAAGTGCATAACCACAACCAATGTGAACACAGCCATAGCCACATATGGTAAGCTAGCATAATATTATAGGATATGGTCTATCTATTCAACACCATCCTCATATGTGCCACTCACACACTAACCATACATATACTGGGCCGCTACACAGTCTGATGCCTGTCTGTGGTATGGGACATGTGTGTGTATGGCCCTACAAACATGTAAGCCAATACAGTAGCATACAGTGGAGCAGCATGTAACATCAGACAGGATGGGACCAAGAACAATTACTTCTACCACAGTCTGTACATAGGCCAAAGTACATATTAACAATACACACACTGTCAACATTCACCATAAGTACACAGACCTCAGTACTGTACAAACAACCACAGAATGTTCAGTTTATGTCATCAAATATAACACCTACTGTATATAACGTGTAGCAGTCTGATATCTCACTGGCTTATCAGATATGATGACACTAATTATGGTGTACAGCACATATGCACCTCTTAATGCATGACATATATACAAAGGTTGACAGAGTTGTGGTTGGAAGCACATACACATGGCCAGTATTGACATGTTGCTGTGATAACCTCATACATTTACTGTTGTAACAGGGTTTGTTGCAACATATGTCCTATGCGGGATATGAAGTCAGTAATTGTCATGGCTTTCACCATCTACAGACTGCAATCCTCACACTACCTTCTGCAGTTCACAGATAGATGCTCTGTGGGTAACACATGAAACTAAAGGCACCACACACACTCCCCAGTCTGCAGATGACCCTACAGATGTGGATTCCTCATAAACATAGAACTGACATGGCAGGTATTAAAACGTGTAGGACAGCCATATCCACACACACCCTGTTAAACCAACATTACTCCAAATGCATTATAGCAGCACTTACAGTCAGTAGTCAGGTCAGGCACATCTCCCTCCTGTGTGTTGCCCTGTTTCCACAGTGTATGTTGTTAAAGGTAAATCCCCAATTGATCTGAGATGTTGTTTGCCAAACAACAGATCGAGTTCCTGCTCACAATAAATGAAAAGGGCCAACACCAACATGATGTTCCTAGATATTGGAGTGTGTTTCCATGCAATTGGCTATGGGAATGTTACCACAGCTGTTCCACATGCAATCAGCTAGGGGAGGGCTGCAATTCATGCATAGGCCATCAGCTGATCATGAGCATCACTTAAAATACACATGCTGCTGCCTAAGCAAAACAGGTGTAGGTCTCCACATCTACCAGAGAGGGAGTGAGAGAGGTAGACAGAAACAAAGACAAGTCAGGGAGGGGTGGGAAAGTGAAACTTAAGCATGTTTGTGTAACACACCTACCAGCACAGGGTATCAACCCCTGACGACTATGTAGTGCTATCGCATTTCTATGCAGTTATTGGATATGCCACATAGGTTACATGTTGTGGAGCCCTCAGAACGTATATGTAATGGTGAATGACATCTGCAACAGGGATATGGTAGCTATACGGTAGGTGTAGTACACATGCCTGTCTGCATGAACAGGTGCCAGCGTCAATACAGCCACATTCTCATAGGAACGCACACACATTGACACACTTGGCAGGGCCAGGCATACAATTCATCACTAGTGAGATTGCCACAACACATTACTGTGCAGGTATCACATGCACCACAGGGGTCATAGGGAGGCTATATGGGCAAAGGGTATGGTGAGGTGTCTGACATCAGACAGCATGCTTCAGTATGTCAATGGGGGTTGTAGTGAGTGTGAATTTGAACATACAAATCATACAATGCACACACACACACACACACACACACACACACACACACACACACACACACACACACACACTCACGCACACAGGGTGCCAATACTGACATGCATGGGTGCATTGATTCAGGGGGTGTGTAGTGGTCAACTGTGCCAGACAGCTATACAAGGCTAGGTGATGGTATAACTTGGCATCAGGCCACATGACAATGGTCTACATTGTGGCTCAGGGCTGTAGTTTCTGGATTTGCCCATACAGGTGGGTATTGTATTCACCATCCAGTCATCTGGGTGACTACTGCATGTGGTCAATGCTGTGCATTGCTTGCCATGTATGTACTCATTAGTCCATGACATGGACGGTGTCTGTGATGTGCACACCTCCCACATGCATGTACAATGACATGTGGAACTGTACCCGGGTTGTCTAGCCCATGTTGTGTACACAGATTATCATCAGATGTGCCATTCCTGGCCTCATGTGGTGGGAAATGGTAATGGACAGCAGGTTTGCCCTGCACCTACATTGATAGCATGCTAACGGCATTCCCTGGTGTCAGTGGTGTCTATCCATACAGGGCATGTTTTCAGGCATGGTATGTCCTTTGTGGGTCACATTTGATGACACCACAGGTATTGCAGGTGTCCAGTAGAGAACATGGGGAAGGTGCACTGTCTGCATGTACATGCCTATTGGACATATGGACAGGGTGCTATGCCCTCTGTAGGTCACTGCAATCACTCCATAGTTGCTATCAGTGGGCAATATGCAGTGTACTACCAACATAGCAGCTGTTGCCTAGGCAAGTGTGTGTGTATGTGTGTGTGTGTGTGTGTGTGTGTGTGTGTGTGTGTGTGTGTGTGTGTGTGTGTGTGTGTGTGTGTGTGTGAGACATGAGTTGAGAGTGTTATCTGGCTAATAGGGTTGCTAACTTTGTTTGTCTGGCCTTGATGTCACATGTATGGGTATGGATTTGCACCCCAGTCTCTCGGCTATTTCACATCTGTCATCCCTGTATGGTGGACATTGTGATATATACTAGGGCCACCATATAAGAAATTTGCAAAACCCACTCCACATTGGACTTGGTTGTTACACACACACACACACACGCACACACACACACACACATGCACACAAACACATGCACAGACACAGAGACACACACAGACACACAGACATAGACACACAGACACAGACAGACACAGATACACAGACACAGACACACAGACATACACAGACACAGACACACAGAAACACACACAGACAAACAGACACACACACACACACACACACACACACACACACACACACACACACACACACACACACACACACACACACACACACCTGTCATGCCTGGGATTATAACTCCTACCTAATTAGGTTATTACACTACAGTAGTACGCACGTATAGTATGTGCCCTGGAGATTGCTGGAGTACTCCTTCCCCAAAGGTGTATATCACATTGGATGACATCAGCAGGATTGCCAAAGTAGGACATTTGAATTGCAGTGAGTGTGGCTAGGCTAAAATGCATTGCTCCCTACACAGCATTGAAACACACACAAAACGCCCCCAACCGACATGTGTGGGTATATAACCCCGAACAGAGGTCTATATCACACTACAGCATGAATCTGTTATACGATACACCACAGGGATTACTGGAAAACTCCTTCTCCAAAGGTGTATTTCACATTGGATGACATCAGCAGGCTTGCCAAAGTAGGGCATTCAAATTGTAGTGAGTGTGGCTAGGCTAAAATTCACTGCTCCCTACACAGACATTGAAACACACACAAAACATACACAACTGACATTTGTGGGTATAGAACCCATCACACTATAACATGAAGCTGTTATCAGATGCACCACGGGGATTATTGGAGAACTCCTTCCCCAAAGGTGTATTTCACATTGGATGATATCAGCAGGATTGCCAAAGTAGGGCATATGAATTGTAGTGAGTGTGGCTAGGCTAAAATGCATTGCTCCCTACACAGACATTGAAACACACACAAAACATTCACAACCAACATGTGTGGGTATAGAACCCCTAACCGAGGTCTATATCACACTACAGCATGAAGCTGTTATAGGATGCACCAGAGGGATTACTGGAAAACTCCTTCCTAAAAGGTGTATTTCACAGTGAATGACATCAGCAGGACTGTCAAAGTAGGGCATTTGAAATGCACTGAGTGTGACTAGCCTAAAACACATTCCTCCCTACTCAGACATTGAAACACACTCATAACATCCAGAACTGCCATGGGTGGGAATAGAATCCTACCAGAGTTCGATATCACACTACAGCAGTACACAGTATGCAGTTATGGCACATGCCACAGAGATTACTGGGCTACATCCTTTCCAGAGGTGTATTTCTAAGTGGATGACATCGGCAGTCTTACGAAAGTAGAGCATTCGAATTGTATGTAGTGTGACTACCCTAAAAAGCATTGCTCTTTACACAGGCAGACTCAGACAGACATACACACAAACACACACACAGACTTGCCATGTCTGAGATTAGAACTCCTACCTAACTAATTTATCACATCTATATCACATTATCAAAAGTTTACTTAATCAAATCAATAAAGGTTGAACTTTATTGATCGATTAAGTAAAACATCGAATAACATAAAAAAAAATTTAAAAAAAACCTAAATGGCATAGGAAGGGGGGTTATGCCCCCCTACACCCCCACACCCCCCTACTTAAATATACTAACTCAAAGACTGCACTACATTGAGGTAAATGGAAATCTCCCCTTACGGAGATTTCCGTTTACTTGCACAATGTTCTTCACTTTTGATATTGTGTTGACAATATCAGACTCGATATTGTCAGCTTACGACAATGTGAAGTAGACCCAATTTATCATACAACAGCAGTACACAGTTATAGGACATGCTACGGAGATTACTGGGCTACTACCTTCCCAGAGGTGTGTTTCTAGATGGATGACATCAGCAGCCTTGCCAAAGTAGACCATTCAAATTTTATGGAGTGTGACTACCCTAAAAAGCACTGCTCTCTACACAGACAGACCCACACACAAAACACACAAACTTGCCAAGTCCGGGATTAGAACTCCTACCTAACTATTTTATCACACTACTGCAGTACGCAGTTATGGCACACGAGACGGAGATTACTGGGCTACTATCTTCCCAGAGGTGCATTTCTAGGTGGATGACATCAGTAGCCTTGCCAAAGTAGAGCATTCAAATTGTATGGAGTGTGACTACCTTAAAATGCATTGCTCTCTACACAGAGTCAGACAGATGCACACACAAACACACACACACTTGCCAAGTCTGGGATTAGAACTCTTACTTGACTATTTTCTCATACTACAGCAGTACGCAGTTATGGCACCCGCTATGGAGATTACTGGGCTACAACCTTCCCAGAGATGTATTTCTAGGTGGATGACATCAGCAGCCTTACCAAAGTTGACCATTTCAGTTGTAGGGTGTGTGACTACCCTAAAAAGCATTGATTTCTACACAGACAGAGACAGACAGACACACACAAACACACACAGTTGCTATGTCTGGGATTGGAACTCCTACCTAACTAGTTTATCACACTACAGCAGTACGCAGTTATGAGACATGCCATGGAGATTACTGAGCTACAACTCTCCCAAAGATGTATTTCACAGTGGATGACCTCAGCAGGCTTGTCATAGTAGGGCTATGGGGAGGGCAGTGTGTGTGCATGGGCCATAACCCATTCATCTAGAGGTTGACATGCCACATGCGGGCACACACAGGGTCATATTTCACAGGTACGTGTATACAGCTGCTAGATGACTACTTCCTTGTATTGTCATGTTGCACAGCTAGCATGTGCACCACATACTCTGTAATGCTGACAGATACTGGTGGCTAGTATCTGCAGTGAGTGACATCTGACCCTCATGTGGTTGGGGCCCATTGGCTGTGTGCTGGGTGGGACAGGCCTGGATGGCTCCTTGTCACAGTCACCCTCTTCCACACATCTATGTAATTCTACCTTTGGCTTATTATAGTGTGTTGTCCTTACATATATGTCTGTATTCCTATCCACTGTGTGTGCAAGACATGAGTGGTGCATACTGAGGTGTGTCTGCACTAACATCTGCAACTACCAGATATGTCTGGTCCACTGGTGTTTGCAGACATTGTCTTCATGTGTTTAAGTGTGTGAGCATGCCCAGTATGCCCATCTGTATTTAATGTGTGGATCGAGTTCAGGTAGTTTGTACTGCAGTGCTGACCTTTGTGTTGTACACCTACAGGTAGCATGCTATTTCGGCAGAGTATCCATTGATCATTTGGCATTGACTGTTACTACATTTCTGCATAGGATGGAGGGGCACGCCTGACTATTTCTACATTTTTACACAGGATTGGGGGGGCAGACCTGACTGTTACATTTCCGCGTAGGATGGGGGGCACACCTGACTATTTATACATTTCTACATGGGAGTGGGGGGCACACCTGACTGTTTTTACATTACTATGTAGGATGGGGGCACACCTGTCTATTTCTACATTTCTACACAGGAGTGGGGGGCACACCTGGCTGTTATTACATTGCATAGTAGGATGGGGGGGCACACCTGTCTATTTCTACATTTCTACACATGACTGGGGGGCACACCTGACTGTTATTACATTACTACGTAGGATGGGGGAACACCTGACAATTTCAACATTTCTACACAGGATTGGGGGGGCACACCTACTGTTATTGCATTACTATGTAGGATTGGGGGCACACCTGACAATTTCTACACAGGATTGGGGGCCAAACCTGCTGTTATTACATTACTATGTAGGATGGGGGGCACACCTGTCTATTTCTACATTTCTACTCAGGATTGGGGGGACACCTGACTGTTATTACATTACTACGTAGGATGGGGGGATACACCTGACACTTGTACGCATTTGCTATGACTGTACTAGTATGTCAGGTACTCCATTTCATTCTGTATTCTTACCTATCATGCTGACTAGAGGCATACCAGTGTACTACAGATCTTAGCTTTGGTTGCCCTACATATTAGTGTCTGATTTCCTACCCTTCAGAACTAACATCCCACTGCCTGACCTGCTGTAGTCTGTCTGTGTAGGCCTGGGGGGTGGTTACCCATAGCCATCATTCAGAGGTCATAGCACAGGCTCTGTTTGGGTTTGTCTACACCTGTCCTGCTGGCTGAGACTGTTGTTGGGTATGTGAGCTGTCCTGACTGGCATGTATGAGTCATATGGACACACGTGTCACCCAGCACTTTTCCTGCAGTGGGTTTTGTCACCCTATGTAGTACTGGCTACTATGGTGATTCCAATATGTGTTACATATGTCATGGTGCCACTATGGGTGTCTACTTTCTGCTGCCATAACATTCAGCCACCCAATTCCCTTGCATGTTCACATCCATACCATAGATACAGGTAATGCCACATTCTACTCCATTTGGCAATTGGTAGGTTGATTGACTTACCTTATGGGTGTGCCAGAATTGTGGATGGTGCTGGAAGGCTGCCTGTGTCGGATGCACGTAGTACACTTTTTATACATGGTTAAGCATAGGTAGTGTCTTGTTTGGCATCCCTTTTACTGTATGTGCGAGTCAGAGAGAGATGTCATTCCCTAGGTCCCTACGTATCAGTGTATGTGCTATGTGTTGTCTCTTTGCCATGGCCTCAGCATACTGGGTACACCTCCATCTGCCTACTGGGGCAGGCTCAGGTTGTTCCTCCTCTGAGTCACTCTGTGCCTGTGCAGGCCTTGGCATTGGTGTGGGGATGTGTGTCCCTGCCTTGTGCTGTTCCTACTGCAGCAGTTTCTGCAGAAACATATTGTGTAGCATGGTACATACCATAACAATTTGGGTACATGTAGCTGGTGAGTACTGCAAGGCTCCACTGGATGTGTCCAGACACTGGAACTGTGACTTGAGTATCCCAAACACATGCTCTATTATAAGTCTGGTCTGTGCGTGTGCCTCATTATGGCATTCTTGTTCAGGTGTGTGTGCATTTCTGATGTGTGTCATCAGCCACTGCTCCAGTGTGTAACCAGCATCCCCCACTAGGTGACCGTAGGGGATGCCCCCATTGGCAAATCTCTTAAAGCTGTGTCAGATGCCAAATGTAGGAATCATGATAGCTTCCAGGGCAGCCAGCATACACATTCATTATAATGCTCTGGGCATTACAGATGACCTGACAGTTGATGGAGGGGATGCCCCTGCGGTTGATGTAGGCCTTACCCTGATCACCGGGTGGTGCTTTGATGCATATGTGCATGCAATCTATAGCACCCACTACCTCAGGCTATTCTGCTATTTGGTGGAAGAGACACATATTGCTGGCCAACACCTTATGGGTGTTGAGGAAATATACATGCTCACTGGCATGTGCTGACATGGCATCCAGGAACTGGTGGAATACTCTGGATGCTGATGCCTGTGAGATCCTCATGATATCCCAGTTGAGCTTTGGGATGTACCTGTGGCTAGTATTCCTAGGCCTACACATACCTTGTTATCCACTGTGATGGGTTCCCCTCGGTCAGTTTGTTGTGTCAGGCGTGGCCGGCACAGCTCAACAATTTGCTGTAGGAGGTCCCTGTTCACCATATAGTGCTCCATTATCTCCAGCTCATGTAGCCCCTGGTAGGTTACCCTGGGTCTGTACACTCTTCTCTGTCTCCTCACTGAGGGTTGATTGGCAGCATTCACATCCATACCACCCACAGCCTCTTGCACATGTTGTTCTATGTTGCTTGCTGCAGCCCTTCTCA
Source organism: Protopterus annectens (assembly GCF_019279795.1). NCBI lineage: Eukaryota > Metazoa > Chordata > Ceratodontiformes > Protopteridae > Protopterus > Protopterus annectens. The sequence goes on from NC_056742.1 coordinate 78,323,971, forward strand.
TTTTATAGGTTTGTTTGTTAAAAGTTCCCCGCTTATATATACGGGTGGTGTAGAGTGTGGGAAAAACCAGAGGGGAAGGTGTTTGCATAGTTTATAGTAGTGTTCTGGGCTGGGCTGGTCTGCTGCCTGTGTAATTGGCTGATTCTGATACATTTCACCTGCCAGCTATGCTGGTTCTCCTTGATTATCTTCCTACTGCTGTTTTCCCTTCCCATTGTCTTCCTGTTTAAGCCTGGGGGTGCTTCCTACTGCTGTTTTCCCTTCCCATTGTCTTCCTGTTTAAGCCCGGGGGTGCGCTGCACAAACAGAGTGCTCAAATGTGGACAGTGCTGCTATTTCCTGGTTTAACTTTATTTTCTTCCTTTAAAACCCAGTGTGTGGCGTGCACACCTGCTTAGGCAATGTAAAGAGTGTTAGGCAGCTTCAGAGACACCCCCTAGCTTAGCTGTGCTAAGCTAGGAGCAAACCCGAGCCACAGGGCTCCAATCCGCTTACAGTGTGCCTGACACACCCCTCTATGATGTCAGCTAACTCCTAGGCTTGCACCAGGCTATTCTTACTCTTACACTGTTGGGACCTGACTAGCATGCTGGGGAAAACTGGGATTCACTATCATTCCCCTCATTTGCATAGTATTACCTGCTAAGGCATAGTTACATGTCTCACACTGAGCCTCCCCCCTTGGCAACCACTACTCACTGGCCATATTGTCTTCTGCCTGCCATTGACTTGCATGGCAGAATACTGATTTTGGTTTGAATGCTTAATTTAGGTTAAACAGCCAAGATCGGCTAAAAAAAATAAAAGTTGATTTTTTTTTGCCTGTTTGCAATGCCAATGGCCTTATATTTGGCTATTGGCATGCTTACTAACAGATATGCGGCCTTTGTTTGGAGCTGTCACAGCTATGTTTTGGAGTTTGCTGAAATGTACACGGTTACTGAGTACATTTCTACAGATTGCACTAGCCCTGCACAGCTGGTTGCAAGCTTCCTGTATCACAAAATCACCTCATTTGCATGGATTTCTCCTGCAAATGGGGTGATTTGCATACAGGGGCTTAGTCCATGCAGGACTAGTGCAGGAGCACTCGTGCACACCACTGCAGGCTGTTCATGGATCGCACGGCAGACATATTGCCTGCTAGAGCTCCTGCATTGATCTTGCATGCTGTGCAAGGGATAGAGAATCTGGGGGGTTATTTACTCATAACACAGAGTTCTCAGTTCATATAAAATATTTCAAGCATTAAGAATGTTCTGAGCATATCTTCAATATGTTAGTTAATATATAAATAAATGTTATGTATAATTAATACAAATTATTATAAATGAATAGTTATTTAATGTTCTTCTATTTGATAGGTCTTATATATTAACCTTGTGTAGTTTTTTGGTTTATTTTTTAGTAATTTAACATCTTCTTAAAAAGTGTAAAATATTTAATTAGAAAATGTCAGTTTATGCACATAGAAGTAGTAGCAACAGTGTGATTGTTTGTGTTATGGTGTTGTTAGTAAGCAGCTTGTATGAACCTTTCATCAAGCATGGAATATTTTATTCCATGTTGGAAGTTAAAAATGCTTTTAATTCTTCATTTTCTCATCATCCTTATTGTGCTGTCCACAAGTTGTTCTTTTGTTTGAGTAATGTTTAATGCACTAAATCATTTCGTAGTGGTTTCTATATCTATTGTTCCAATAGATGGCAGCATATAAATGCCTTTCATTAAATCTAAATGTGTTAAATAACCCTTTAAAGAGGGGTAGTTTAAATAGTTCTACATAAAGCAGACATTGTTTTTCTACAGGAAACACATTTATTGATTAAAGATTCAAATAGATTGTTGTTAAAAGATTATTTAGTTTTAAATGGCTCTCAGTTTGGTTCAAAAAGAAGAGGTGTTCTTATTCTCTGGAAAAAATGTCAGGCCTACCTAGAATACTGGATTCTAAATCAAATAATTTTTATAATGTTGCTTAGGTTAAATGATATATATCAATATATGTGTGAAGCATAATGTTTGTTAATTTTAACTTAGGCTGATTACTTTTATATAAATGTAAATGTGCCTATGTCACAAGTGATAATTCAATAAAGGTGTTTAAAAAAAGAATGGTATGCTGTGATTGGTAGTAATCAAAATTGATAAAAAATGCTATACCCTTATAAATACCTACTGGATCCTGGGTTTTGTTCTAAACAGTTAAGAAATACTTAGATATTATAACACTATACTCTAAGGGAGAAATGTTGTTAGCTGGTGATTTTAACTGCATCCTCTCAGACAAAGACACTACAAATGTTAAACAAATCAGGCTATCTTCATTAGTGAAACATTTAAATCATTATATTAATACAATATATATGAGAAATATAGCAGATTTAAAACTGGATGGTTCTTTAAAATATACTCACTATTCTTTTTAGATTTGGGACTCAAAACAATATTGATAAAGTATTGGCATCCAGTGCATTAAAATCCAAAATAGAGGCGGTACTAATAGTTTCATGTTCCTTGTCTGATCACAATGCTATTACATTTAAATTAACTTTAAGTCCAAAGAATGTAAATTCTTGCCAAAGACTCCCAGCATATATAACTAAAATAAAAAGGATTTACGGAATGGTTACTAAAGGAGATAAATCAATTTATAGAATTTAACAATAATGGTGAAATCACTGATGTCATACTATGGGACAAATTAAAAACTTACTATATGGTAAAGTAAAAAACTGGTATATTTACAAAAGAAAAAAAATGGGATAAAGATTTAAATGCTCTGCAAACTGAAACTGAAAACTAAAATTAAACCTTAACCCAATGATAAAGCTGCAAGCACACAGCTGAAATATCTGAATCAGAAATACCTAGAAATCTTATATCACAAGATTTCCATTAATATAGAAAAAAATTTAATTACAGTCACATTCAATAAACCCCAAGAGCCTTCACAGAGTAGCTATTAGATTAAAAACTTGAATAAAATAAACCATATCAAGGAGACTCTTTATAAAGAAGGGAAAAAAACTATTAAAGCTACAGATCTGAAAGATATATCAAAATGTTTTAGAAAATATTATGAAGAAATTAATAAAACAAAGTTAAAACTGAGTAACAGCAACTTGTTGGATATTTTTTAAAAAGAGAACATACATAATACACTATAAGAAGAACAGAAAAGCAAGATTGATAAGTGTTTTTCCTTTAAGGAATTAAAAGACCAAATTAATAATCTTTTTTTTCTCAATTTTTTTTTTATTTTTCAGATACATTTGAATGAATTCCATAGTATTTATAAATAATATCTTAAATAACTATGTACACTATTTACATTAGCCTGACACTATAACAGATCTTAATATATACAGTTACTTTATAAGTATGTCCAATCCATTATCAGAGTGTCTGATCAATTATTGTATAGTGTCAATCAACGATAAGACCTTTTCCCACCACAGTTGTTGATAAATGGCTTTGGATAAATTATTAGTTCTTTAATTTTAATTTCCAATAATGCTGTGGTCTTCAGTAGGCTGTAGAAGTCTTCCAAAGTTGGTATTGTGTTTGTATTCCATCTTCCTGTTATACACTTCCTTGAAATTGCAAGTATAGTCCATACTAGATACATGTTTGACCTATTCAAATGAGGAGCTTCATTCACATTTAATAATAAAAGAGCTTTAGTTAAATAAAATGAGTAATTAAATAAAGCTTGTAGAAAGTTATTCATATCATTCCAAAATGGCTTAATTTTAACACAATCAAAGAAAATGTGGTTCCAATCTGCATTGTGTACTTGATCACATCTCCAATATATTCCTTTTATGGAAGAACTAATTTTACTGATTCTATCTGGGGTTACAAATTAAAAATCTTAAAAGTAATAAAACACCAGGTATGGATGGGATCATTCCTGAGCTATGTAAACTTTTACCTAATAATATTTCAAAAATGTTATTAAATGCTTTTGAAGAAGTTAAGACTCTTTTCTTTGATTGATATGCCAAACAAAAATAAAAAAAAATAGTTATCCATAATAAACTTAGATATGGATAAAGCTTTTGACTCTGTGAATTGGTCATACTTATTCAGAGTATTAAATATAACTTTTCCACTGATTTCATAAAGTTAATTGAAATGCTTTATTATAACTCAATTTATTTTGTCAAAATAGGCTCCTTTATATCTAGCCCCTTTGATATCTTAAAAGGTACCAAATATGGATGCTCTTTATCCCCTTTACTGTTTGCACTTATTATAGAGCCATTTGCTCTAAGATCTAACATAAACGTTACAGGCTTTAACATAAATTAAAACATTTCTTCTAAAATTCAACTTTTTGCTGATGACATTCTCTTCACTAGTGGTAATATTGAACTCTCGTTGGATCATATAGTTAGCTCTGTGGATTATTTTGAATAGAGTTCAGGTCTGAAATTTAATCACAATTAAACAAAAGTCTTTCTTATAAACAAAGGGATAACCACTAAGTTAAACTCTTACAAAAAATTGGCAGGGACAATTTACAGTTAAAATACTTAAGAATTATTATTGAGATTAATAATAAAAAAAACAGTTTTAGTTAACTACCAAAACCGAATTGATACAATATCCAAATTAACAGACAATTGGAATAAATTATTTTCACTTTTGAGGATAGATTTACATTTATCAAAATGATAATCTTATCAAAAATCTTATTATTTAGTCAGCCATAATTCTTCCCCTTTTAAAACTTTTTTTAAATAAACTCTATTTTACTAAACTTCTTATAGTATCCCAAAAAAGCAAGAATCTCCTTAGACTGGCACGTCAAAATTTGGGAGTAGGGAGGCCTTGGTTTCCCCAATATTAACTTATATTCTAAATCTGTAATTATTAAAGTAATACTTCAGTGGCTTTACTCCTCTTATGCTTCCTGTTGGAAATCAATAAGTGAAAATATACTAATAGATAATAAATCTGTAATAGAAACTTATACAAATTTGGACATTGGTACCTTTTTTGGGGGGGGTGAAAAGACTCTATATTAAATGAAAAACATAAGTTTACTCTTTACCATTTCATAAATCGAGTTCTATTAATATTAAATAGATTTCTGAATTCAAATTATCTAATCAAAGAGCTACTAATAATATTTCCTATAGCTTTCACAAATGGATGCTTAATATCTTTTAATATAAGAAAAATGTTTGACCTAGAGAACAGTAATTTAATTTATTGGACTCAGTTTCTGAATGGCAATAAAATGCACTCAGCTGATTATCTGCATCTATATCACGTTATCAAACGTTTACTTAATCGAATCAATAAAGGTCAAACTTTATTGATCAAGTAAGTAAAACATCGAAAAACGTAAAAAAATAAATTAAAGCAAAAAAAAACAGCCATAGGCTGCGCCTACCACACCCCCCTACTTAAATATACCAACTCTGAGACCGCACTACATTGAGGTAAATGGAAATCTCCCCTTACGGAGATTTCCATTTCCTTGCACAATGTTCTTCACTTTCAATATTGTTGTGCCGATATTGTCAGCTTACAACAACGTGAAGTAGACCCGATTATCTGATTGTTAGATACAGTCTGGAAAACAGTAGTTGCTTAGATATGTAAACATGTAAGGGATGTATTCAAGACAAAATTAAAACAGCATTAGACATAACAAACTAAAACTATTCCAAAAATCTTAGACTTATTTTCTAATATAAATAATAATCTGTCTAAAGGTAACTCATACTTGTCAATCATATATAAGGTTATTAGAATTAAATTTTCCCCCTAAACTGTCATGCTGGAATTACTCAATAAAAATAAATAAAGAATACTTTTCTGGGAAAAGTAAGAAACTGTCCTTAAAATCTGCAGGAAATTCAACATTCTCTTTATACTGGAAGATGTATATAGGGGATTTTATACACAGAGTTTTTCTAACACCCCACAAAAATTGCTGTTTTATATAAATCAGAAAAACTAAAATGCTAGAGATGCAATGAAGCCCCTGATGCAAATTGGGTTCATATGATCATAGAATGCAATATAGTGTCATCTTTCTGGACTGATTTTATAAACATTTGCCAAGCATTGTGGTCAGATAATTGTACTATTAAAGATTCCTTAATTTTGTTCAATGTCTCAACCCCAGACATTATTCCAGCATTGCTAATACCTCTTCTTTGGTCAGTCCTAGCTATTGCTAGGAAAGTTATAACTAAAAACTGGAAATGCAAAATTACTCACTTTTTTACTAGTGAATTTATCTGTCTAGGCAAATCCGTTTGTAAAAATGAATTATCGGACATAAAAATGAGAACAAGAAATGTAACTCATCAATATATAGCCTGGCAGAAATGTAATGATCTGTTAGAAAAATACAATGTTTTTTTGTATATAATTCTTGTTATGGACTTTTGTATATAGTTTTGTTTTATTTTGTTTCAGATTGTTGAATTATTATTAGAATATGTAAAATCAAGTAAAAACTTTTTAAAAAAAGAATGAATCTTCAGTTTCAATCATTGTGTGTTCTGTTAAATATTCACCCTTCAGTCTATGTCTCATGAATCTCATATGCTTAGTTTTTGTTGTATTTATTAGTAAACTATTCCCCTGTGCCCAAATGGTCAATTTAGTCAAGTTTTTATTTGAAGACATGCCCTGTCTATAACAGATGTAATCAGTTTACCCATTTTCAACTAATTTGCATACAGACTGTAGAACACTTCAGATGAAAAAAAATCTGAAAGCTATAACCTAAGCATGTATGTGCATAGGATAGAGCCCCGTGGGATACCCTGACTGTAACATAGAATTTCATCTGCCCAATTGCTGTATGATATTTGCCATATTCTATTTGTAAGCCATGTAGCTATCCATCTTACCAAGATAACATTAACTCAGTAATTCCTCTGTGGTGTGGAATGTCACACCTCTAGCACCTTACACACATGCTTGCATTCCAGTTCATTTTCTAAAAAAATCAACTTAAAAAGCATTTGATAAGCACACTTAACTATTTTGTCAACAATAAAAGTTATTTAAACTGTGCAAATAGCAATGCTATATTTAGGAAGTTTCCTTTACCATTAAATTAATTGGTGCATTCATACTCCTTCCATAAATACTATAGTATATTATAAATCACACAAACCCATAATTATATTTTTGTTAAACTTACAAATTGTCATGTCTTGGAAACTGTACAACCTAGACATTTATGGTTAGAACACTTTTATTAACCAACTTAAGCATTCACATGACAATAATAAATTCCTCCATGCTTATTAAGATATGGACAGAAATATGAAAACATATAATTAATTAGCAGTGAAAAGAATAGTGAATATCTATCAAGATGTGCAACTTAATGTGCAAATATCAAAGAGAGTTTTGTTCAATGACAACTAAGGTTTCACCTGCTGCCATGCAATAGTTTATAAGTCATTTGTTTTTTGAAGTATTAAGTACATATAGAAATGCTGCTTATTTACTTAATTACTAAAAAATAGCTAGCAATATTTCCAGAACACTGTGACATATATCAACATTGTGAATGAACTTTTCTGTCTCCCACCATGGTCTTTTATGCTATGTCCCTCAACAGCTAATAGATCTCTTGGTTATCAAAATCTGAACATAAACATGAAAATGTAAATAATAAGTGGCAAACATTGATTAATTTATCCTCTGCAGGAAATCCTAGACTAACAATCATAGTGTCATTTTGTTAATAATGCCCTGCCCTTTCTAATAGTGCCTGTTATTAGCTTGTAAGTCACTTAGTTACAGAAACTAAACCCAAGAAAAGGTCTGGATGCCATAAGGAGCTATGGATGTTAATGGGAAGTATACAAAAAACATTGCATGCTAGAATGAGTTAATATCTAGCTGTTCTAATTTATTGATGAGTGTTTTGTATGACCTTATCAAAGGCAGGCGATAAGTCTATATGAATTGCGTCAACGCACACTTTTCATTTATAACTGTTATTATATTATTATACAACTTCATGTTGCATTTAGTTTCAGATCTGTTTTCGACAAATGTCTGCTGAAACATGGTATCAAATCTCAACCTTTCTAATTCTGATAGTAATTTATCCAAAATAATCTTCTCCATTATTTTTTTCCACAACAAGAACGTAAACTTATAGGTCTATATCACTCCAGGTCTGCAGTATTCCCCTTTCCCTTAAAGATGGGCTTAACAAGTGAATTTCTCCAATCTTGAGGAATCTCCTCATACTTAAATGACTTAGCAAATAACCAGTTTAATGGTACTTTTGGTCATTATTACTAATTCTAATTCTTCCCCATACTTTTTTGGAGGGGTCCAGTTTACATACTTCTTTTTCAATATGATCTAATTTAATTTCAGTATATAAAGTTACTCGGATATTACTAGCATGATGTATCATCCCTTTTATGCAGTCAAATTATTTTGCATAAGATTTTGTCATTTATTGATTTGAATACTTTTACTCCTACCTCATCTTACATATCTACAGAACATTTCCTATTATGTTTAATATCTTTATATAAATTTTCTTCAAAATTTTCCTGCACTTGTCTTACACTGTATTTAATTTGTATACCTGGTTTATGTATTTCACTTTTCACAGTTGTAGTTCATTTCATGTGTTTATCTCTCTCATCTTAAGTATCTTGTTGTTATGGAACTATATCCTCTTTACCTTGTGTGTCAAGATCCTGATGCTAAACATTTTTTTTTATTTTGTTTTTCTTTTTTTTTGCATTCAACCAATTTCCTTTTCAAAACTTGCCACATTCCTTCTGCAGTCTTTCCACTGATTGCATCACTCAAATTAATTTTACATAATGCCACTTCCACAACACAGCTGATAAATCTAAGAGGACAAGTGAAGGCACGAATATATCCAACAAGTTTATTGACTCATACAAGGATTAAGTTCTTTCGTGACCAGTACATCATCAGAATAAATACAACATGAAATTCACCTTCCTTTTAGGGGCTATATTAGAACACCGAACTTTCAAAATTTCGAGTGTTCTAATATCGACTCGTTTTCAGTGAACGCTGAAAATATTGAAGAAACAGAAAACCAATTTTTTTCCTAGGGAAAGAATTTGGTTGTCCATTTCTGTTGCTTCGGTATTTTCAGCACTGTGGTGGAAAGTTGCGGGTCGGGTTCAGTTAAGTGTGCGATTGTGTGAACATGAGGGTTAGGGTGCGGTAGGTGAGTTAGGGTTAGGGTGCGGGTGAGGTGACTGTGCGATAGTGATGGACCTTAGGGTTAGGATTTGGGTTAATGTAAGTGGATAGTTAGTAGTGTATGTATAGTTTAGTGTAGGGTTAGGTGTAAGAGTTTAGGTGTATGTATGTGGATTGCTGTTTGTTTGGTGTGCTTGTGTTGTGTGTATGTGTTTTGGAACAGCAATTTTTTTCCCTAGGAATAAATTCGCTGTCCTCTATGTTCGATGTTTTAAATTTTTGATTAATAGAGCTCGATATTAGAACACTCAAAATTTTGAAAGTTCAGTATTCTAATATAGACCCTTCCTTTTATACTCCTCCCCCTGAATCACATGATGCTCTGCATAATACTCAATTATACCTACATTTGTGCAATTAAAATCCCAAACAAAAACTCTTAAAAACAAGCCTATGAAAACATTGTTTGACATAAAAACTAAACTAGCATGAAAAAATATGTTTAAAACTTTAATCCATAAATGTATAAAGTAGGTATAAATATATATATATTTTTTTCATCAAGTGTGTATTTTGTGATGTAAACTGCTCAAACTACATATCACTTCAATTTTAAAATGCTGGATATTGACACCCCTTCATTCAAGCCTAGAGGGGTAGTGGCGTTCAATCTAAACTGCCAATGCAAATCCCTCTCTTCCAAAATGTCCTTCCATGATCCACCCCTGAGATATTGCAACACTTGTTCCAATACAAAAAAGCAGAAATAATGCTCTGGAAACTCAATTGTGTGTTTAGCCAAGGCATTTTTGTAATCCTGTTTCCTCAAATCCACTCTGTGTTCATATATATGCTCCTTAAATTTTCTTTTGGTCATGCCCATATAATAGCCCTTACATATTTGGCATACTGTGGCATAGACCACCTCAATGCTGTTACAATTGCTAAAACTACTGAGTCTAACCCATGTGTTGTTGATAAAAATAGTTTCTCCCTCTAAAATATCAGAACAATATTTGCAAAAACTGCATTTGTAGGTCCCCATACTCCTATTGCTACGTACAATGTGCACTGTGAATGGAAGTGTGTTCCAAAAATTTTTATAGTCCTACCTCTTTTATAGACCACTGTTGGATATTTCCCTATTTTCTCCACCATGTCTTTAAAAAGGGGAAATCTGCCAATTTTTAACTAAAATGCCTCTATTCTGGTTGGCTTCATTGCAAAAATCAGTAATAAAAGCTTCTTTCCTCTTGGGTGCCTCACTGGGTCCCCTTCTCACTACTTCAGATATAGAGGCATATGTAGAATGAATTAAGGGGATGATGTCCCCCCACACCTTTTTTCCACAATATCCTTATGAATGGGGTCAATTAAGCTATCTGGATACCCCTCCTACAGAACATGACCCTCAGTATCTCATATTGCTCAATCAAAGTATCATAGGTGGAAACCATTCTTGCCACCCTAATATACTGTCCTTTAATAATGCCCAATTTCTGGTGCAATGAGTGGTTGCTCTCAAAATGTAATAGACTTTTACTATAGGTAGGTTTTCTGTGAATGTTACTAACCCACCTCTCCCCTACAAAATCTTTGGAAATAGGGTGCTGTGAGTAAACCTGAGGAAAGGTGTGGAAGAATTGATAAATTCCATAAATCCATCTATCTCTCCCATGGATCTGTCCCAAACAATAAAAATATCATCCAGGAAATGGAGATATAACTTCCATGGTTTCACAGCATAATGGCTGAAAAGGACATGCCTCTCCAATTGTACTAACACAATGTTTGCAAATATGGGGGCACAAGACGCCCCTATGGTCACCCCCTTCTTTTGCCTAAAATACTGCCCTTCCAAATAGATGAAATTATATTTCAAAACCAAATCCATGCATGAAACAAGAACATTAACAGTATCAATGCTAAAATCTGTACATTCACACAGAAAGTCATGAAACCATTCGAGCTCTTGTTCGTATGGTATAGTATTAAAAAGTTCAATAACATCTACAGTCAAAATAACACAATCTTTTGAATACTCCAACTCCTTAATTTTGAGCAAAAAATGTCACGAGTCTTTGCAAATGTGGGTAAATGGCTCTAAATTTTTTAACATGGTATCAACATAGACACCCAAGGGGTGGGTTTTGGAGTTTCTAGCATTTACTATGGGTTTCATGGGGGGAGGGTCAGTGGTGCACTTAGGAATTACAAAGATACTCGGCACCACTGGATGTGCAACTTGCAAATAACTATGTAATTCTTGTGTAATCTCACCTTCATCCACCCTGTCTTGCAATAAAAAATTGATTCTCCGATATGCTAACTTAATGAGGTTCAGTGATGTTTCTTCGTATAAATCACAATTGTTGACATGACCCATCATTTTAAACAAGTAATCCTCTTTATTCATTACCACAACTCCTCCCCCTTTGCTTGGCTTCATGACTCTCAAATTTCTGTTCATAGCCAATTCATATAACAGTTTGGTTTCCTGGTGGTTGAGATTGCTTGTCTTGTTACCACTCTCCTAATTTAGGGATCTAAAATCCAACTCCACCATTTTTTCAAATATGACCAAAGGTAAGGGTAGTATAGGATTAAACGTGCTACTGCATCTCAAGACCAGCCCTTTTGGTTCACATTGATACCCCAAAATAATTCTTAAATTCACTTTTTTGAGGAAAAGTCTCAAATCAATTAATAAAGTGTCTATTTAAAGCTTGCAGAGGGGACAAACAACTCACCCTTAATAAATTGGCATGCTCGACTGTACAAATATAATCACTGTAATTAAACAGTTTAAAGTCACCTATATTGTTATAGATCAAAAGCGGATCTTCAATAACGCTGTTAGTATCAAAGTCATTAGTTTCCCCTGAACTCACATTCATCTCCACCACTGGACAGAGTTGTAGGGTGAGGTGCAGGGTTATAGGGTGCACATAGTGACTGTTATGCATCCATATAGTCTGTTATCGAGTTTCTGTGTTTTGGTTTAGACTTCAGCCTGGTGGAATTACATATTAGTAACTGAACCTTTATAACCCCATGATAACTGCATATCAAAGGTGATAAAACTTGTCATGAACTAACAATCATTAAGAATACAATGCCTAGTATGTTCCATTCCCTGATAAGAGTGCTCACAATCTGCAGCAATTGTTATTCCAGAACATATGCTGCAATAATTTCCTGATGAATGTTGTAGAATCAATGCTATTCCAGTATTTTTCTGGTAAATTTAAGTCCTCGTTTGCAATTATTTTCCCACATGTGTTTCATTCAACAAATGTATGAATTCCTCTGGGTCATCAACACTTGACTTTGGTTGTTTATGTACTCCAATAATTGTAATATGTTCCAAGGTTGTCTTTATTGTCACAGCTATACAAACTAAGTATTGGTGTTATCATTAAACTTCTAATAATTACACGTCTTTTAACAATCTTTAGTCTACAGCATAACATCTCCACCTGATTTTTTAGAATGTCTGTTACAGTAAAACATTTATATTCTGACAGAACTGGTTTCCGGTCATTGTTCTTTAACCATGTTTCACAAACTAAAATAATACCAGTCTTAAGCAAATACAACAACTTTTCAAATAGAAAATGTATTCCGAATGCTCCAAGCATTAACAACCAGCACAGATATATCAGATTTTGCTATCTATGAACTGTTAAATTTCTGACCTGACAAAAATCCTGTCTTGTGTTAGTCATGTATTGCAGTATATCTACTGTAAAATGCATCTTCCCTTGTCTTGTTAAGTGGTCTCCATCCTGTATAAAATACATGCCCTTTTCAAAATGTGTCATTTTATGTAGGTATTTATCCCCTAAATATTTTAATTTATGATGACCTGACTCTTCTTTCTTTGTGAGAAATGTGTCCTAGTACCTGTTCAAGCTATGCTATCTAAGAGGCTGTATGTTCCCTACTAACAATTAGTAAGTCCTTGAAGATGAGATAATTTGGACAAACATGAATAAAAACAGTTCTGTACATTAAGGCTGTAATCACATCCAGTATTTTTGCTCTTGGCAATTATAACGCTATTTCATGTTCATTTTTCCCTCAGCAAATGTAATCATCAGTTCCTCTAATAATTGAAAATCCAATTTGTGATTGAATAATGTCATCATTCCCTGCAATCTGTGTGTTACATAACAAAACAGTATCCTTTTCAGTATACATTCTCTTTGCATTATAGACGTTAATCAGTTGCTTCTTCCTAATTATCTGTTGTGAGCTTCTCCGCGTCTTTCTTTCTTTCTTTTTAATTTTCTTCCATATGCTGTTAATCATCGGATTGCTGAATACTTATATCCTAAATTCCAAAGTTGCCATTAGTAGGATCATGTTTAATGGGAATTGAGTAATCTTTAATAGCTGTCAGGGCATACTCCCTTTTCCTCAATGTATTCTGTTTGCACTATGCCTAATATTATTCATCTCATTAGCCCAGTCATTAATATATACAACAGCAGTTTTCAAACCCTGTCCAGATTGTGCAAATGCAATCAATCATCTTCAGTAAGTCTAGATTCACTATCAATGAGAGTAAACAAATCATCCAACATGAGGGACACAAGTCTCCACTGTTATTAGGTGGTACCCTGTATATACACAGTGTTTAGCACACTGGGCAAAATAAGTGTGTTTCTGCAAATCATTTATTGCATACTGATTTAAAGAATACATTCTCCGGTGGTATGGCGGTAGCGTTGTTACCTCACAGCAAGAGGTTCTCCCGTTCGATTCTCGGCTTGGCTTGGGAGTGCCTTCTGTGTGGAGTCTACATGTCCTCCCTGCAGTTAGGTAGCGTTCGAAAGACATGCATGCGTAAATGGGCATTCCTTCATTGAAGGTTGGGCGTCGAGCTGGCACCTCAGCATTTTATAAAAATCTACTGTCAATCATTAGCGGACTGGAGTTCCGCTGTGGTGACCCCTTACCGGGAAAAAGCCAAAAGACAAACAACAACATTCTCAGCTACAAACAATTAAAGAATTTTAAAATAAAAATAATCAAATTCACTGACAACAATTTTCAAAAAAAATAAAAAAAAAATAGAAATTTAAATAAAATTTAGAATGGAAATCTTGTAAACAATATATAAATAAAGATTAAATTATGCACATTGAACTAACTTTGTACAAGGGGAAGTAATTCATAAAACAGTCACTCTGATCTAATGCATCAGTTAGCCAGTCACACTAAAACACATGGTGTCCCTTATGTTGCACGAGAATACATACATACCTTCTACTCACTATCACTCATAGTCATACCTCATTAGAATAGCAAAAATGACAGGCAAAAACACAAATATAAATCAAAATAAATTTCCTACCAAGTAATTACACAATAAATCACAAACTAGCACTGGATGGATTCAGATAAGCTCTGGAGTGTGTTACTGCAAGCTCTCAATTCCTCTATTGCATTTCTTTAACTAGACTATCTTAGGCAGCAGCAACTTTCACATATCAGTTGTCCATTTAAGTTGACCAGGACCCTAGGTGTGCTGGCTATGCAGCTTCCAGTCATTATTACATGGCCCTGCAATAATTGACTCCAGCTTGCAGGAGGTTTTGCCCACTTCCCTCCCCTCCCTCCCCAATGTCCCAGACAGCCCTTGCGCTGCCAACTTTATACATACTGTTCTCCACCCCTTCTCACCTTCCCAATAAAGATGTATCAACTAAGTACTTAAATGCCATGGAATCTCACTCCACAAAATCACTCATCCAAAACACTCAAGTTCAAACCACTGCTTATAACTCCATACTGCTGCATATACTAACCATGATGCACCCACGCTTTCTCACCGCATTTCTCCTACTTGTTGTTCTACCATCCCCAGAATTACTGTTTGACACACATCATGCATAATCAAGACTTCCTTCTCCATTATCCCCTGCTAATCTAACATTCTGTCCCACACTCTACTATGCCTACTTAGTAACAAAATTACCCCCACTTTCCATTCCAGCTTCAACTAAATTCTCCCCCATAAATGCATTCTCCTCCCACCATACAAATGCACTTATTACATCCATATCAAAATCTCTGAACATCTCTACAAATTCATCCCAATCATTATAATGCTTCTTATCACTACTGGCACTGAATCCAGTACCTTTTCACTGCTACCCACTCACAAACTGCATAGACTCCCATAATTCCTGTGCTGTCAACAAAGCATTGCTAACAAACGTCTCCAAATATTTGCCTTCATTTCCTTTCACAACCCAGATATTACAGCTGTCGATGAATTATGGATCACGTCAGCACCTTCTCCACTCATGCAGTTATTATGATGCAAGACCTGGTAATAGGAAAGGAGGAGGTTGTTTGACACTATACAAAAGCCAGCTTAAGCCCAGCATCCTACCCAAAGCCACCACTGCCACAGACAAAGACCCCAACTGGATCATCCTAAAATTCAACACCATGAAAAGCAAACCCTTACTTGTTGCATCAGCATATCTTCTTCCTTCATCTCTTTTAAATTTCAAATCCTTAATTTCTGAAACAGTGTCAGCTAGCAACTTCAATAAGAAAGGACTCTGCAGCAAAAACAGACATCTGATTATCCTGGGGGATTTCAACATTAACTTCTTAGGTCCCACCTCAAATGACACTTCCAAAGCTCTAGCAAACAAGAACCTCTTACAACTAATTACATAACCCATCACCCAAATATGCATTCCAACAACCACTCAACTCTTGACCTACTAATCACTAATGAACCATCAACTGTCTCAAACATTTCCATTCTTTCCCCTACCTTCAGTGATCACTCTCTAGTCACCTTTCAGATCAGCAATTGATCTCTAAATTTTCTCCCAAACTAATCTCTTTCAGACCCTAATCCACACAAAATATCACAAAATTGAAAGAAACATCTGCCAGTGTTTAACTGGTTTACCATACTGCACACCCAAGACCCAACCACAGCAGCTACAACTAACCCAAAATGCTCTTTCAGCTCCAAGAAAAATTCTTCTCCATTTTAAAATGCCTTTTTAAACAAGAACAATCTCCATGGCAAACCAAAAAGCTTACATTTCTTCTCAAGTTAAGGGATGAAACCTGGCAGTCAAAAACAGCCCATGTCCTGACAACTGTGATACTTTTGCCAAACTGTGAAACTTGGCTAAACAACCCGTATGGAGGTAGAAAGGAAACCATCTCAAAACTAAGCAACTTTTCCTCTTAAATAAAACTAATTTTTCTGACATGAGGTCAGTCTGCTCACTACATGTAAATACTTTGATAGAAAATCATCTCTAAATCTAATCCAGACTATTCAAAGACCACCCACCTGCTTTTTGTCAGTTAATTTTAGCCACTCACCCCAAACTATCAACCACATCTCCCTTCCCCTCTCCTCTCCTGTCCTTACTTCTCTGCTGAGCCCCCATTCTTCACCACCCATTCTACTTCAAAAAGATCTCACAT